>NC_061862.1:98034496-98350999 GCF_907164915.1 Impatiens glandulifera
CTAGTAGGCGTGATTTAAACCCATGACATTTAGCCTCTTAAGAATTATTTTTTACACTAAAATTACTTTAGTGAGTTTTCGCAAAATAATAATTTAAATTAGCTATAATTGAGTTGAGATTATTAAATTCGGATTATATTTCCAAATTATTTAAACAAAAAAATATTTTCTAATTCTTGTTTTATTATTCTGTATCTCACAAAAATAGATTCTTTTATCTATTTTTTTCATCACATGCCACCTTTTTTTTCTTCTTTCTTAACTATCAAATTTCTATTTAGTCAATAAAAAAATTTGATTTAAAAACACACTTCATCAATAAATTAGAGACGTTTTAAAAAAAAAATTACTACTAGACATATATATAAAATATTATGGGATAATATTAATAAGTATAATACTTTCAATACCAAATACATGATTTTGTTTGAAATTGTTAGTTTTATATTTATTTTTGTTTGAAATAGTTAAATTTTTTCAAACCGTATAAAAGGAAGAATCTAACTTTAGTATGAACAATTCTTATTTTATAGTCAAAATTTAATCTCTCTTGATAACTAATTTAAAATCATCGATTGTCTAAAGTTCCATCTAGATTGTGTTTCTTAGATTTGAATTATAATTTATTTTGACTCAATTTCATTTCGTCTTCAAATTACATTTTCACTCTCAATTCATTCTCATTAAAACTATAATCGCCCTTTTAGTATAAGTCATATCTAGTCGGACGATTCAAATATATTACGGGTTTTTGTGTACTATAATATTATATTTTATATTTCGTAATCTCTATCATATTATTTACATTTTAACTATCGGGATATATTTCAAGTCTTCAACGTCAACATTTTTTATTACTTAGAGATGATTTGGAGACACAATATAAACACACAATATCTAAATTAATATGAAGTAACAAATGAGTAACAATCTCCTCGTTGTCTAAGTCTGCAACATCGTTGTCTAAAAATGGAACAAAGCAGATGTATCGTCGTTTGAGAATGAAGTTGAAAAAGTCATTTCAAGACAAATATAAAAATTTAGCCCACAATAGGACTTAGAAAAATAAAAAGAAATTGATATGCCACGTATAAATAAAATTTGTGTATATTTTCAACACAAATTAATAATTTTATAACATTTTAAATAATTTTAGATATTTAAGGTATAAATTCAAAAAAGAATATATAAAAAGTAATTTCAAACAAAATAAAATGTAAAAAGAATAATTTTAAACAAAAATAAATATAGAAAATATTATACTTCTGACCCCAAATATTATTATAGAGATAAAAAAAAATATTTATAACAAAAATGTATTATTAAAAAAATATAAATTTAGTTATAAAATTTTCTTTTATAAAAATGGTTTATAAAAAAAAGTTAAACTCAACATTAAATTAAAAGAACAAAATTAAAGTGAAATAAAAATAAAGATATTAAGTAATAAATAAAAAAAAAAAATCATATTCGATACAATCCAAATTAATAAGTATTAATCAATATAATAGTTTAGAATACAATAAATATATTTAGATTTAATCGTATCTCAGAATTAACAATTTACCCATAATATAGGTGACAAAGTCTTTGAGAAGCTTGGATTGGTATGTCAGACTTAGGCCTGGTTATTTTTAAATTTTTTAAATAACTTATACAAAACCAATTTTTCAATTAATCACTTTCACCAATCACATAACTCATTTTATTAACCAAAATACTAAAATACCCTCTATTTAAAATTATTATTTTTTATTTTATTTATATAAATCAATACCTTTTAAGTCTTTTTACTAAAAATAATCATCACTTCCCCAAAATCATCAATCATCATTATTTTTTTTCCTCTCTAGGTTATTTAAATAACCCCAATCCGAACAAAGCCTTACATATTTTGGTTATCATCTCAATTATTTTTAGGTTGATTATCTGGTTAGAGAGAAATCGTCGAATTTTCAATGATCGTAGTCGTTTCATAATGCTATTATTATGACGCTTTTTTATATTCGTTTAGGAAAGTCAATAGAGTCTGTCGTTGAATTAATTTTTCTTTTCGAGTACTTACGAGCAGCTCGATAACCTATTGAGTAACATTTTTAAAAAAAAAAAAATTGTTTTTGTTGTGCCTAAACGATATTTATAATTTTTAATATATATGAACCTTTTTTAAAAAATAAAATAAAAAATATTCGTTAATCTTTATGTTTTGGTTATAGATCTTGATTAACTATTTGAATTTATTCTAATCTTATAGTTTTAACCTTATATGGATATTTCTTTTAGAAAGATAAAGTTGCATAAATTATTTACAAATATAAGTTAAAAAAAGTAACATATCGAGAATGTGTCCAAATGGGTAAAGATTTGCGGCTGTCCTTGACTCCTTGCCCCAATCTTTATGACTGGAAGGAAGCTAGCAAAAGTGGATGCCCTCAATTTGCAGAGTTGCAGACACATATATTCATTTCATTTCATGCATTTTTTATTTTATTTTATCAATGACAGAAGTTCAATAATGTATCCCAATTTGTTCCATTCTTCGACATGTATGGATAAAGCCTCCTTTATCTTTTCATCGTGCACAATTTTAATCCATCCATATGGACTCGAACTCAATCGTATTCATTGTAACCATTTTTTCATGATTTGATTTAATGTTCCATTAGTTTTATTCACCCTTTTATCAATTATAATACTCAATTAATTAATTAAATATCTTCTATTTAAAAAATATATATATATATTATCAATTATATATTAATATCATTTAAGTCTTTTATTAAAAAAAATACACCTCTTACAAATTATCGTCCATGAACATTTTTTAAAAACTAAAATTTATTAAGAAAAATAGAAACTGGTATTAATAGTAGGAAATGAGAATAATATTTAAATATTGTAAATAAATAAAATATCTATTAATTCTGACTAATTCGCTTCAATATTGTCATATCTATTAAACCAACCAAACTAGTTATTAAATGATCAAAGTCTATATTAACAATTAATATGAACTCAATTGCACAAATAATCAAACAATAACTTGAATGAGATCATAGAAGTGAGGATCGACCTCTACCAAAGAATAAACCCCGACAAAACAAAAAAAAAAATGGTCATAACAAAAAAATGAAGGACACCAAGCTTCCAGACTCGAGCCATCAAGCATTCGAAAGAACTATCCAACCCATATATCTCGAGTCGGTTCACGATGTCACATGCTGATGAACACAACAATTCAAACCTGATCTTAACAAAGGTCATGAAAATAAAGTTGATGGCTGATAACGCTTTATTCTCAAAGAATCTGATCATCTTTCTTTCCAACCAAATGATCCTTAGAATACCATCGAAATAGAATACCACTTCTTATGGAGACTGATCAAACATGTCATTCCAAGCCTCCCAATTAATATCTGATGATGGACCCCAACATAACTCATTATTATGTTCTAATAGAATTCAATAGAAGGCCCCAAATTGTGGTAATTAAATGACATCAATCAAGGAGGAAGTGAGTGTTCTTCTCCTCATCCTTGAGACTTTAGTCCCTTGTCGAAAGCAACGGCTGAACACATGACACCAATTACAATCAATGCAACCTCTCATTGGTCTTGTAGAACGTAGCATATATAGTAGTGCTCCACAATATAAGAGTTCATATCCCTAGATCCCTCCATTGTGTGCCACCCCACGACCCGGTTTGAACAAGCTAAGATAAATTAATAGTCGCGTGTTTCCATTTTGATTCACACTGCACGCCTTGTAAATCGTAAAGTGGACTATCCAATAGTTTAAAGTTTGTGTGAATAGAATTGTCCATAAATATAGTGACTTCTATTAATGCAAAACTAAACTTGAATGTTATTTAATTATTAAACAACTTATATAACCATAACATGTTAGGCATAATATATATATATATTTTTTTGGAAAAACAACTTCAAAAGGGAGAGAAAAAAATGGTAAATAGCAAAAAATCAATTTACTTCTACAGTAGAAATAGAATAAAAATGACAATTGAATTATATTAAACAGCTGACATACAACTTTTACACAACAAAGTGAATAAAGTAACTTTAGAAGACTATTTTTATCTCAAGTTTTAGTTGTAGTGACTTTGTTATCATTAATACTCATTTCTTGAATAAGAATTCAATTGTTGAAAAGATTAAAGATCATTCTCCAATTGTGAATAAGTACACTTCCTACCTGATATCCTAACAAACTTTTTTTTTTCACTTCTTCATTTGGCTATAGAATAATGTATTTCTTTTCTTTATAGTAATAATGTCATTTAGGGTTGTTTAGATTAAAAACAGTACTAAAGGGTACTGTTGATTGTAAATTTGTAATGTTGAATTAAAGAATGGAATATCTAATCTAGAATAAAATGATCAGTTATGAAAGTGATCTGAAACGATAGGGTTGATCATCCAATCAAATGTAGGAAAAAAGTGTTAGCTTTCTTGGAGGAGGAATATATTTTATCTTTAATATATTCAATGTGCTCAAGCCATAGGGCCGAGACATGTGGACGGATCCCACCGCCCGATCCCATTTTATTTATTTTATTTATTTTTGAATGTTTCTTCTTCTTCTTCTGGTAGTAAATTAAAGCATCAACATGATGATAAAGATGAGAGCTTTGTCCACATGCACGATAATGGATGTACATGTGAAAGAATCCCTTTTACTTTGTGCATGCTTCCATAATTGGCAAGTTGCATGCCTTTCTGACTAATCCCATGACTTAACCAACTCATGTGGCCCCTATTCATCTAGACTATATATCCAAATCAAACCAGACCCAAGGTTAGGGTTATTTGAGTTTTATTTTTTTTTGTTTAATCAAAGGAGAACTAACATTGACACCCCGCTTAAATTCAAAACGCTTTCAAATGAAATCGAACTCGTGACATTTGGTCGTTTAAACCTCTTACCACTAGACTAAGTTAATTGAGTTTTGATGGGTAGAAAAAAGTGATACAACTTATTATTAATTTAGGCTTTAAATAGAAAAACACATTGATATAGTAAACCTAAAATATATTAAAATTGTAAACAAACTCAACCCATTTAATCAGTCGTGTCGTCCGACTCGAAGCAAAAATCTCGAAGAGAGGATATTCACCTCTTTTTACCGACAAATAAAAAGATGGGATAAGAGGATGGTAGTTATTAGTACTTGTTATATATACATAAAGATCTTAGGTACCATTCTCACTTAAAAACGTTGATATAAATAGAAGTTACACGAAAGATTTAGTTCTAAAAGAATAAACTTGGTTAAAAGATAAAGTTTGATTATGTTTTTCAGTCATTTTGATTGACAATATGTTCTTATGTGTAATTTGTGTGGTTTGTAGTTGGCTTCCTATTTAGTATTTGCATCTTTATAACTTGTTTTAATTTTCTTTTGGCCCTTGTTTAGTAGAGGATATTTAAATAACTTAGAGTGAAAAACGATGATTATGATAATTTTAAATATATATATATATATATATATATATATATATTAATTAGTAAAAAGACTTGAAGAGTCTTAATATATAAATAAAATAAAAAATTAAAATAAAGAATATTTTAATTATTAAATTGATTAATTTGATGGAGAAAAAATAGTGAAGTGATATTTAATTTTTTTTTTTTAATAACTCAAAACAGTAAAAGCCGTTTAATTTTTTTTTTAATGATAGGTGCATCTTTATCATATTATTGTAATCAAATGAGAATTTTGCTTTAAGTGCATTACTTAACTCATCAGTTTACTAAATAAATTATGGATGAATATACTTATCGGGAAACATCTATATAAATATCTTGTCACAGAACATTAGCAATAGAGACATTGAAAAAGAATTATCATAAGTCACATCATGATGTAACCATACAATTTTGATTTACTTCTTCAAAATAATATATGATTTGATTGTTCATCTTATTTTGGTCAATTAATTGAACTTAACCATATTCAATTAAATAACATTAAATTTAGTTTACAAAGATAAAGAAAAAAAATCGTTAGTCTATTTAATTTATTATTACATTGTTCATCCTTTCAATAATCAATTAATTCAAATCACATTAAAATATTAAATTATTTCTATTTTATTTTATAAAAAAATAAATATTTTAATAATATAACTCAAATAACCCCTCCATAAAATTCATAATTCAGATTTATTTGTTTGGAAACGTCATTTATTTCTTAGAACTCCAACACCTTTGTAATCACTGCTTAAATCAGAACTTTTTATCCAAAATTTATTCAAATACTCATGAAGTAAACAATCTTAGGATGATCCAAGAAAGATGTCTCTAGTTGGTTTGAGAGTGATTAATATTTGGATTTGACATTGAAGATCTATTCTGGAGTGTAATGGGCTTAATTCGAGAGAAAAAAAAATTACGTTATATCAAACTTGTATATGTGTAAAAATATTTAAAATAATAATAATCATGTGTACAATGGTTAATTTGATATTACATATAATAACATCGTTAACATGTATTGAGTTTAATTTTCTCGAACTCTAATCTCTAGATTTGTACGCCAACAACAAAATTCCAAAACATGAGTAGTACAATATTGAATTAAAATAATATGTGGCTAATGCAAAGATAACATCCTCTAGAAAGTTGAATGTCCTTTATTTGAAGCATAATATCCACGTTTATTGATTCATGCACCACACAAAATTGGATACTTTTGGTGGATAATAGTCCATGTTTATCTATTTCTTTTAAAGAAATATCCATTTATATTAAAATGGTGTATAAATAGTATCAAGGATAATTTTCTTGAGTCCTTAATTAATAGCTCAGATCAAAACAAAATTTAGACAAAAAGACTTATATCCCCATGACTCACTAGGTCTCAACTTTAATTCAAGCAAAATCTGTTCTAAATATTGATCCGATGATTTAAAAAGAAGATGACTAGCTGTGGAATGTAGCTAGGTGTATTAGTTTTTCTTTGGAGGAATTGTTGTGTGATTAGAACATTATAACATTTTAAGTTGAAATAGATTGTAAATTTTCATGTGAGGGGTAGATATATACCTTTCATTTGGGTTACCCTTAACATTTGATTTATAGGCTGTTGAACTCAAACAAGATGTAGTCGCATTTTCTCGCATCCTTTCTTGTGTGTCTGGGATTCGGGTGTAGAATAGCTCAAACAATGTTATTGGATTGAAGGACATAAATAAATTTAGTGTTGCCCATTGATATGTGATTTTTACAGGAGGAAGTGTTTTAGGTTTTTCCTTGAAAGTAAGTGTAATTATATGTTGGGGCGTGTATTTCTTTGAATGAGTGTTATTTGTCGAGGTCATTATTTAGTATTTGAAGATTGTGCTTGAGGGCAATGGAGATGAGGCTCGTTGAATACAAAATTGATCATTTACCGATCATTGAAAATGAAAAATGGAGATTAATTTAAGGTTAGAAGAAAAGAATAAAGTCGCAAATTAAAAAGAAAGAAAAAGATTTAGAGACATTTATTCTAAGAGGATAAAAAATTATACATTCGAGACTCTAACACTGTTAAATATAAAAATGTTTCAAATTCAAAATCCTAAATAGATTTTTTGTATTCTCTCATCTTGACTTTAGCTCAAAGTGGAAGACCTAAATATCATGATAAAATTGATTTTAAAATGAATGATAAACACACAGAATTTGGACCCTTGGGATAGAATTGATTTTCAAATGAATGATAAACACACAAATTTCAGCCGCCATTGAAATTATTTTGGCCATGTATATATCTTTATCTTTTATTTATTAAAAAAAATTATCTTTGGGGCATCTTGAAGCCTATAATAGAGTTTCTTGAGACTAGTCCCTTATGTTCTTCACTCTTTTCATTGGTTCAGTCAATTGATTGAGGAAACTAAAAAGACATTATTCCCCATTTTTAACTGCCTCAAAAAAGGCACATCCTTTGTGCTTATTCTTTATGCATCTATTACATAAAATAATAAAAAATATCATTATCACCACAAATTAATCAATGCAACAGTGGCATATTTTATACAAAATTAACCCATAAATATAAGTTAAGATAATATTTATCATAAATTATATTAATAAAAAAAACAATAGAATTAAATATAATTTATGAGAAAAGAATAATAGGAGGTGTGAAATTATAAAGTTTTTTTGTAACTAAATCTTGATTTTCATTTTGACCATTATTTATGAAGGAATTCCACTCATAACAATTATATGAAAAATGATGTTTATGGTCAATTGGTATTAGTTATGTTGTAAGGAGGTGGAAAATGATATTTAATATGTTATTACACTTTGAAACCTTTTATGTCTTTTCTGGGGTTAGACCAAGATTCATTGAGTTAGTCTATGATCATTGACAATTAATGTTGGAAAGGTAAAAACATGAGGCTAAGAAGGCAGGCATGAAGAATTGGTCTATCATTCTTGTCATGTTTTAACAAATTATTTGGTTAGTGAGAAATCGAAAAACCTAAACAATATAAATCGATAAATACATCTTATTCATATAACTATTATTACGATGTTATCGTTGATTGTAGTTTGTACTAAGATGCCCACTAACCAAAAACTTGATTGCTTTGTTGGATGATCTTCAGGTCAATAATTGTTTCATTTATCTAGTTGTCCTCATTCTTTTTTTCTACTTTGAATGTAAGTTATTTATTTATCATGGAATGTTTTGTCACAAGTTGTGATTAAAAATGAATTTACATAAATTCTATTTAAAAAATTCATAACTTAAGCGTTAAAAGCGTGTCTAAATGACTAAAATCACAAGTTTATTTTTTTTTTAAAATAAGTTGAGATAAGATTATTAAAAATCTAATGAAGATGCTAAAGAGTTGGTTTGTGGTGAATTGTGCATTATTTTACTTTAAGGTTAAAATTTTAAGTCGTGAAATTTTATCAATTGATGGTGCAATGGAAGTTCGTGATCTCTCTAGTACGGAAATTTCTACACTAATTTATCTGGTGAGCGAGTTGCTTGAACTATGTAAAGAGGAGAAAATTGGTGCGAGACAACGCAGTAGAGCGATTTGGTTGCGGGAATGTGATAAAAATACCAAGTATTTACATGGCATCTCTAAAACACAAACGAGAAATAACGTTATTAACTCGATATCCATTGATGGTGTCGTGCATGAGAACGAACTAACTATATTTAATAGGATTATTCAATTTTACAAAGATTTGTTTCAAGAACCATTTTGGGTTAGACCAAAACTGAATAACATCAATTTTTACATCTATAAATGCAAATGAAAAATGCATGTTGGAAGCTCCTTTCTCTATCGAGGAGGTGGAGACGACAATAATGGATTGTGGTAGTGATAAGTCCCCGAGAATGACGGTTTTACTATGGGTTTTTTAAAAAAGCTTGTGAGTTCTTTAAGGATGATATTATGGCAACTATGAATCACTTATATCAATTTTCATCTTTTGAGAAAAGTTGGAATTCTACGTTGATTTTCCTAATTCGTAAGGCAGTTGGTACTATCGACGTGAAGAATTTCTGACCCATTAGTTTGGTTACATCATTTTATAAGATTATCTCGAAATATTTGGCAAACAAAATGCATGAAATTTAGGTATAGTTATCTTTGGCAATCAGATGTCTTTCATCAAAGGCCGTCAAATTTTCTATGCGGCACTAATCGTCAATGAGTGTATTGATTCGGCTAACTCTAGAGGCGATAAATGTGCTTTTGTCAAACTCGATATTGAGAAAGCATATTATCATGTTAATTGGGAGTTCCTTTTTTATATTAAGGGTAGAATGGGTATGGGGGAGAAATGGATCAAATAGATTAGATTTTGCGTATCGACGACGAAATTCTCTGTTATCGTCAATAGGAGTTCTCATTATTCTTTGAAAGTTCAAGGGGTTTAAGACAAGGGGACCCTCTGTCCCCTTTCTTATTTGTTGTTGTTATGGAAGACATTTCTAAAATGATATCGTTTGCTGAGGATGCGGGTTTGTTTCGTGGGGTGGAGTGCGGTGCGAGACGATCTCCGTTCTCTGTGTCTCATTTATTATTTGCAGATGACACTATTTGCCTGATTCAGGCTACTGAGAAAAATGTCAAGCACCTTCGTGATATTCTTTGGTTATTTGGAGCGTGTTAATTTGGGTAATTCTGATATATTCTTATCTAATTCAGTTTCGTTTAAGAAAAATATTAGATTGGGTTGTATTTTGGGATTTAAAATTGGAACTTTTCCGTTTATGTATCTCGGGCTCCCTTTAGAGGCTAAAGCTAGTTCCAAAGCTTTTTCGGACCCGATCATAAGTAAAATGGAGAGGAAGGTAAGATGAATTCTAAGGTAGGTCGATTAGTTCTTATCAAGAGCGCTCTTTCTTCAATGCCAACTTATATGATGTCTCTATTTATCATCCCTAAGTCTGTGGCCGTGAAGATGGAGAAAATTATGTGTAAATTCTTATGGGGATCCTCATTTTCTAATTTAGTGAGTTGGGATAAGGTTAAATTAATAAAAGAGCATGGGGGGCTGGGAATCCGCGATCTTATTTCTTTAATAAAGCCTTATTATCCATATGGTGTTGTAGATTTGCAACTGAGCAAGATAGTATTTGGGCTAAATTGATTAAATTTAAATATGGTCATGATAAGTCTGGTTGGTTCACCAAAAATTCTTATAGACCCGCGGGTTGCAACATTGGGGTGGTATTTATGTTATGTGGAAGGTTTATCATGAGCATTCAATTTTTATTGTGTGTAATGGAAGTTCGATTAGTTTTTGGAACGACACTTGGTGTGGTGGTATATGTTTAGCGAAGGTTTTCCCAAGCTTGCTTCCATTTCAATTTATAGAGATTCATCGGTCAAAGATATGTTTGACATTCGGTCTAGTGGTTTTGTTAATCGTATTAGATATAAAAGAAGATTGAATAGTGAGGAAAACATGTTCAATGATAGACTTTAGTTAATGGTTAGAAATAAGGGGTTAAACCCATCTTCTCGGGATTCTATGCGGTGGCGTGATCTAAATAACTTTCATGTGGGACATTGTTACACTTTGTTCAATAAGGTTAGCCCGATTAATCTTTGTTGGGAAAATTTATGGGAGTCTAAGATTCCTACTAAGATCTTCTTTTTTGGTTGTAGTATTATTCACGGCGAAATTCTCACTGACGATAAATGTATGAAAATATGTATGATTATTGTGAGTCGTTGTCATATGTGTTATAAAGAGGTTGAGACAACTTCTCATCTACTTTTACATTGTCACGTTGTCGCAAATATATGGAGTCTTTTATGGAATTTGACTGGAATATAATGAGTTATGCCGAAAACTGTTAGTGGCTATTAGGAGACATGGATTGGGGCGACTAAAAATGCAAGACTTAGAAGATGGGTCTATATCCCTATAATTTTTCTGGTGAATTATCTAGTTGGAAAGAAATCGGAGAACTTTTAACAACGAAAGTAGGCCGTTAAAGATTATTCACAATGTCATTATCATGACGATGTCGAAGATTAGATCTGGAAAACATGTGGATTCGTGTGGAGATCTTGTGGCCCTTCTTAAAAATCTTTGAGTCAATTAATTATTCTAATGTAATCAATTTGTACATAACTTTTTTTTCATGTCATACTTTTATCGTTGTGCTTAAACAATTTTTTATTAAATGGATATTTTAAAATAAAATATTATTATTGCGGCATTATGTTAATTTGTTTAATTATGAACAAAAAAAATTAAGTTAAGCCATATTCAAAATCAAAACAAAAAATCCTTAATTTAAAAAAATATATATTTACGCTCTTAAATCTTTTTGGAACTCAGTTTAATGCGGGTTATATGAGATTTTTTTTAATTTTATATAGTTTTCATATTATATCACTATCACTCTAATTGTCAAATTACTCATTTTATCAATTTAAATATTTTTAATTTATTTTTATTCAATTTAAATTTTAAATAAATAAAAAAATTTAATAATTAAACTAATAAAAAATCAAATAATTTATTTTTATAAAAAAAGGAGTTTTTAGACAAAACACAAAAAAAAAAGAAAACAATAAAAAAAAAACCATCAAACAAGCTCCTTAGTTCTAGAATGAAGTAATCAAGATAAATGTTTATGATGGGAAATTGAGAAATAAAAGCTAAGGCTAGTTTTCCCTATAAATAGTTGATGTTTGAAAGTACTAGTATGTCATCCAAATATGGTTCTTTCTCTTTGAATAAAAACTCCTTGATTTATCCATCATCATATTTCATCTTTCTCACACTCACACTCACATACACACACAAAGAAATAAAGAGAAAAAAAGAAGGAATGGGGGCATATGAATAGGGTGATGCTGTTGACAGAAGATAGAGAGCACAGATGATGGAGTGTATATAGATTATCATCATCAATTCATTGCATTTCAGCCATTTGTGCTCTCTATTCTTCTGTCATCACCTTCTTCAACCTCATCTCCTTTTCTCTTTATATGCTTCACCAATAATATCACCTACTAATTAAGAAATCACTTTTTTCTCTTTGCCCACCATCAATAAAGCACATATCTTATATGGGCAATGTATATTTTAATTCATTTTTTCAAAGTCTTGATCATATTACTTTTGTATGTTGGTGTGCAGAAGGCCTCAAGAACACAATCAAATAAAGGATCTTGGTTAAGGGTCTTTTACCTATGTGACCTAGTTTAAATTTTGGATTCATATATATATGGATGAGATTTATGTGCAAAACATGAATTATTACTGTTTCATATGGTCAATATTCCCTTCTTATGCAGCTACCTTTAATGGATCCCGTGGAATTGGAAAACTGATGGTTGGTTTAAAGGTAATTAAGGTACAATCTTGTGTGTATTTTTGAAGAATTTTGGAAATAAATAAAGATATTAACTCTTAAAGATAATAAATTCATTCCACACATGAATGAAAATTTAAAAGTGATAAACAAAAAATTAAATAAAAACCATCATCTTTTTTTTCTTAGATTCATCCATTTCAATTTGTAACGATGCCTCTTTTATTATGTTCATTTGTTCGCAAGATGTTATTTAAGTGACTCGTATTTCAATACAGACTCTTGTATCAATTCAAATGTCTTGTATTATGTTTTTTTACTCAATTTTTAAGTTTTCAGTAGGTAACACATTTGATTGTGAGAAAACATGTAAAAAAACAACTATTCATTTTTGACATACATTTTCATCATCTCTAAAGTTATTACATCAATATAATAGAGTTACAAACATTTCTCACGAATCAAGTAAATAGTCAACAACCAAAGTTCTTGAACATCATTTTCAAAATTAATTCTCATTTTTGACATCCCTGAAACGTATTCAAGTAATCAACCATAAAAAGTAATATGTATAATCATAACTAAATTAACTTTTGGAAAAAAAATTGTTAATTATAATATTTGAAAACAAAATTTTAAATTTCTGGTTATAAACATTCTATTCAACGAATTGGTCCATAAAACAACATATTTGATCATGTTTGAGATAATATTTCACTACCAAATTTCGATAAATATATAGGCTTTACAAAAATAAGAGATCTTTTATCTTCACTTTCAAATATAATATGAATCATTCAACAAATATCATTATATTTGTTCTTTTATATATATATATATATATATATATATATATATATATATATATATATATATATATATATATATATCAATGTTATTAAAGGTAATGTTCAATCTTGCGTGTATTTGTAAAAAATATTTGAAATAAATAAAGATAGTAACCCTTGGGATAATAAATTGATACTCCCCATGAATAAAACTTTAGAAGCGATAAACAACCGATATAAACAAAAATAAATTGACATAATAATACACTATCTTTTAGTTACAAAACCCTTCAAATTAAGGAGTAAAAAATATGAAATTTCTAGTTCAAATTAAGTTTCACTATAATCAATGTTTGACATACAATCCACAAAATCAAAAGTCATAATAAAAATAACATAAATATTTTGTATCCCAAAAGAGTAAATTGAAAGTTAAAAATAAACTATTACTTCAACGCACTTAAAAATGTTCGAACCTTAATCCAACTGTTGAAAATATTGAAGAATAAGTCACCGACCTCTTGAAAAAACTCAAACAGAAAAAGACTTTGTTGGACCATCCGATTGTGAATTTGACGAAGATTGCGCAGTTAGGAAAGAAAATATTAATTCTTCCTTTTTCTCACGTTTAATATTGGTCTATTATTTTCTTTTCGTTTTTCCTTGCTTTCTTTTTTTCAAAAAATTTGTTATTGATAGCTCTTTACATTAAGTATGCTTAAAATATTTTTACTATCCTTAATATAAACATTCAATTGAGTTTGAATCATTTTTAATTTTCCTCATAGTAAGAGCCGAAACAAAACCTAATAAAGAGGAAGAGGCTAAAGGAGAAAATGTTTATAGCTCAAAGTCTACAATTGGAGCACAATTGGAGAAGGATTCTCAACATTATTAGATTCTCTATATGAAGAATGAAGCATTACCAAAGTTATAATATTGAATTGGAGTTAGTCTTATAGTTGTATTTGTTTTCACTTCTAAGAAAGTTTGTAAGCTCTTGTTGCTATATTTGATTCATCTTTTATTTTTATAATTAACAAAAAAATTATTTTACTTTCTACCACTTTCATATAAAAGATCCTACTTAGTTTTCTTAGAAAATTGAAAGTTGAATTGCACAAGTTTTCCACAATATACTTAAGGCTTGAAAAACAGAGATAAAACTCAGCTAGTATGATTGTATGATAAATAACCATCAAACATCAAAAACCTAAGATCTTTCATTTTAACCCATATATTATCATATTGTTTTTTAAGAGTTCATTATTTTATGCACAAAAATAAAAACATGTTGAGAATGTTTATTACTCTTATCATATCCTCTATATATTTATTATTAATTTTGTCTGACATAATATATTTGTTTCAAAATAGAGACATAGTAAACTTATTATTTCCTGAAAATCTATAAAATGAACAATTCTTGAAAGTTAAATATTGTGGAAAAATTATTTAAATTTTAAGTCCATTATTTTACCCTAGTTTCAGTGGTTTTATTTTTGAAAATGTGTGTTTGAAAAGTTAATTCATTACAATAAAGACAATAACAACACAACAAAATTGTCCCTTTTAAATATAAACTTCAATACCCTTACAATTATATTTGACATGTTTATACCAAAAATAAATGTTACAATAATTTGAAATCTAATCAAATCTCTCATAACCATTTACAAATCCTTAAGAATCAACAATCAAATCAATTAATAATTGATCATTTTAACAAAAACCTATGAAAAGATGAACAAAAAAAAATACATGATATTGTATCATCCTATAGAATAATAGAAGTGATGATTAGACAAGAACCCATTTACAATGTCAAGGCTCATGTCATCTTCAAGAAAGCATATCTCCTTAATTGGTTAATCAAATCCACTTTACACCTGAGGAGGCCTACCATTATATAGTCTTTCTTTTGCTTTTGTTGCCTATAGAAAATTCCACCAAGTTAAAAGTCTTCTTTTCTTTGTAAGAAAACTCATTTATTAAAATATATATGCATTAAACACGAAAAAGGAAGATGATTCTTGATTTTAATTTTACCTGTTTATTCCAATCCGTTAAACTAGTTATGACTAAGAGAACGGTAGATTGCACCACAGACCCCACAGCAATCCCGATCCACAACCCTTTCGCCTTCATATGAACCATAAAGCCTAGAAGAATCGCAACCGGAATCCCAACAAGATAATAAGCTCCCAAATTTACATATGCCCCTATATGTTGCCATCCACTTCCCCTAGCAATCCCTTCCCATTCACCAAATTTAGTATTAATTAACATCACAAAAAAAAAGCAATTTCAAAACCAAAATATTACATAAACTCACCAGAAATAACCCCTTGGATGCTATCCGTTGCGATGGATAGGCATATAAGCGGTGCCATCATGGCTATATAATCCACAACCTGTTTATTGTTGCTGTAAGCACGCCCCACAACATGGCGGGCGAGTAGAAGCGATGTTCCCACAACAATCGCTTCTGATGTCGCAATAACCGTCGCTGCCCATGCTGATAAACGGGCAGCCTCGGGTTTTCCACTTCCCAGTTCATTAGAAACGCGTGTACTATTACAACATGTATGGCATCTAAAGTCAATTGTTTTTTTATAACATAGATCTTGATATACATATAAAGTTATTTGAGTAAAACTATAAAACATAAATAAAAAACAAAAGCTTGTTTGATGGGTTATTTAAAAAAAAAAATCAAGAAAATCTTGTTGGATGAAAACGTTCATTTATAAGATTTATTTGGATGAGTAGTTTTTACCTTGCTGCAGCCCCGATTCCATATGGTATAGTGAAATGCAATGTTGAGATAGTAAGGCTGAGAATAAATGTTTCCAATTATTAATTAAAATCTAGCTTAATAAGTAGAACTTGTAACAAAAAAAAATATGATTCACATTCTACTAAGAATTCAAATTTACCAAATTGAGAGGACTGATGTTTCGAGTTCTGGATTCGGCAATAAACCCGATAACAAAACGATCACCTCGAGCGACCACCATTTCAGGCTGCGAATTATGAATGCGGCCAAGAATCACGAAACAATCTCCAAAAAAACAAAAAAAAAACAATCTATAATTACCAAACCATAACAGCAGAAGGTATAGCGAATCGAAAGAATTCCAAGATCCCAAGGAATGCATCAACAGAAACCGTGGCTCGTGTGTTTGCGCATGCTTTCGAGTTCTTAACATAAATAACTAGCATAACCGCGTTGAGCCAAGTGGAAAAACTAACTGCAATCGCGGCTCCTCGAATACCCATCTCGAGTTTAAAGATCATAACCCAACTAACAATAACATGTACACAAAGAACGACAAATGAAAATGCTAACATGGGAAGAATCAAACTCTGTGTCTGCAAGAATCTAACAAACGGCTTGACAATTGCTCCACCAAATAGAGAAGGAATAAGCCAAAGAGAGTAATTTCTCGCTTCACGTGAAATCAAAACATCTTGTCCTATGAGGATCAAGAACTTATCCATGAATATCCAAAGTAGACAAATAGGAAGGCAAGATAACATAAGGGAGATGATAGCCGTGTAAAGATAAGTCCCAAGTTTTTCATATTTTTGTGCTCCATAAGCTTGCCCACATAGAGTTTCCAATCCACCCACAAGCCCCGACTGGTTGATAGAGTCAGAAATTAAAATTAGAGGCATGAATTTAATGTAAAAAAAAGTTTTAAAAAAAGTTAGCAAAGATTTGAACTTAATGTAAGAATTTTTTTTATAAAAAAAATCACTTGAGAGAATTGAACCCAATGGAAGGTATGAAGTTTAACATAAATCCGTCACAAAGACTTTGGCATAAACACAAAAACATTAATAATCATAACACGCCAACAATTCAATAGTGAAGCCAAAATCACCTCATGAATTAAAGTATGACCGGGCCATGGGGTGAGTCCCGCCTAGGCAAGACCCCCGAAACTAGGATTTGAAATCTACCCGAGCTACATTTATAATAATATCAAGCAAGGTCACTTAATTATATATAAAAAAAAAAACATTTTGGATAATCCGGGCTAACACCTAGGACCACCTCTTCCAAAGGCACAAAAGAAAGAATGGAACTCTATACTACAACATCTATTAATATGATATTTAATGAACTAAACTATGAGAACAATTTTTTTGTTTTACTTAGGCTACACCAAAGGGCCAGGACGACTATAGAATCAAAGTATGAAAAAGAGTCTTGAAAATGGTTTAAATAATTTGGAACTTACAAGAAGACTGAAACCGGTGACATTGGTGAGAGATGTAGCAATGGCTACGCTAGAAAGGGCGAGTTTGCCTAGATGACCGACCATCATAACCGACGAAACTTGTACGAGGTATTGCATTAAGGCGACAGCAACCATAGGACCGGCTAAGAAACTGACCCTTTTGAATTCCTGTGAAAAGGAATCCCATTCCCATGCCATAGCTCTTAAAAAAGCTTGGTTCTTTTGTTTTGTTACAGAGGATAATGGAAGAAGAAGAAAAAGAAGAAAGAAGAAGATGAGATGGCTGATGAACTTCCTCCATGATATGTTAAATGAACTTTGGAGCTTTAATGGGTCAAAGGAGAAGTCTTAAAGGTTTACCAATAAAGTGTTTTCTTTTTTTGTTTCATTTGTTATTATTTTAATTTTAACATATTCTAAAAATTGGTTTTATCATTGTTTTTAACTTATACATTCAATGATATAATTTTTTTTAGGGTAATCTCTATAAAATTAAATTCTTAATATTTTGATCTTTTAAACATTTTTATTATTTGTGATTTTTTCGTTTTTTCATTAATTCACGTTCATAGAGTCTCCATACACATTAGTTATGGATGAAATCAAAAAAGTTATAATAATGTTTGACATAAATTACAAACACATTATTTAATTTTAACAAAATAAAAAAAAATTCAATAGAACTAGAAAATTCGAAAAAATATTTGCAAATTCGGGAGAAAAATCAATCTAATAAAAGAAGACATCAGCAAGACTAAACAAGTGGAATATTTGAAGATTTTTGGTCACCCTTTTATATATTTTTGTTTGTCTAATTTATTATTTATTATCTTTTATAATAAATTTTCTCCCTTATTTTAGAATACATCAACCATTTAATTGATATTTATTGTTATTTAAATTCAATTTTTTCACTTTATTTCAGAGTACCTTTATATTCAAAATTGCTATATTTTATTTTACTTTCAAACGGTTCAATAGTCCCATATAGTTCTTCTGAATTTTGGAATAGTATTCAATGATATATAATTTTAAATGTATTATCCTTGTTATTATTATATAAGTTATTTTATTTTAAAATATTGTTTATAATTTGTCATTATTGAACTTGCATTTATTATTCCGGGTTGTTTCTTGTTTGGTTGATTTGTTTATTGTTACAAATAATTTGAAATCTCAATATAAGCATATATATATATATAATTAAAAAATAAATAAAAATCTTCAAACAATCTTATAAACATTAATATCAAATCCCAAATAATCTGAAAGAAAATATTTATCCTTAATAATTGCAAAATAAAATGTTTGTTTGAGCTGTCTATGTTCATCTTCTCTATGTAAACAAAGAATTTTCAATACAAAACAAGTCGGCAATCCACCAAACAACATCAATATAATAATAATAATAACTCTGATGTATCATTCATGGCCATTTTTCTTTTATGTCAGATTTTCACTTTTGTAAGTAAAATAAAAAGTTATTGTGCTTATATGACTCATATTTAAAATAATAAAAGGAACAAAAATGTGCAATTTCTTTTCTTTTCATAAAAGTTAATTTTGTATAAAGAGAATAAGTCAACAAATGCGAGATAAATATTAGTTAAGGGATTACAATTGTTCAACTCGGGTTAAATTGTATTCAATGTTTTTTTTTTATCATTTTCTTCATGTCAGAGAATCTTCGCGAATCATGTTTACATTATATTCTTCAAAAACTAATTATTTTTTATGGTAAAATTGTATTTTTATAATAGTATATATAGCTTAATATTTTAAAATTCATATTTATAAATGATGTACTTGCATTCATATCCTAATATATATATATATATATATATATATATCCTCGAACTCCGCATCAAATAAAAAATAAAATATCTACCAATAATATAAATAAGTCATTATCCTAGATGTGTACATGCATTCATATTCTAAAAAAAAATAATACATATATATATCATCATACTCCCCTTCATAATCCCCTTCATAAGTGGATGAAAAAGTTGATTTGAAATAAAACTCAAACTCGTTTTTATCTCAAAACTCAAATATCTTATCAATTATTAAATCAAATAATTTTATCATTTAAATATTAAAATTATCCTCTAATTTTCTCATCTTTCTAAATTATCATTCTCTCACCTACACCATGTCCTCTAAAATCAATTGGTAAATTAGTCTTCAAATTTTAAAAACCATTTTTTTTTAATTTTTACCAAACAAAAATTTTTAAGATAAAAAACCCAAGTAAAACCCAAAAAAACTCTTTTCTCAAATAAGTCCTAACTTACTCAATACATTCAAAATTATTCAATTTCTCAAACAAATTCATACCCAAATTCAAATTATTCAATTTCTCAAACAAATTCATACCCAAATTCAATTTCAGATCTACAAATGTTTAAAAAAAATACATAGAATGCAATGACATCATATCGATATCTCGTTTCTCTTGCCAATTTGATCATAGCTCATTAAATACAATCAATTCATCTTTACATCTTTTAAATATTAAAGAACTCTTTCTTTTTCTACACAAATACAAATCTGTAGATCTGAATGGCCAATTAAACAACTGTAGATTTTGAATTAAATAGGGGAATATTCTAAAATAATTTAAAAATTAAAGGCCAGCTTTGATTTTTCCATTTCCCCAAATACTATAGTGGAACAACATCATTTTTAGATACCGATAGATGCTGCCCATCCTATTATTTATTGTCCACAACGAGCTGAAAGTACCCCTGTTTCGGGATCCTCTTGTCGGCAAAATAGTAAAAAAAATTAAAAAATATGTCTATTTTACCATGCCTGTGAGGGGAATATTGGAAAAATATGTGGATCCTGTAACAAGGGATCCTTTCTGCACAAAATTCAAACCAGGAAAAAACTTTTCATTTTTTTGGACCAAAATTATCTGTTAAGAGTATAGTATTATTAGTACCAATGTTTGGTCTGTTATTATCTCCAAAATAGTTTAAGTGTTTTTTTCAACTTAAATAATCAAAATCTCGATTCTCAATACCGCTATTAATTGAAATACAGGATCTTGACCACCATGAGAATCGTGCTAATTTATTAAAATTTAAGAATACATATATTTAGTCTCTTTCTGTATACTTTGTTCACTTAAATCTAGTAAAAAGAAAAGTATTAATATTTCTCTTTAGTTGATGTGGACTTTATTTAGACCCAACTTGATGTGGACTTTATTTAGACTCACGGTATATAATGTGAAGGAACATTATTTTTCTATTTTAGGTTAACTGAGTTTTGAGAACAACAAGGGAAAGATCAGAACAAAAACATATTCAAGGGTTTGAGGTAGCAACCGGAGAAAATTTCCGTTTGCCGAAATTTGCGTCGTTTAATCGACTTCAAACGTTGACAGCTTGTTAGTTATTTTTGGGGTTACGTTCTAAACGGTGAAAATCTGTTTACTGGTTGCAGAATTGATAAGGTTGGTTGATCTTACTCTTTTTGTTTTTTGTTATTATTTGTCAAGATTGTTGTGTGATCTTGATGCAATTGATTAGTGACTCTAGTTTATATCTAGAGTGAACCCCTATTTGTAACCTTGTTGATGATAGTGGATTGTTAAGTGGCCTGACTAGTCCCATGATTTTTACTCTCAATTTGAAGAGAGGTTTTCCACGTTAAATATTGTATTGTCGTTTTGATTTCATTCTGTTTTGCTCATCTCTTATACTCAGTTAATTGGGAAAGCGTTATGTTTTGAAGAATACATTTTCCCATCAAATGTATCATTGTTTGCTATGTCGTGAATCTAGACAAACTCCAAAAAGAAAGAAAGAGGCACTCGAGATCGAGCTTGGTTATGAAGACAGAGCATACTTAGCTAGGAAAGGAAGTCAAGTTAAAGCATGGAAAACACATATGTTCGTCGATATACAAGTTCAACTCATTGAAGATGACAGAAAATGCGAGGAAAACTAGCCAATCGAGGAGAACTAGCAAATCGAGCACATAAAAGGAAAGTTTACAACTTGAATTACACCCAAACAATGCCCAACAGACTGATCAACCTACAAGAAAGTCTAAATTGATGTATATATTCGTTTGGAGAAATTGTCATTCCTATAAAAGATTTACCCATTTATATCATATTTATAAGCTTAGTAATATTAGTTACCTCAGCTTAATTACTTCCATTTTTAGAATCTTTTGTAAATATTGTTTAGGGTAACTAGTTACACATTGCACTTTTAGGTAATCTGATTCATGGTATATTGTGATTGATATAAAGTTATTTGAAATTAACCTCAAATAGCCTACACCAAACAATAGGCATTGTTTGATGGTTAATATCATATCATCAATACTTAAATCAATCAAAATATTCAAACAATCAAATTACAAATACTAAAACACTATTACTTTTTAATATTATTTTAAATTATTAAATATAAATGAATAACACAAACAAATTATTTCAAGAAACAGACCTACATCAACTATTTTTTTTTTTTAATTTAAGAAGCTAGCACAACCCACAGTCCTAACCCCGTTTCACCACATCAAACAAGCTCTAATACTTAACATGTAAAAAGAAGCATTATTACTCTAGTTTGATTCTCTCTTAATGCATATCATTATTACTAATACTTTTGGCAAAAGAGTGGAATCAAACAAACCTCAGTTCTTATGCTGCATCCTTCCGCTTTCAGCACCAGCATAAGGGTCAATTGTGACATTTATAACTGCAGGCTTCTTCTCCGAGAAGGATTTATCAAGTGCAGACTTGAGCTCATCTGGTGTTCCCACAAGGTACCCTTTCCCTCCAAAGGCTTCACTTAGAACATGATAGGCTGCTCCTTGAACGAAAGAAGTAGGGGCAGGATCGTCCTTGAATGGACCCGAAATTTCTTCAGGGTTCCTTCGGTCCCCACCATAGACACCACCATTGTTAAAGACTATCACTACCACGGGGAGCTGATATCGAACCAATGTCTGCAAATGTTTTGTGAATGTTAAACGCTAAAACAAAGTTTTTTTAAATGCAAATAGGTGTGAAATATCAGGAGATATAAACAAATAAAGACATTCAAGATTATGAAAAGATCTAGAATATCTTATATAGTGTACTCTTGGAAATAGTTCAAATTACTTCTTGCAGTTGATTCTTAATTAAGAGCTTGTTTGAACTTGAGTTATTTAATTATTTCAAAAAACCCTTTGCATCATTTCAACCATCAAATAACTCAATTTATCAACCAAAACACCTTCACTTTATTTATTATAAATTTTAAATACAAAATGACAATTTAGTAATTTAACCCAAATAACCCACTTTTTAATCAAACAAAATTTTGATTTCATAACCTAGCTTTTTTCAAATAATCCCACATCAAACAAACTCTAATATCAATCAATGACTAACATATTTGTGTTCTTTCTAAAAATGCATATTAAGGGCTTGTTTTATGTTCGTTATCTGAGTTTTTAACCGGTTGAATTACTATATTGTCTTTTTATATTTAAAATTAATTTTTTATAAAAAAATAAAGATATTTTAGTATTTTGATTGATAAATTAATGAGTGATTGGATGGATGAAAAGAAATATATTGGGACATATATGTTTTGAATAAGACCTCCCAAAAAACCTAAATCAAACTACCTCTAAGAGAATAATTTGAGACATTTTCAAAAGTTCGGGAAGTAAAACAAGTTCAAGAATCAAAACGAGCTTCTAATGCAAGTTGAGGAAGAAAAAGTTAACACTTTAAACAACTCTTGATTGACAGAGAAGTGAGGAATTTAATGAAGAAAAATTGGTTTTATTTCTTGAATGTAAATTATATAATGAATCTATGCCTTAATTAGGCATACAAATGTGTTACTGATTAGGGGACTCTAAATATTTTAATTAACCTAACTAATTATGGTAAATACTATAAAGATTCTCAATTATACCATACTTTTTTTTAATATAGGAAGATAGCAACGACACACACAGTTATGGCCCCCATTTCAACTTAGGGCATTCTTAGTAGGAATAGAACCCGTGATCTTTGATCTTTTAGACAAGACTCAATTATATCCTACTATATCACATATTATCCTAATCTCATAATGTCTTTTGGTTTGTGAGAGCAGCAAAACTCATGTTCTTAACAAAATAACAAAGACAGGCTAACACAACAAACCACTGTCATTGTCATGACCACTCACTTCAATCAAAGTGTTTTCAATCAAAATTGAAAAATGATACCTCAAGGTGGTAAACCCGTTAGTACATATAGGGTGGGTCGAAACAAAAGGCTAATAACAAAATCAAAATGAAGTTTTCCTTAAGGTAGAAACTAGAAACTAATCCATCAGCAAGAATCCAATCATAGTTTATATGCATGATAGATAAACAATGATCCACTATTTTCAAATTTTAAAAATACCTAGAGACACGATTTAGAACTGTAACAGTGACTTATCAATTTTTATGAGAATGTTAGTCAAAAATATTGTAAACTTGGCATGATTTGTAATAAAATCACAATAAAGGAAGTTAAATGAACAAACCTCAACTTCCATAGCACTAAACCCAAATCCAGAATCTCCTTCAACAGCAACAACAAGCCTATCAGGTGAAGCAACAGCTGCAGCAATGCAATAACCCAAACCAACCCCCATTGTTCCCCATGTACCTGCATCCAACCGCGTCCTTGGTTCTGTTTGAATCAAAACCCCTCTTCCCACATCCATGGTGTTTGCTCCTTCAGAAACCAATATAGGAGAAGGACTACCAACTCCAAGAATTGCATCCCTTATAATCCTCATTGGAGTCAAGAAATTGAATGGCACGATATCCTTTGCCAACTGTGCCTCCATCTTCAACACGTTTTCCTTGGCTTTCTTTGCGATTGAATCGACCCAAGAATGAGTTTTTCCTAAACAAAATGGATCGTCCTTAATTTCCTTATTGAGTAACTTCAAAACCTTTGCTGCATCTCCAGCCAATCCTAAATAAGGCTTCCTAAGCTCTATCTCATCCTTGCTTATATCAACTAATATGAACTTGACATCACTTGACCATTTTGGTGACTCACCAAAGTGAAGTAGCCAATTCAGTCGTGCCCCAACTATAAGAGCTACATCACATTTTCCAATTGCAAGAGACCTAGCTGCAGTTGCAGCTAGCTCGTGGTTATCAGGTAATAAACCTTTCCCCATTGGAGTCGGAAGGAAAGGGATTCCGGTAGATTCAACCAGTTTTTTCAATTCATTTTCAGCTCTAGAATAAGAAGCGCCCTTACCAAATACAATCAGAGGCCTCTCAGCATGCCGCAGGGTAGAAACAGCTTTCTCAATCTCCGAACTTTCGAGTCTGTGGGGTTCTTCTTGTTTTCTGGAATTATCTGCATCAGAGAGCAACTTCTCCGCCTCTGATTCAGTAACTGTTTGATGAAGAACGTCGGTCGGAAGATCCAAATAACATCCTCCGGGTCGACCGGACACCGCCTGATCAACGACTTGGAAGACGCAATTAGGGATTTCTCGAATATCAGTCGCTTTCACCGAGAATTTCGAGAAGGATTTGACCGCTGCGATCTGGTCGAGCTCCTGAAAATCTCCCCGGCCGAAATCCTTCTGGTCGCAGGATCCGGAAATCATGACCATCGGCCAGCAGTTGATGGCGGCATTTGAGAGGCCAGCGAGGCCATGGACGCAGCCGGGACCGGAAACGGTGAGGAGGACTCCTGGTTTGCCAGTGAGATATCCATAAGCGGATGCAGCGTAGCCGGCAGACTGTTCATTGTGGAAGGCGATGAAGCGAATACCGAGAGCGACGGCACGATTGGCGAGAGAAGTTACCGGAATACCAACGACGCCGAACATACGGTCCACGCCAGCGCGTTCCAAGGCTTTAGCTACCAAGACGTTACCGTCGATGAGTGGGGAAGTGTGAGAAATTGAAGGGTCGAGGTTGGAATCCGCCATGGACTTAAGTATCTTCAAAAATGGTTAGACTTGACTAGCAGCAGGTGTAAGCAATCGATCTTCAGAGTGAAAATGACTATATAAAATCCCCAAATTTTAGGGTTGCAGATCGAATTGGTAGTTTAATACCAAATTGACATTGAGGAGAGAATGAGAGTATCAAAATCAAAATTGACAACTTCCGTTGTCATTAACCAGAAATAGGATTAAGGTTATCACCGTTAAGGAGGTTTCGGACGGGAAATACATCTAAATTTCTTGTCCCCGTTTTTATTTTGGAGATTATTTTATTACTATCCCAACCTCATCATTTGGTTTCCGAGAATTTTGCAGAGTGTTTATAACTTTTTATGTAATTAAATTATATAAATAAATTTTTATAAAATATATAAAAAAATTATATTATTATAAAGTAATAAACTTAATTTTTGTATAAAATATAATAAATAAATAAATATATCGATAATTTTATATATTTAATTGTGTTTTTAGTGTTAGGGATAAAATCGGTACAGTTCGGGGCGGATTCACAAATACCCATCCTCGGTCAACTACCAGTCAAACCGAGAAAAACCATCCCAAACAGGACAATTCAGTTCGATTATTGCGGAACGGTTTCAATTATCATACTTAATATTCAAACCTAGTCCATGATTCATTATATGCCAATTTAGAACTCATTACCCATCATAAAAATAAGATTCTAGCATGGAAAATATTAGTGAAAAAGATAAAGAATTAGTAGATGTGAGTTAAATTTATGAAGTATATCTTACAACTCAGGAAAGTGAAACACTATAACCCATCACTTTTTTAAGCAAAGATTACAAGGTTTAAATAAGCTTATCTAATTTCAATTTGTTATATATATTGTTTTGTAATTTAAATATTTATATTTTTCAAAATTATATTGATCGTAAAAAAATAAATGCAAAACCAAATTCAAATAATAACAAATTTACAAATATGGTTTAGCGAACAAGAAGAAAATTAATTTCATGGTAAACATTAAGTTTGTTTCATTGATTAACTGTAACATAAAATTGGGTTTGATTTAATATTTATAGGAAATACGAAATGGACATCATCCTATTATCAAAAACTATTCTTAGAGAGTTAATAGTAGAGGTTACGGGGTTTGATCAGCTGATAAAGACTCCACTGTCTAGAAACTATCTTGATTGTTTACCATTTGCATTATTAACCTTCTCTAATTTTCCTCATCCTCAAACATTTCTGGATTCATCGTCCTCCTCAAAGCCTCCTTGGCTGCATCAGAATACATGTATGACAAATTCTTGGGGGCTTCTAGCATTATGGCCATAGCAAAATTGCGAGCAAATGTACGAACAGAATCTGATATGTCGGCTATCCCTTTTATATCCATCGGGTCACCGGCCGCCTTAACAAAATGAGCCTGAAGCTCAACAAGTGTGGCGACTAAACTCTTGCATCTCTTGGTCTGCAACTCTGGGTAATATTGAGAACCGAATACCCTCGCGTATCTAACATAAAGGGGCTTATCAGGATTAGCAACTGTCGGATAATGATGAGAATAAATGTCGGCCATACCAGCGAGAGCCTTGTTATGACTTGGATGCATCAGCTGCTTCAGAAGATAAATGATCTCAAAATGAGACATTTTCAAAGTGTCCTCAAACAGTTTCATGGCATGCATATCAGAGAAGGAGAAATGCAGGACTGCTAGGTAGGTTAACATTCCACTTTCATTATTATCTATCTTGTCGAGAGCCTCATAATGAGGGACAACGACCCTCATCCAAGAGATGGCCAAAAGTCTATCACCAGACAATAGAGATCTGAGTTCACCAACAATGTAAGCAGTGATTTTTGGAACAAATTTCATGTGATGTTTAGTTTGGTAGAACTTTAAGAACCTATCTTTCATGATATTCATCGATCCTTTTACGTTATTAATCTCCTTAACACATAATCTTAACAAGTATGCACTGAAAAAACAACCAAATTTAGTTATAGCCTCTCTGACCTGCATCTCCAAGGCAGAAGACCCTCCTCTGTTAGAAATAGTTAGCGGTCTGCCTGATGCCCGGTCTCCAGTCTCGGTTCCGGTGGTAGTTACATCGTCGTCTACATAGGACTTGTTGGACTTGAAAGCTAAAGCTTTTGCTGCTCTTTTGATCGCTTCTTCTCTCCACGAGTTATAGTCAGAGTTAACAGGTAATGGGTGAGTTCCGGTAGGAAGAGCAAACATAGCACTAGGGGCAGTCGACTCTCCAGACGTAGAGAGGAGGTGTGTGGCTAAAGTGATAATTGTGGATGGATGCAAAATTATCAGGTAATGGAGACGACTCCAGCCTAACTAGCAAGTATTGGGAGAGGAGATAAAGCTCATCAAAACATACGCTGGGGATTATATAGCAGCTGGAGCTTGTGAAAGCATCATCAGACCAGGCAGTTTTGCCAGTGAACCCATCATGTAAAACACCAGTGGGTATCTCCCCAAATAATTCATCTGCACTTGCATTTGCATATTCCTCATCAGTCGGGTCGGTGGCCATTGTTAGTGAGAATAATAAGATGAATCAGATGATGGGAGGATAAAAAACGTTTGGTTAACCTAGCTTTCGTTCCCTGCATACATATATTTGAAACTTTAAATCACATTAACTATCTTCTTGAAAACATAAATGGTTATTAATATATCATCAGTACTCTTTTTTATTATTATATATATTTTTTATAAAAATATGGATATGCGTACTGTAAGTCATTATTATCGTTTAGTATTCGATTATGAATAAAATCAGAATTATATCACTCGTTTTAAAATATTTTATATTTTAAATTATTATTTTTTATTTAATATATATATATATATATATATATATCAGTATTTTTTTAAAAATATGGATATAAGTCATTATTATCGTTTAGTATTTCGTTCAAAATAAAATCAAAGTTAATATTAAAATGTCTTATATTTTAAATTATTATTTTTTATTTAATATATATATATATAAAAATAAAAATTTATTTATAAAAAACTAGCATGATTTTCGTGCGATTCAAACGGACAATATATATAAAAAAAAATTAAATCACACTATATAATATATTAACTTTTCCTATATTCAATAGTTTAAAAATATTTAATTAAATACAATAAACATAAATTTTCACTTTAAATAAATTTTATTATATAAAAATTGACACAATTAAGTTCTATTTTTTTATTTACATCTTTACAAGTGAATTATAAAAAATTAATAATCATTTAAATTTTATTATATAAATTTTACCTTTTTGACATTAATTTTGTATTATCATAATTGTTAAGGCACTATATATATTAAATATATAAGTTTACAAAATTTTAATATTGTGTATACATTCTTTCACATTTTCATTTTTATTAATATTAATTTTGTGAACTTATCTAATTTTAAATTTATTATAATTTTTCTTTATAATTTTTTTTAAATACAACTAAAATAAAATAATACAAATATGGTCATTTATTCAAAAATTTAATTTTTTGTTCTATTAATTTAATTTAAATTTTTCTTTTTTTAACGTGAATTATCACATTATCTTAAATTGGCGAAATAGTATTTTAGAAAAATATGTTTGTATTTTTTTTTCTTTTGTACATAATTATTTCAGTTTTTACTATATTTCTTTCAAAAATTTCAAAAACAGTTTATTATACATTAAAATCAAAATATTAATTAAAATATATGTGAAATATTTATTAAAAAAATATTATTAAACCATTTTTTATGTCAACACCATAAAACTGTTGTTTCAAATATAAATATATATATATATATATATATTTATATATATATATATATTTATATATATATATATATATATTTATATATATATATATATTTATATATATATATACTTAAGTGTTATTATATATATAATTTTATTTTGGTTAAACAATAACATTAATTATTATTTTTATTAAAAAAAATAATTCAATTTTATAATATTTTGTATAAAAAATATATATTTATAATAATATTATAAATTAAATTAATAAACATTTATCAATTATTTAAAACATATCAAAATATAGAGTTAAATATATTTTGTATTATTTACATATATATATATATATATAAATAATATATTTATTATATTTTTGTATTATATATATATATATAAAAATAATTAAAATATTAATATTATTCATTAAAATACAATTTTATTATAAAATATCATATTAAGTTTTGTTATTGAATTTTTTTTAATAATAATAAAAAAATTCTAAATTTTTGGAGGCATAGAATTATCGGGTTTCTCTTAATTTCAAATCCTCGTCTTCTTTTGCTTCCCATTTTTCTTTAAAATTAAGATTGAATTTTTTCCTCTAGGTCTCTCTTACTTCGTCGTCGTCGCCGTGCTACTTATACCTAAGGAGAAATGAGAGACAATTTTAAGAAAGACCTAGACCTAAGGAGAAAGGAGAGACGAATTTGATGAGAAATTCATATAAAATATGTAAAAATAATAAAAAAATTATTTTCTTTTCTAAATCTATGGAGACAGATAATATTCGTCTTTCTCTTGATTTCGAATCCTTGTCTTCATTCGTTTCCCATTTTTTTCAAATCAAGATCGAATATTTTCCTCTATGTCTCTCTTGCGTCGTCGTCGCCCTCCTCCGTTGCGTCGTCGTCGCCCTCCTCCGTTGCGTCGTCGTCGCCCTTCTCCGTCACGTCGACGTCGCCCTCCTCCTCTTCTCGTGCTACCTATACCTAAAGAGAAAGGAGTGTCGATTTAAGAAAGACCTAAACCTAAGGTGAAAGGGGAGAGGATTGTAATGCAATAATTTGATATATTGTGAGAATTTGATTAAAATTCATATAAAATGTGTAAAAATAAAAAATTAATTAATTTTAAATTTTAAAAAAACTTTTCAAAATCCACGAAGGTAGAGAATCTTCGGATTCCTTTTAATTTTGAATCATCGTATTCATTCACTTCCCATTTTTTTCAAATCGAGATCGAATATTTTCCTCTGGTCTCTCTTCCGTTGTCGACGCCCACCTTTTATTCTCTTGTTAACTATACCTAAGGAGAAAAGAGAGACGATTGTACCGCGAGAATTTGATGATAAATTAATATAAAATGTGTAAAAATTTGGTAGATATCACCATAAATTTTTAGTTTTAAACATCATTATATATATTATCTTTGTTTGAGCAATTTGTATATATTACCCTTACTTTTAGACCACAAATTAACCCATTATGTATACATGCCATCCACTTGTGTTCTTTGAACTTAATGAAATGTGAACACTATAAAATTCAACCATTAGAAATGTGAACACTTTAACCATTAGACCACTTGTGTTCTTTGAACTTAATTTCAAATTATATATATATATATATAAATATTTAATCTTTGTTAATTAATAATAGATAAAATATATAATGAATAAAAGAAAATTAATTAATTAATTATATAAATAATAAATATGCATAAAAGGATAATATGAAAAAAAAAATTTATATAAAATTAATGATAAAATATACTATATATAGATTTTAGGAGTGAAAAATGCTTAATATTAATTTTTAAATAAATTAAAATATTTATAATTTTATTTTATTAAAATAATATAAAAATCATGTGTAAGAATATATATATATATATATATATATATATATATATATATATATATATATATATATATATATATATATATATATATATATATATGAGGAAAAAGAAAATAAAAAATAAAATAATTATTAGTGTTAAAACTAGAAAATTAATTAGCAAAAATATATTATAAATATGAGAGAAATGAATATAAAAGAGAAATTTGTAATTTTATTTTAAGTTTAATAAATCATTTAAACTATTATGTATATTATATATATATAATATTAAATATAAGTTTATATAAAATTAATGAAGAAAAATAATATATAATTAGAAAAGAAAAAATAATAAAATAAAATAAAAATTAATTAAAAAAAATAAATTAATAATTATGGTATGGTATGAGAGATAAATTAGTAATTATGAATATGTAATTATGACAACAAAAAGAGAAACGGTTATAAAATATAATAAGTCTATATGAGATGTGAATATCATCCTACATTTTATTTATTAAGCATATCTATATATATATATATATAATGATGCTTAATTTTAAAAGTGTCCGGATTGCCGGGTCGAGAGCTGTGGTTAATTTGGATATATGTGAGAGTAATGGATATTTGGGTCGGATTGTGGGTTGACCCGCCCATAAACTTAAAACGGTTAAAAATAAAATTAAAAATGTTATAGGTATAGTTCAAACTTGCAACCTAACAAAACAAGTACAACCTTTTAACCAACTAGTCTAATAACACTTTATATTTTAAATTCGACCCAAAATTTTATAAACGCGTGACATTTTCACAATATAAGTTCAACTTTGTAACTAACCAATCTATATATATATATATATATATATATATATATAAATAATGATGCTTAATTTTTAAAGTATTCGGATTGCCGGGTCGAGAGCTGTGGTTAATTTGGATATATGTGAGAGTAATGGATACTTGGGTCGAATTGTGGGTTGACCTACCCATAAACTTAAAACGGTTAAAAATAAAATTAAAAATATTATAGGTATGGTTCGAAATTTCAACCTAACAAAACAAGTACAACCTTTTAACCAACTAGGCTAATAACACTTTATATTTTAAATTCAACCCAAAATTTGATAAACGCGTGACATTTTAACAATATAAGTTCAACTTTTTAACTAACTAATCTATATATATATATAATGATGCTTAATTTTTAAAATGTCCGGATTGTCGGGTCGAGAGCTGTGGTTAATTTGGATATATGTGAGAGTAAATGGATACTTGAGTCGGATTGTGGTTTGACCCGCCCATAAACTTAAAATGGTTAAAAATAAAATTAAAAATGCTATAGGTATGGTTCAAACTTGCAACCTAACAAAACAAGTACAATCTTTTAACCAACTAGGCTAATAACACTTTATATTTTAAATTCAACCCAAAATTTTATAAACGTACTTTCTGAAGTTTCGATCCACGGATTTCTCTACTAACGCAGTCAACTCCATTTGTTAGAACAACTTTCATACGTGGAGTAACTCCCGATATAGCAGTAAAAGCAAGACGTGTAGGTGGATCGACTCATCAAGTTCCCATTGAAATAGGTGGTTAGTTCAAGATGCTGAACAACAAAGTTTGATTGGGAATATTCTAATCTCTTTTTTGAATTATTAGAAATTAACCTGTCAGATTCACATTTTACTGACTCTTCATAGCCCGAAATTTAGAATGCCTCTAGGTGTAACCTTTCGCTTCATACTAGAATTCACAATTGAAAACATAGCATCCGAGGCTGCATTAATCGAGAATACACGACAGAATAATTTCCCTCTAGACCTAGCTGCAATTGAAGCTCCATCTACAAATGCTGATATTAAAAATGAATTTTCTAGCATTTGACTCCATGTCATTGAAGAATTGTGGTTTTTTTTTAAATCTTAAAAAAGAATCGATGACATTTTAACAATATAAATTTAACTTTTTAACTAACTAATCTATATATATATAATGATGCTTAATTTTTAAAGTGTCCGGATTGCCGGGTCGAGAGTTGTGGTTAATTTGGATATATGTGAGAGTAATGGATTAATTTGGATATATGTGAGAGTAATGGATACTTGGGTTGGATTATGGGTTGACCCGCCCATAAATTTAAAACGGTTAAAAATAAAATTAAAAATGTTATAGGTATGGTTCGAACTTACAACCTAACAAAACAAGTACAACCTTTTAACCAACCAGACTAATAACACTTTATATTTTAAATTCAACCCAAAATTTGATAAACGCGTGACATTTTAAGAATATAAGTTCAACTTTTAAATTAACTAATCTATATATATATATATAATGATGCTTAATTTTTAAAGTGTCTGGATTGCCGGGTCGAGAGCTGTGGTTAATTTGGATATATGTGAGAGTAAATGGATACTTGAGTCGGATTGTGGGTTGACCCGCCCATAAATTTAAAACGATTAAAAATAAAATTAAAAATGTTATAGGTATGATTCGAACTTGCAACCTAACAAAACAAGTACAACTTTTTAACCAACTAAGCTAATAGCACTTTATATTATAAATTCAACCCAAAATTTTATAAACGCGTGACATTTTAACAATATAAGTTCAACTTTTTAACTAACTAATCTATATATATATAATGATGCTTAATTTTTAAAGTGTCCGGAATGCCGGGTCGAAAGCTGTGGTTAATTTGGATATATGTGAGAGTAAATGAATACTTTGGTCGGATTGTGGGTTGACCCGCCCATAAAAATTTTACCGTAATATTTTTCACGATTTTTTATATTATTACTCGTGCAAATACACGGAATACATACTAGTATATAGATAATATCACCTCATCAAAATCATTAACAATCATTATTTTTTCTCCCTATAAATTAAAAAAATATTAAATTTGAACAAGACCTAGTACTATTTATTGTTTCAATTTTTTATAGGTATATTTATTATTATAGGTATAATATTACTATAATTTATTTTATTTTTTATCATTATATATAGAGATAGATAGATTGCCATGGGTATCTATATGCACGGTATCCGTGGGTATTCGATGGTCGGATTTTCGGATATTTTAAATCGGGATTGAAGTCAGGGTCAGGCATGAGGAGGGAAAAAAGGTACGGGGTCGGGATGGAAAGTGTGCAAAACTCAAAGCCGATACCTTACTCTATTAATATTAAAAATAACTTCTTTTTATTAGTTTAACTTGTGACATTTCAAATTCCACATTATTACAAATATCATTAAATATACATCATTTAATTTTACCTTATATACACTTTATTCCAAACATACATTACACTCAAACTTTAAATTTTTTATATTCCCCAAAAATATGTTTCTCTATATAAATATTTAACTTCTAACTTTTATTTTAATAACAAAATATTATTACTTATCTCTCATCTTTCTTCGTATTCATTCATTAACTTTTTTTTTTTTTTCAATTTTATTTCAATGTGATGATGAATAAGATTTAATGCAAATATGATTACATACACAAACATGAGATTTCTACTTTAAAATTAAAAATATTTAAAAATAAAATAAAATTCTTCAATTGCAATAATGACCCTAAAAATTGTTTAAAAATATTAGAATGTCACGAAAAATATTAGGTAATGCAAATTGCACCCACAAATATGATAATTGAATAATAAAGGATATCAGAATACACACAAATTTATTTGCAGCATTGACCAACATTCAAATTGATTTTCAACGTAAATGATATACCTACAATATTTTTTAAGTCAATGAACATTGATTTAATATTTAATAAATTTAATAAAACACAAAATTATTAGCCATAACATAATGCATAACAATTACAATATCATACTAAAATAGGTTCCAAAAATAACATTCTAGACAAAATATTTTTATAATAAAACATAAAACAGAGGGACAGGATCCTCTAATCCCAAATTACCGTATTTTTTGTGTCTCTCTCACAATAGAAAGGGTAATATCATAAATATAAGAAAAATCTTACTCTATTAATAACTGAAATTCTAGTAAAATTTTAATATTAAATTTTTTATTTATTTATAATATTGCCACTCTGGAACAAAGGGAACACGGTAATTTAGTATCAGAAAATCCCAAAAAGTAAAAAAGAAGGTAACAAATCATTAATCAAGTACAATAACCGACCTAAATGAATTTAATAATAACCAAAGTCCTAGTGAAATTTTAATATTTTAAAGAAAAAAAACTTATAAACAGATTACAAAATTTTTGAGCAATAATTTAAAAATATTAAATATGATTGTAATTTATTTTACAATGATACTTTTGAAGAACTATTAGAAGAAAATTATATATAATTAAGGTTAATGCAATATAGATATATTACCAATTTAATTACGAAAATTATCTTTGGTTACTTCAAAATTAATTTGACAACTTTTATTGCCACATTAATATATTATGTGTTACAATAAATAATAAAATATATTTTATTTTTATTACATTATAAACACTAAAGATTTACACTATTTTGATTTATTTTTAAAAATAAATAAATTAAAATAATTAAGTCTAAGACCAAAACCTAATTAAAATAATTAATTAGATTAATTGTTGTGATAACTAAAACCTAACTAACTAAGAAAAATGACAAAAACAAATTATTTGGGATAAATGTTTTTTCTCATTTTATCTTAAAATAATTTTTAAAAAATCAAGGGATAAAAATAAAAATTTAGGATAACCCTAAAAATTATTTATTTAACCTAAAAATATACAAAAAAAAATAAATAAATAAATAAATTGACAAAATATTTGTCGTATTTATTTTAACATTTTGTGTATTTTAAAAGATTAAAATTAAAGCCAAAATGGTTGAAAAAAATCAATTTCAAACAAACCCTTAATGTTTTAAAATAAAAATAAAATCATAATAATCGGGTGTAGCTGAAACCCTAACAGAAAACTACAGCTGAAACGTGTTAATCGGATAAGCGCTGAATTTTCATCCAACGCCCCAAACGTGCCCTCGTAGCCCACTACAGTCGAAGGAACACGCGTCCGCGAAGCAGGTGATCAACTAACGTCGTTAGCTGAAACGCAATGCGCAAATCGTAACAGAAGGATGAAGGAACGCGGACAAGACGCTTCGCGTCCGCGTCTATACTCAAAACGACGTCGTTTTGAACCCCGATCATCTTCTTCCTCACGATCGCCGGAAGGATAAGAACAATGTCCCTCTTTGATTTTTCAAAAATGGAAATCAGTCGTTTCTCAACCTTTTTGACTGATTCGAAAGGTGAAATGATCACCCACTTCGGTGATCACTACCTATTTTGGCAAGTTGATCAAATAAAAGTCGAAACGCTATTAATGACTTTTGGCTAATTCGATCCACTTGAAGTTCTCAATAATTTCGAAGCCAAAACATCCAATCTTCAACTTCAAATAAAAGAAAATCAGAAATCCGCCATTAAAATTTCAAGCTTTTGAATTTTTCGAAATTTTCGTATAAGGCTCTAAAGCTTGAATCTAGGCATCCCAAAAGTTTCAATAAGGTTTAAGGAGTATTCTCCAATCCTTGGTATGCTTCCAACTCTTTAATTCATATTTCCAATTTGAATTTAAATTTTTTATATTTCAAATTTCACAAGTTTGTATATTGTCTGGTTGTTGAATTTTAGGATTGTAAATTGATCCTAAAATCATTTCTAAGCTTTTTGTTTAAGTTAGAATCAATCAACCAACCTCAAACAGAAAAACTCAAATTTGAATTTAAAAAATCCAAAAACCGGGTTTGTTGTTGGGTTAATCCTTAAGAACAAAAACTCAAAAAGCTTCCTAAGATATTTCTAATGATGTTGGACATTTATTTGGATCATGTTTGATCCATTCCGATCATGTTTAATCAAAATCAAAATTTTCAAAATAAATGAAAAATTTTGAGTTCTTGAATTGGTTCAAATGAACAACAAGTGTTCATATTTTGGTATTAATCAAGTATATGAAGTATAAGTAAGCTATTGAAACTTTTTTTTACTTCAAAATAACTTTTAAACAAAAAATACGATTTTTGGTCATAAACTGTTTTTGAATGAATTGATTATCACCCAGGTCGATTGATACCTTGGATATTATAAATGTTCATGTATGCTTTGTGAAGCTACCTAGGGCCTTTGGCTCAAAGAATTCAATCCTCCATCAAAATTGTAAAACCTACAATTTTGATGTTCTTGAGGACTAAGAGGTCCGACCAAGGCTTTTCAGTCAGGATCGAGAGATCCGACCGATGTTCTTCATCTCGAACCGAGAGGTCTAACCGATGATTTTTAAATAAGCCAGACCTAGGATCGAGGAGTCTTACACCTAACCAAGAACTCCTAAACCTAGGATCGATGAATTCTACCTAGGACCGAGAAGTCAAACCGAGAATTTTAGCACCCACAAAGAATTCTAGTCTGGGACCGAGAGACCTTAGCACCCCGACTAAGGGACTCCCGCACCCCGACCGAGGTTCCCGAACCCGGACCGAGAGGTCTCCAACCGACCGAGGGTTCTTAGCCCTTGATCGATAAAATAAACCCATGACCTAAGACACATGTCTTAAGGCCTATTTGGTTCCAATTTTTAAATTCTAAAATTATTTTGATAATTTTAGACCTCAAATTATTTTCTAAAAATACTGGAAAATTAGAAAATGACTTTTAAAACATTTTTAGAATACTTTCACAAAAATTATTTTGACAAATGCATGTTTGGAATTTATTTTTAAACCATAATGCATTCTAAACTGATGTTCTTTAGGTATTTTCCTCTTTAGTTGTCATCAACAACATGTACCAACATTTAAATAATTGTTTTTACAATGATTTAAATAACGCACAAACTTATGCATGCCTAGGACTAGAAGAATAATTAGTAAAAAATAAAACGTTATACAATCAATTTTCAAAACCAAATTTATAAGTAGAGACCATTTTCAAAACGGGTGCGAAGGATGAAGCGTGAAAGTCTTTTCTTGAGTATCACCAAACTACAAAATGAAAGAAACTCTAGCTAAAAATACGTTTGTACATGTATGCCATTTTTATTGATTTTTAAAAATTAATTGGCAACTCTATGTTAAATAAATAATCTTTTAAATTAATTATTTTTAATTAATTCAAAAAATAACTTTCTAAAAAATAAAATTGTAATTTGATTATTGCAAATCTCTGAATTATTCAAATTTGAACCCAATTTAATTATTTTTAATTAATTTTAAAAGATGTTAGAATTATTTAAAATCTTTTAAAATAATGTTTTATTTAAAATATTCTTGACACGTAAACCGATGTTAAAATTCTTAATTTTCAAACTTCCACGAAACTAAAGGGTTTTTCCGAGGTTACAAACATCTTTCTTTAGTTTATATGTAACTATATTAGTTGCAACAATATAATTTTAATATTAAAAATATTATATTTTTCAACTCTTAGTGATATAGTTTGCAGTAAATATTTTTCAAATTTTGTTTTCCGTAAAAAATGTTTTAGTTGAAATTGTTGCATTATTTCATTATGTCGTTTCATTTCCAATTGCAGTTCTTAAAAAACATGCAATAAAAAATATAGTGTTTTATTCACGATTTTTATTTAAAAAATATTTTTGGATGTTTTAAATAAATCGGGAACTGGGCATTTAGATTTTAGAGTAGCCACATATTTTTTTTCTAAAATTAGGAAAAATATTTTGAATATTTAAATGATATTTAGAAATTCTGCTTTTCGTTTAGGGGTTGGTTACACTCGGGAAAGGAGCTCTTACGCTTACTTCTCTGTGCCCGTCAGAATGGATAGCTTTCTCAAAGTAGCCTCATTTTCAATTTAACTTCTCATACTAGCCTATGATTGTTCAATCTTTCTTAAACTAGCCTATTTCACTATTCAAACTCGAGTTAACTCGGTTTATATATATATATATATATATTATTAATATAATAAGTTATTATTAAATATATATTATATATTTAATTATTTAAATTATTATTTTTTATAATATAATGAATATTATCATCACCTTTATAAATAATTAATATATAATTATTTCAATATAACGATTTTTTTTATAAATAATTCATACAAATTATAAAAATAAAAGTCATTTAAGATAACGATAAAACAATATAAAATGAGTGAAACAAATACAACAACTTAATAATTAATAAAATATATTACAACAATCTTATTTTAAAACTATTGAGATTTTACTAAAAACACCATTTACTACGTCTCGTATAACCTTCTTGGCCACACCTCCCACAAATTGTAACGATTTGTTGTTATACATCTGCGATTTCTCTATTAGAAATCGTTCGTCGAGTTTTTGTCTTCTTTTTGAAGTTTCGGATTAATCAGATCTACAAGAGAGTGTTCATCTTCTTTTCTTATTTTAATCGTCTTCACAAAGTGTCCAAATGAATTCGTCTATTAACTAGGTAAAACCCTAAAAAAATTTCTCATATTTCTTAACAGTTACAATGTTGACTTTCTTTAACAACTATTTCTTAACATATCAACACGTCTGACACGTTAGACACATCGGGTTCGTCTCCCTTCCTGTGGCGTAGTCAAAAGACGTCCAGCTACACCCGTATATTCGTCGCTCTGCCTCCTGCAGTTTGTTGTGATAGTCTATGTCTTTCCTTGGTGCATGTGCGGTCTGTTCTTTGGTGTTGTGCATGTGCATGTACATATCTTTAGGTGCAGGCCTACAGTCCGATTGCCCTTCTTATAGACGCGGATCTCGCCTACTATAGTCAGTCGAGTTCCATGTTAGGTGTTGGCGTCTTGGTGTAGGTGCTGGAGTAGTCCCTCATTTAATAGGTGCATGCGTAGTTCATCCATAATTTATGTTGTTTGTTGCATGTTGTGTAGTTTTTGTGTATTGTGCAGGTCATAGGCTTTGCTGATGCAATCGCAGTTTATCCATACTATTTGTGGTATGTTTCAGGTGTTAGTCATTCATCTACTTGTGGAAGCGACTGTTGATGTATTGTGTGAGACTATGCATGTGCGGTTGCTGGTTCGTGTACGGGTTGCAGGCCGTGCGACTACTAATATTATGCTGACTGTAGGATTTTTGGTGCAGGTGCAAGTCTACTTGTAGTCTGCTTTTAGTTGTAGTTTGCGGTCGGTTGCCTCAATATGGTTAAAGATTGTAGTCAGAGGTTATGCGGTTGCTAGATTTTTGTGCAAGCTGCAAGTTCCTACTGGTGCAGGTGCAATTTTGCTGGTCTTCTAAGTGTAATTTGTTGCGCAGGTTCGATATCATGGTCGTGCAAGTCTAAAACTATGATCGTGTTCTATTTCCGTTCTTGATTCTGACATGACTGGCTCCCGTTAGTCCAGTGTTCCAATCCGGACAAGAGGAAGCTCCAAGGCCATATCGACTAAAGATATCAGACATGACTAGTTTCGTTACTAATCCAAGAGATTTTCTACAATAAGTGCACAATGTTGTTGCTACTGAGAATAAAACTTATAATTAATTTATCTTAGAATTATCGTTTTTGTTGTGGTGTTTGAAGCTTGTAGTACTATTTTAACATTTTTATCATAATAATAAGACTTGTAGACATGTTCTTAGGGTTTAAAAAATCGATAAGAGAGAAAATGAATAATATGAGTGCATCAAACAAAATTTCTGTTTATTTAAATTATTATTTTAGTGAAACTAACTTCACTTTTATTAACAATATAAATAAAAATGAAACAAGCGCAAATGAGTGAATGTAGATTCACTTTTATTTATAATTTAAAAAAATGTGAAACAAGCGCACATGAGTGAAACTTGCTTCACTTCTATTTACAATGTAAAAAGAAGTGAAACAAACGCACATGAGTGAAGTTTGTTTCATTTTTATTTATAATATAAAAACATTTAACACATTTATATAAATGCATTTATACATTCATGTAAAAACATTCACTAATGTGTGCTTGCTTCATTACACTTCTTTTTACATTGTAAATAGAAGTGAAACAAGTTTCACTTCTGTGCGCTTACTTCAATTTTTTATATTATAAATAAAAGTGAAACAAAATTTCACTCATGTGCGCTTATTTCACTTCTTTTTACATTGTAAATAGAAGTGAAACATGTTGCACTCATGTGCGCTTGTTTCACTTCTTTTTACATTGTAAATAAAAGTGAATCTATCTTCACTCATTTGCGTTTGTTTCATTTTTATTTACATTGTTAATAAAAATGAAGCTAGTTTCACTAAATTAATAATTTAAATAAACATAAATTTTGTTTGTTGCACTCGTATTATTCATTTTCTCTCTCTTCGATTTTTCAAACCCTAGCAATATGTTTGCAAGTCTTATTATTATGATAAAAATGTTAAAATAGTACTACAAGCTTTAGACACCACAACAAAAACAATAATTCTAAGACAAATTAATTTGAAAATAGCTACTAAGTCTTATTCCCAATAGCAACAACAACACTGTGCACTTATTGTAAAAAATCTCTTGGATTAGTAATGAAACTAGTCATGTCCGATATCTTTAGCCGAGAGGTCCTTGAAGCTTTACCTTGTCCGGATTGGGACACTAGACTAACGAGAGCCAGTTATGTCAGAATAAAAAAACGCAGATAACAGACGATCACAATTTTAGACCTGCACGACCATGATATCGGACATGTACAACCAACTACACTTAGAAGACTAACAAACCTGCACCTGCACTGGTAGGAACTTACAGCTTGCAGAAAATGCTAGCAACCGAACAACCTCCGACTACAATCTTCAACCACAATGAGGCAACCGACCGCAAGCTACAGCTAAAATTAGACTACAAGTATAATTGCACTTGCACTAGAAAGCCTACAGCCTACACAATACTAGCAGCCGTACGGCCTGCAACCCGCATAAGAACTAGCAACCGCACCTACACAGTCTTACATAGTACAACAATAGACGTTTCCACAAGTAGATGAAGAACCAGCACCTACAACGGACTATAAACAGCAAGGGTGAACTGCAACTGCATCAGCAAAGCCTATGACCTGCACAATACACAACAGCCGCACAACTTGCAACTTGTAGCAAACAACAAACATCAGGAATGAACTACGTCTGCATTCAACGAGGGACTACTCTAGCACCTACACCAAGACGCCAACACCTAAAACAGAACTCGACCAACTACAGTATGCGAGATCCGCGTCTCCAGGAAGGGTAGTTGGACTATAGGCCTGCACCCTAAAGATTTTACATGCACTTGCACAACACCAAGGGAAATATGAAGGCAAGACGACGAACGAGGGTGGGGGTATAGAAGGACATCATTTGACCGCACTAGAGGATTTTCTTTAATGTACCGAACGTGCCAGATTTGTTGGTCGTGTCGAACGTGCCAGACGTTCCAACAATCTTTAATCCGACCATGTTTCCCGTAACTGACTACCACATCAACCAAATCGCGCGACCGTGTTAATTGTGTCGAAGGTGCTGAACGTGCCAGACATGTCGTTGATCTTGATTCCGACGCGATTTTTGTTGAATATGAAAATGTGCACGTTTTTAAAATGTTGTCACAAAGGAGTTTGATTATCTAGCTTGATTATCACTGTAAACTGCTTCATACAATAAAAAAGTCATATCTTGATTAAATGACAAGGTAAAAAATATATAGATCTTAGTCCACACAAATCCAAATTCAATAAAGTTTACAGTGTCTTGGGTCTTTTTGGCTTGCATATTTTGACAAAATTGTTATAACATACCATTAAAGGAGTATTTTGTTTTGCAAATAACCAAAAATATCCATATAAAACAATTGACCTTAAGTTACTCATGCATGGTTGAATCAGCAAGTACAACTCCGTTTTTGCCTCCAGCTTCAACAACCATGTTACTCAAGATCATCCTCTCTTCCATCTTTGTATAATTAAGACAAACAAAAAGTATTAGGTTACCAATGAACGAAATATGTATACTCCAATCTCGCAATAGTTATTAAAGAAAGCTGACATCGTAACTATTAAGAAATACGAGAAGATCTTTTAGGGTTTTACCTAGTTAACAAACGCTTCATTCGAACACTTTGTGAACACGATTAAAATCAGAAAAGAAGATGAACATTCTCTTACAGATCTGGTTAACCCGAATCTCCAAAAAGAAGACAAAAACTCGACGGACGATTTCTAACAGAGAAATCGCAGATGTATAACAACAAATCGCTACACACTTCAAGTGATCCAATGTTGCATTAACATCATCCCAAATACCACAAAGAACATTCGACACCACCCCCATCAAATGTCATTTTTGCGAGAAGATTGTAGCGGAGAAGATTTGTTCTAGGGTTTGAAAAACCGATGAGATAGAAAGTAAATAGTGGGAGTGCAGCATAAAAATTTCTATTTATTTAAATTATTATTTCAGTGCTGTAAATAGAAATGAAGCAAATATCACTAGGTAGCGTTTGTTTCACTCATATTAGCCCTGTAAATAAAAATGAAGCGTCACTAGGTGTCATTTGTTTCACTCCTATAAGTGTTGTTAATAGAAATGAAGCAAAAGTCATTAGGTTGCGCTTATTGGCGCTGAAAAAATGTAGTGAAGAGAGCTTCACTAGGTAGCGCTTGTTAAACTCATATAAGCGCTGTAAATACCTAGTGAATCAATCTTCACTGATTAGCGCTTGTTTCAGCCTTTTAAATTCTCTAGTACAATTTACATGGACGTATAAATGACTTTACATGAACGAATAAAAGTTTTTACATTAATGTGTTACTTGTTTTACATTAACGTTTATATATATAATAATATAAAATATAAAATAATTAAAACAAGTTAATTTAAATATCTTTCCAAAAAATAAAAAAATATGTTGTTATATATATATTTAATATATAATTATATAAATTATTAAATAATTTATGCAAATTTATTTCAATATATCACAAAAAATTTTTTTATGTATATTTAGGTAGCGTTTAGTACGTGATACAAATTATATAGGGTATAAATTGTATAGATGTATAAATTATAAGGAGGTATAAATAATATAAGGTAGTATAAATTGTATAGGTTATTGATGTTTGGTAAATTATAAGAAATGGTATAAGTTATATATAATTTATAATTTTGTGTTTGGTATATATTATAATAATGTAGTATAAGTTTTATAAATATTAATTTAAAATTTTAATTTTAATTTTAATTTTATATTTATTTATATTATAAATAATATTATTTATTATTATAAATTATTGTACTATTATTTAACAATTAATATAAATTTAATTAACACATAAAAAATAATTATAATATAAACGATAAATTATGTTTATTTAATTTAAATATGATTAATAATTGTAATAAAATAATTATTTATAATATAAGTAAATATATATAAATTAATAATTAATAAAATTATCATTATAAAAATAAATAAATATTTTTAATTAAAATATTGAACTATTTAAAAATATATATATTAAAAATAATTAATTATAATAATAATATTAAAACTAAATAAAATATATTTAATATATTATATAGTAATAAGTTATATATAATATTAATCAAGATTATAATGATAAATTAAAATTTAAGTGATATAAGAAAATTGTTGTACCTAGGGGGACTAGTTACAATTTTATATACCAAATATGAGGTATAAATTATACATATGTATAATTTATACATATGTATAATTTATACCAATAGTAAAATCCTAACAAAACACCATATTAAAACGCTATTGGTATAGTTTATATTATACCAATAGTATTATACCCATTAATACCTACAACCAAACGGGTCCTTAATATATAAATATATACATTATAAAATAATTTGTACAAATTAATTTCAATATATCACAATTATAAATTTTAATCATTCATAAAAATTAATTTAAATATCTCACATCACAAAGTAATTATAAACCTAATTTATGAATATTAGAAATAAAATTATATTAATTCATAATTATTAATTTAAATATATTAGAAATAAAATTATATGAATTCTTAATTATTCATTTAAATAAATCACAAATAAAATTATAAACATAATTTATAAATCGGAATCAAATGAAGAAAAGTACATTGAAAAGTGCATCTATTTTACATCAATTTTAAAACGGAGTCAAATGAAGAAAGGTTCCCTGAACAGTGCATTTATTTACATCAGTTTTAAAACGGCTTCAAATGAAGCTCGCTTCACAATATTGCATATAGTTAAATCAGTTTTAAAACGGAGTCAAATGAAACTCGCTTCACTAATAGTACATATATTTCAATTAGTTTTACATGAACAAATTGATGTAAAACTTTAAATAATTTTCAAATTTATAATTAAATAGATTATTAAATAATAAATTGTCACTAATTAATTTATAAAATACAATTTTTATTAATAATAAAAATCTAATTTATAAGTTCATATTTATATATAACCATAAAAAAAGTAATTTGTTATATCATGCATCATAATTTTTCTTAATTAATTTTTTTTTTTGTTATTTAAAGATTACATTCATATAAATAATTTAATTTCATTTACAAATAATTTATCCATATTTTAAATAATATAACACTAATAAATATATATAGACTTCATTTTCTATGTTCGAGCTGCCCCTAGTCCTTTCACCCATTTGTCTCAACCGTCGATAAAGTGACAGGAAGGGAACATTGTTTTTTAAATGGGACAGGTAGGGGATAGACAACTGATCCTGTCCATCATAGAAACAAGCCCAATCTATTATTATTTTCGTTCATTATTTTTAATTATTTTTACCCAATTTATTATTATTTTCGTTCATTATTTTTAATTATTTTTTATTTTAATATCTTTCTAACTAATTGAGTTGAGAATGAAATTAAAATTGAAATTAAAATTAAAATAATAATTGATTGGTGAAATTATTTTAAAATCTTTACCTAACAGAAAAATGTCTTTTGAAGATATTTGTTTTCATCATATCTTAATTAATCTTGATTCTTGAACTAATTAATTATTAAGACAATTAATAATTTTTTGTAAATTAATGAAATCATATAAATGCATGGATTAAAAAAAAAAGATAAAGAACATGATTGTTCAAGATTCTACAATTTGTCTCATAAAGGTTGCATGGAAACACATTAGTAAAAAAGATAAAGAACACATTTTGGCATTAGTATAGGTGAGTTATTATGAAGTATATTTTTATTGATTTTCTTTTTTGTTTTAAGAAAAATTCCACAATGATGATATAGATGAATATTGCAAGGAAATTTTACAGCACATGCAAAAAAAAAATGTAGAAATTGGAGAAGTTTCTTGTATATTCATTGGGCCATCTCCAACCGGACACCAAACGCATACCCAAATGAGAATTTAATCTCTGTCTAAACAAAAAAAACATATATGCGTGGTTACGGTTCATTTTTCAATTTTTTTTTTATAAATTTTCAAATAAACCCTTGAAATATATACACTCTTTAATGTAAATATTAAACTTATTTATATGAATTATTTGAAACATTTCATTTGCTTTATAATTAAATATTAAATTTTATTATACTTAAATTTTATTTTATTTATTTTTTATTTTATTATATATTTTTATGTTATATTTTATAACTTAAATTTTAGTATAATATTTTTATTTATTTAAATATATTATTAAATAATAGGTTAAGTATGAATTATTGATATATAATTAATTTTATCTAAATTTTATTAAAAATAAAAAAAAATTAGGGTTAAATATGTAAAGTTGATAAATATATAGATAATATTAATAAGGTTAAAAAGTTAGTGTAAAAAAAGAATATTTTAAAAATATTCTTTTAAGTTTGAAAATTAGTTTTTAGGTTGGAGATGATTTACTATTTGAAGTAACATTTACTGCATTTTGGTTTTAGAATGAGTTTGTGGTTTGAAGATGGTCTTATATACATAAATGTTATGGAGTTCCACGTACCACATGTAATTAAAGAAGAAGATCGACAGACCCATCACTTTTTTTAAGCGAATATTACAAGGTTAAGGAAGTTTATCTCATTTCTTTTGTTATATATATTGTTTGGTAATTTAAATATTTATGTTTTCAAAATTATATTGATCGAAAAAAAAAATCAATTAATAACAAATTTAAAGGTACGATGCGAACTTGAAGCAAGTCAATTCCACAATTTGAATATTAAATGATAAAATATTATATTTGTTTTAGATTAACTACAACATAAAATTGGGTTTGATTTAATATTTATAGGAAATACGAAATGAACATGCTCCTATTTAGCAAGAACTGAAGAAAAAAATAATATCGTTGATCTTGATATACAAGAAAAATATGTTAATATTATAATATTTTATATTTATATGATACTTAATTTATGTTGTAAGTATAACTTTTTGAATGATATGATATGTACAATTATATTTCAACAATTGAAGTGGTTGAAAAATATTTTGGACTATATGTAACCGGCATGAAATGATGTATAAGGTTAATACTATGAGAGAGTCCATTTAATCAAAGAAAATATCTAATTTAAAAAAATTCACATGAAAGAATTGAATATTATGAAGGCTAACAAAAACAAGCATGAAAGATAAGTTAAATTATTTAACAATTCATGCCTACATAGACACATACTACATTGACTTTCAATTTTAATAAAGGTTAGATTAACTATTCACATAAATATAAATTATTTATGTTAATGACTTTTGTTTTAGAAATATATTTGTTTTAGGTGAATAATTAACCTAACCTTGTTGATGTCTTAATAGGCTGAAAATGACTCATTAAATAATTTGGATTATATTGAATGTTTGATTAATTAGCCTTTATAATCTCCACTTCTTTCTCAATACTGCATTTTTTAAAATATATATTGTATCAAATCACGTCGCAATTACTCAGAAAGTTCTATTTACAATATAAATCAAATATCATAAAAATAAATAAAAAATATTATAATATTTACATATTTTTCTTTTGTATCAAGATCAATTGTATTGTTTTTTTTTCTTCAAATTCTGTATAACTTGGAGGCTGGCTATTTCGTTATTATATATTATTTACCTATATAATTATATTTTCTTTATCATCATATAATATATATATATATATATATATATATATATATATATATATATATATATATATATATATATATATTATAGCTCTATTTTCATTAATTTCTTAAATATAAATATTTACTCTCCTACTAATTATATATACTTCATATAAAATAAAAGAATGATATGTATTACCCTAATTAAAAAAAAAAATCTAGTACTTCATTTATTTATTTATATATATATATATTTATAAATATTTTGTTCACATAATTAATTTTATTTTATTTTATCTCTAATTTTTATATATATATATATATATATATTATTTTTTTCCTCTTCCCATATAATATATCTTATCAATTATTTTATATTTATATATAATATTATATCTTTATTTATTAAAACTTTTAATTTATTTTTTAATATAATATATATTATATATTTTTTAATATAATATATTATATTATATCTAATTCTTAATTAATTTTATACAAACATTTTCTCTATCATAATATAAAATATATATTTTCTTATCAATCGTTTTTATATTTATTATTATAAATTTTTAATTAATATACAAAAAATTAATAATTAAACTAATTAACTTTTAAATACCTCTACTCTATAAATAAATTTTAAAAAAATCAAACAAAAATATTAAATAAATAATTATCAATTTATCTCTATTAATCAATAAGAAATTAGTCATATCAAATCTTTATTTACATATAACTGATAATAAACAATATAAATTAAAAAATTATTAATACATTATCAATTTAAAAAATTATTTTATTAAAATATGTATATTTTATTTTATTTGAATCAATTTTAAAATTAAATTACTAATTTGAGTAACTAGAATATGATTTTGTCATGTTATACCCATCTTTTAAGATATTATGTTTTATAAAACACTTATTTTATTTGAGTGGGCAAAAAAATAAAAATAAATAGATTTTAGCATCGGTTGACCATTGATATTCACACAATCATATTTATCTTCTTTGATTTATATATAGGTAAATAATATAATTATAGAAATGTATATAATATAATAATAATAATAATAATGAGATATAAGATTATAGAAGAACGAGAGAGAAAAATATTTGTTAATTTATTTTTTTCTACCTCTTATATTTTATTAAAATATATTTTTAATATTAACAAAATTTTACTTTTAATTAAAATATTAATCATATATTTACAATTTATTTAAATATAAATAATTTCAAATATTTAATATTATATAGTATTTTAATAAATTATCATAACTTATTTTCTTACTAAAATAACAATTCAAATAAAATCTAAAATTGATACATTAATTATTAAATTTAAAATTATTTTATTTTATTATACTATCTTATTATTTAATTAGTTTTTTAATTATCTTTTTAACTATTTTTTATTACTATGTTTTATAGATAAATAATTTAAAATTATATATATATATATATATATATATATAATTTTAAGCTATATTTATTAATTAATAATTTACAAAATTTAATAATTACTAGAAAAATACTATATTAATATTTGTAAATTTATAATTTTAAAAAATATTTATTATTTATATAGTTGTTTTGATTATATATAAATATATAAATATATATATATATATATTTGTTTTTTATATTAATTTTGAGTCAATTTTATATAATTAAGTATATATAATTTTTTGTTTTTAGTTTTATTTAAATGAGGTGTAACTAAATTATTTTTTAAAATATTTAATAAAATAATATTTAATATAAAAAATTGTTTAACAAGATGGACCTATGTCTCCTTTAGGCATAAGATTCTTCCTGATTCTTCTTTCTTTAAGCTTTTAGAAGAAAGGGAATGATAAGACTATTTCCAACTCTCAACACTATTTTTAACTCCAAAATACAGTAAATATCATATCAAACAGTAATCTATCTCAAACCCAAAAATCCATTTCCAAACTCAAAAAGAATATTCTCAAAATATTTTTTTTATACTAACTTTTTAACTTTACTAATATTATCTATATATTTATCAACTTAATAAATTTAACTCCAATTATTTCTTTTTTGTTTATGAAACAAAATTTAATTATAAATTAACAATTCATACACATAAATATAATTTAATAATATTTTAAACAAACAAAAATTATAAAACAAGCACGAATTATATATTAAAGATTATAAATATATAAAATTAATGAAATGTTTAATATAAAAATAAATAAATAAATCCTTAATTAAAAGAAACACAAAAGTTGGAGGACATGATTACATTTTATGCCTAATTGCAGGGATGAATAGTAGTACGCCAAATTTGCCGGCTTCTCTCTCCATATTTGCCGGATCAGCAAAATGTCGCTGGGAATGCCGTAGGGTTGGAGCAAAATGGGCAACTCCAAACCCATTTTGCCGTAGGGTTGGAGATGGTCTAAGACTGATGCCATTAAGGCAATGAAATTTACGAAGAATAGTAGTTTGGCTGCTAGTTTAGGTCGACCGCTCTACGATGGCTAAGCTTTTTTCGAGAGAGGGACTTCACTGACAAAGGTTTTTTTATAAATGGAAGAAAGGGGATAAAGATAGGATGGAGTCTAGCCCTGAAGTGGGCTTTAGGACTCAATCCCCCTTTTTTAGGTTGTGTATCAGCAGTTACTTTTCTTACTGTTCTCGAATCCCCTCTTCGCATTCTTCTTATATGGAATAGTTAATCCGATCAATAGCAAGTTTTTGAAAGTGACCTTTTGGATTAGAAAACATGACCTCCTCAACCCTCTCCCTTTGGTTGAGCCTCTCCGCCCCTTTCCTGGGTTGATCGAAGAGCTGCTAACAAAAGGGCGAAGGCAGGATGAACAATAAAATAGACGTGGACGGATGGAAAGACCAGAGGAAAACATCCATTTTGTTGAAAAGTCGCTGTTTGCGCCTGCCTTCGCTGCTTTTAGAATTTAAATAATTTTTAATGAAAAAAAACATTGTTTATATTAACAAATAAATTTTTTTTAGGTATTTATTATCTTTCCCTTGTAACTTTTTTGGATTAAATGCTTATATAATAATAAATTTATATCAATAATAATATATTTGAATAATTATATCAATAATATATATATATATATTTGAATTTAAACTTAATATATATAATAATAAATTTACATCAATAATAATATGCAGACTTCATTTTCTATGTGCGAGCTACCCCTAGTCTTTTCACTCCTTTCACTCATTTGTCTCAACCATCGATAAAGTGACAGGAACAGTGTTTTTTAAATGGGACAGGTAGGAGATAGACAACTGGTCCTCTTCATCCTAAAAACAAACCCAATCTATTATTATTTTCTTTCATTATTTTGTAAATGGTTGTTTGAATTTAAAAAACATATTAATTTTAAAATAATTTTAGTAATTTAAAAAAAGTTGTATACAAATTTTAATTTAATTATATATATAATTAGATTATTTAATAATTAAAAAATTTGAGAGAACAAAAATACTATTCTTAACATTTATCCTCAAAAATTGAAAATAAATTAATAAACCATGTAAATTGACATGTTAATAAACAATGTACATTACCAACGCATTAGCTGCATCATTCATCAAAAATAAATAAATAAATGTATTTAAAATATAACTTCTCTGAAATTACATTAAAATAAATTTAACTTACACCCACCTAAACAAATAAATGTATATAATCAGGGAAACCATTTGAATATTTTCTTAAAAGTTAAATATTATTCGAAACAAATAGTAAGAGAAAACTCAATTTAACTATTAAAATAATCAGTTTAATTTAAAGTATGTGATGTTGATTAATTTTGACAAACACTCGGAAAATACTTAAAGAAAACAGATGGAATAATTATTTATAAAAAAACATAGAGAAAATAGATGTGATGTATTTAATTTTCTATTTTTTTTATTTTTTATTTACATTTAAACTCATCATTATATATATATAAATTATTATTTTTATTAAAATATTTAAATTATTATATTTATAAATTTAATTATTTATATTTTGATATATATTTTAAATTATTATATTTATAAATTTAATTTTTTATAACTTTTTATTTAATTTATTTTAAAATATTTAATTAAATATCATTTAAATATAATAACAAAAATATTACAAAAATAAAGTGTCACTAAACAAAGTCCAAACATAATGAGATTTCATCATTAATAAAATAATAATAAAAATATAAGACAAAATGTACCTCAATAAAAAAAAAATCTAACATAAAATCAGAAATGCTCAAACAACTTTGAGAAAAAAAAAACAAACTAAGTTAAAATCACGTATTCAATTGAATAACTAACCAAAGACATTGTCTAATTTGTGGAAGGTGTGGCAAAAAGTTTATACATACAAGTCAAACGATATAATTATCAATAATTTAAATAAGGGTATGGTTATGAATTATTAAATTATTATACGGTTAAGATATTTTAAATTTATTAGTATTTATAAATTATTTATGAAAATAATAAGTTGAACATTTATTATATTAAATTATATAAATAATAATTAATATATATATATATATATATATATATATATATATATATATATATATAATTAAAAGAGGAGGGATAAAGGGAGAGAATTTGGAAGAAAAAATATGGGAGAAAATAACATGTCACCACATCATTATCATTGGTGGAAAATGAATAAAAGGGAGGAGAGGAAGAAAAGAAAAAAATTTGTTATTTTTTTAGCCAATCAAATTGCGTCACATCATTCCTTTTAAAATTTCATTTTTCAAATTCTCTTCCCCAATCATTTCTCATATTAAAATATAAATAATTAAATTTATAAAAATAATAATTTAAATATATCTATAAAAATATAAATAATTTATAAAACCAAAATTTTAAATATATCTATCAAAATATAAATAATCAAATTTATAAAAATAACAATTTAAATATATATATATATAATAATAAGTTTAAATGTAAAAAAAAAAAAACTAAATTGAATAATAAACTAATTTTATCGAAAAATAAGATTAGTTTTTTTTTTTTCCCACAATTGAAACTTCCTCTATGTTCTAACTTTATATGATAACTAGTAAAATCTTTAATTAAAATTCATAGTGTTTTTGTTTAGTAAAATCTCTATAGACATTATTGAGTTTAAAAAAAATGTTACAGAGAGATTAAAAATATGTAAGAAGAAAAGGATTCATGAGGATGTTCCAAATTAAGTATAACTCCACATATTTAATTATAAGTAGAAAATTTTAAAAATAGTTTTGAAACAATAGAAAATGAAAGAAAGAAGAAATGCATTATTTTTTAATTATTGAAGAGTTAAAAAAAAGACAATACTCCATGATAATATTATAATTCAATTTATGTTGAAGCTGTATGTGTGAAAGTTTATAATAATATTATAATTTACAATTTCTATAACTACTCTACATCATCAAATGGACATTGATTTATCAAAAATCAAACACAAGCTAGTTTCACGAATACAGCTAAAACAATAGTTTTCACTTTTCACCAATTCAAAATGGGCTGGAATTTTGCTACGAAACGTTAGAAAAAAAAAACAAACCACTTTTTTTCACCATTCAATGGTTTACATCAAATTCCTAAATAACACAACTTTCAAGTTCAAAAGCAATTGAAATTTTGGACTAATGCATTCCAACATCACTTTGAACCAAACTTTTATCAATCACATAGCATCTGAACAACTAATAGAAAAAATATATTTGAAAACACAATTTCTGCATTATTTATCGTCAAGATATAGATTCCAATTGGGAACATTTGGAACGAATTTAGTATTACCTAGTGTAGGATATTCCCTACTAATCAATCAAAGAACTGATAAATTGAACAGTAAGAAACACAAAAAGTACAACACAAGATTTGATATCGGAGTTCAACCCAAAAATGGTCTATGTCTCCGTTGAGCTCTGTTAGGAACTCGATTCCACTATCACAATCAAACGTTTCAATTACACCCTTGTTCTTTATATATATCACTCACATATATAAAATCCCAATCTATTACATTGTGTAAATTACTTATCTATATATATAAACAACTTGTCCTAACTAACTTAAAACTTAAGACTTTGACACTTCATTTAAATTGGGCCGGACCCATCAACTCAATATCAACATCCAGATTCAGAAATTAAATGGTGGGGTGGTTTCTCCAGGTCGGATCCAAATCCAGATTAAAAAACAATAAGTGTTTTCAAACATGGCAATTGCTTCCATAAACTCTAGTCTCTAGCAAACATTCATGAAATAAATCAATTTCCTATTCTTAGCAGATAAAGCCACAAGCATTCCAGCAAACAACAGATCCATAACTTATTGAATGAAGACAAATTGTCTAGCTTAAAAAGTAAAGTTGGTTTAACCCCAAAATTAAAGGCATATTGATATAGTGACTAAAGGTTAGTATTTTTTCAGTCTGTTCCAACTACAACTCAACCTCATTCAGTTTTGTCTTTAGAACTTTTAAAATCTTATCATTTCATACCCTAACTAACCAAATCTCGCAAACAGCATCAACAAACTACAAGCTGACGAAACATCAAAAGATTGACCTTGTTTGAGGTCAAATAAAATGATTTCATAATTTCTGAAGACAATATCAAAATAGGTTGATGTAAAAAATCAAAATCTAAGGATAAAATATTATTATTTCTTATTTTCAGATGACATTCCCTTTATTTAAAGCTCTTCTGTCTTCACTTAAATCATATGATCAGAAAATTGATATCACATCAATTATGTTATTTATGGCTGCAGGCTATGGATATGGACACTAACCCAAGTCATGGTATGGTGTCCATGTTAGGTTTACACAGATTCATTTCATTGAAAACATTAAATAATCAACCAGCTAACTGAATCTATCATATTGACTGACCTTAAGTAATGAAACACACAATACCAACACCAGTTAAATCATTGTGGCATAGACCACAGGAACATGACAAGGAGATAGAACAGTTATAGGTTTGGTTTTCCATTGAATACAACTTGCTAATAAATGACTAAAATTGAGTACAACTAATACCTTTAAATGAGATTGTTTCCACCTTTTCACCACTGAATTCTTCAATGTGAGTGTGGATTTATGTATCTGTCAAAAGAAAAGAATTTGCAACAAACAGTCATGAACATTATCAGAACAGTTAGAATTTACATGAATCATGAAATGTAGAAACCATGAGAAAATAAGAATCTAGTGCACAAATTACATGCATTTTCAAGCATGCTATTTGTATCAATAGTTTTTGTTTCAGTTTTATTTGTAGACCAGGGTGGTGCTTTTATAGATCAAGATTTTTACCATTTGAGCTATTCTGGGTGGAGTTTATGTTTTATTAATGAAAATATAGTATGATTTTCAACAAAGAGTTCTAATAGCTAAGAATATTTGTTATGGGAATAAATAAATGACACATAAGTTGAGCCTATGAGTAACAACAGTAAGAGCTTAATTGATGTAGGATTTTTTTAAAATAAACTGATTTTTTGGAAAAATTAACTTCTTAGATGAAAATGTGGACATTTTGGGTTAAATGACTAAAATATACATTGCATTTAATATTTAAAATATTATAAGAATAAAGTATGTGTGATTTGGTATTTAGAAGTTGATTTGGATTATTTGATTCATCAAGTGATTGATGATGAGGTAACGTTTCATCAAACAAGACCTAAGTTGTATATGCCAAACAAAAATTTGGATCAATGCTACAAGTTGACCAACTCAACTACACCACTAATTAGTGATAAGTAGAATAATAAAAAGATGAAGTTTGAGACTCTACATAACACCAAACGAAAAATCTTGGTCAATTGCACAAGTATTGAACCTGTAGGGTAGAAAAGCATCAATTTGGCATGTTTTCAGATTCTATATGAACTTACAAATTTGCTGAGTCTAACCAGGCAAATCTAGAAGGTTACTTTAGATGTCTTATAGTCATGCTTTTGAATTTATGTTCTTCCTAAGCTTGTTTGATCTTGGTTATTTGGATTATTTTCAAATAACTCCATCACATCACGTATACTTCCTTTCAACAGACAAATCACTTAATTCATCAATCAAAATACTCATTCATTTTTTTCTTATAAAATTTAATAATTTAACCCAAAATATCCACTTTTTCATCAAACAAGATTTGAATTCATAACCCATGTATTTTTCAAACACCCAAGATCAAACAAGCTCCAAGTCAATTAGTTAGTAACAGAGTATATATAATAACTCCTTTACTATAATAAAACTACATTTCTCTGCCTTCAAAGATCATAATCTATGATTCTGTCATTTTCAAATATGAAATTATTTAAAAACTTAACCTCTAAGTCTAAGACATGTGCATCAAAAATCTCATGATTGAACGAATGAAGTAAAAATAAGCAAATTTATCTTGTTTCATATACAGAAGAGAGGAGAGAAAACACACCCATCAATTCTTCGCTACAAGGCCATCCGCAATTGATGGTTCCTTTTTGTCTCTCCAGATTGCCAACACTTCATCAGTTCGGAATCTTTGAGTGAATGTTGATTCCTCGAAAGGAGTTGATGTTCCATGAGCAAAGGCTAATAGTCCGGTGTATGCAATCATTGCCCCATTGTCAACGCAATACCTGTCATCGGTTGCAAACAAATTTCCACCCCTCTCAGAACACATGACTTTCATCATCTCCTGCAATCGAACATTGCAGCCAACACCTCCAACAATCAAAATATCTTTTTTGTCACAATGTGCCATTGCTCTTTCTGTGATTTCCACAAGCATTGCAAAGAGTGTTTCCTAAAATAAGATCCGCATACACAATTGGTCCAAGTTCATTAAACACCTAAACATACAAGCATTGTTGTGTCTATGTTTACCTGAAGGGAGTAACACAAATCTGCAGGAGTGCATTCATTGTTCTTGAGTTTCTCTTCAGCTGTCATTTCTATGTAGCTTAATATTCCAGAGAATGAAACATCCATCCCTTTCACCACATACGGTATGTCAATAAACTTCTCTCCTTTCTTAGCGAGCTGAAAGAAAAATAAAATGTCATAATCAGAATCCTCCATTGCATAAGGTAATAATCATATACCCAAATCAAAACTTTAGCAACTTACCTGCTCAATGTTGTACCCAGGGCTAGGATCATTAGACAGAGTCAGAACCCTAGCAAACCGGTCCAAGCAGTTTCCAATAGCAATATCAATGGTCTCACCAAAAATTCGATACCTTCCTTCACTATAAGCAATCACTTGTGTGTTGCCTCCACTTACATACAACACAACAGGGTCAATAGCCCCAGTGACAATCCTACCCATTTCGATATGTGCAACACAATGATTTACTGCAACAATAGGTTTCTTCCAGAGTTGAGAAAGAACACGAACGACAATAGCTGCAACCTGGAGGGGTGCACCCATGCCTGGTCCTTTGGTATAACAAAGACAGTCGATATCATCCTTTGTTACTTGAGCAGTATCGAGAGCAGATTTCACAAGAGGAAGAATATGTTCAAGGTGATGATGTGCAGTTTCTCGTGGGAGAAATCCTTGACCAGGAGGAGTGATGTAAGTGTGCCTTGGATTGGATAGTATTGACCCATCAAGGCTCACAACTCCAACTCCAATCTTGTTCGCTGAACCCTCAAATCCAAGAGCTAACATTTTCTTCATCTTTGTGCAGTGTTTTTTGCAACCCAAATGTAAAAAGAAAAGCTCTAGAACCTGTATCGTCCAAATACAATACTTTGCAATCCAAAACTTCGTTAAAGACCGAATAGTTCAGAGAAGCGGACGACGAATGAAACAAAGGAGTGATTGATGCTCGTCGGAGAGAAGGCGGCGAAACGATTAGTCAGTCAGAGGGACGGCGACCGTATTCATCATTTTGAAAAGAAAAAAAAAAATTATTTCGGATAAAAATTACTTGTTTGATATTAGTCATTTTGGATTTTTAAAATTTATAATTAGAAATTTAATTATTTAGGTCAGATCTAAATATTATTTAAGTTTATAAAATTACTTACTGTAGAAAAAATATTTATTGATGGATTAACAATTTTTTATGTCTAAATAATTTATTTACCATTTTTTTTAATTATTAAAATATTTTAATTATATAAATTTTTATTGATAAAATGTTGGACATGGTTTTGACATGTGAATTATTTTTAAAAAATCTAATAATTTATTTTTTAGATTAAACATTTTATTTTAATATTTTAAATTATCATTAAATAGTTGTACATATTTCTATTCCATTGAACATTAATTAAATACTATAAATATTTTAATCATTTTATCTAAATAAATTATTTTCTCCGTCATTTATATCTTTTATAATAATAAAAAATAATGGTTTTTTATTTATTATTATGTTTTACTATTTATTACAAATATTTTATTAAAAGAAAATAAAAAAAAATTAATGTATATTAATAAAGAAAATTTGATTATAAAATAATTAATTTATTAAAAATATTTTTAAATAATAAATTTATTAAAAAAAATATTATAAACTATTTAATCTTTTAAAAAAAATTAGAAAAGCTTTTACTTTAAAATTTTAAAAATTAAAAATTAAAAAATATATTATACAAAATAATTAATTTGTAAAAAAAACAAATTCTAAATAATTAACCTGTTAAAAGTTAAAATAAAAGATTTTTTTTATGTATAAAATCATTTTAAAATATAAATTATAGAATAATATTAAAAATATTATAAATAAAATAATAAACAATTTAAATCTTTTTAAAATTTAAATAGAAGATATTGAATATAAATTTTATAAATGAATTAAAAGAGTTTATTTTATATTTTAAATAAAAATATTTTATTGAAAATTATAATTTATTTTATTAAAATTTAGGATTACAAACTTATACATATATATTATTCTAATTATTTATAAAACATATTTTGTATTTTATAATATATATATATATAAACATGTTTAAATAATTTTTAAGATATATATATTTATTTAACTATATTTTTACATTAAATTAATATTAATTTTGAGTTATTTACTATTAATTTATGAATAATTAAAATATTAATTTAAATTAAAAATATTTTATTAACAATAAATAAAATTATAATAAATATTTTATCATTATAATAAAAAATTATGAACCTAAATATAAATATAGAATTAGTTTATTTTAATTAATTATTTATTAAAATATGATTTTATTTAAAATTTAATTATAATAAAATAATTTACAAATTTATATAATATTAAATTTATTTATTTAATTAAAAAATAAATATAATAAGATTAAAAAAATAAAAATTTAATAAAAATTGAAAACAATATTAAAAAAATAATTATATAAAATAAAATTTATTTTATTTATTAAATATTATATCAACTAAAAACCATTTTTATTTTATAATTAATTTTAGAAAAATATAATTATTTTTAATAATTATATATAAATATATTTTTTTAATTATTATATAATAAAAGCATAAACAATTATATAATAATTAAAATTTTATTACTTTTCTTTTTTAATTTCAATATCAAATATTTTTATTTTTAATAAAATAAATATATTTTATTTAATAATTTATTTATTAGTAAATAAGTTTATTTAAATATTTTTATTTTATTTTATAATACTTAATTATATATATATATATATTAAAATAAAAATATGTAAGAAAATTAATATATTATATTAAATTATATATTGATTTAATTTTTAATTAGTTAATATAAATATATATATTTTTTATTTTTATATTATTTATATCACAACATATTTATAAATAGTTCTGTACCACATCTTGATTATAAATTATTTTATTTGTTTATTATTATTTATATTTTTGTTATAATAATAAAAAGTATATATTTTGTTTTACTCTTTATTACAATCATTTATTTATTTAATAATTAAAATTTTATTACATTTTTTTTTTAATTTCAAATATCAAATATTTTTAGTTGTAATAAAATAAATATATTTTATTTAATAATTTATTTATTAGTAAATAAGTTTATTTAAATATTTTTATTTTATTTTATAATACTTAATTATATATATATTAAAATAAAAATATATAAAAAAATTAATATATTATATTAAATTATACATTGATTTTAATTAGTTAATATAAATATTTTTTTATATTATTTATATCACAACATTTAAAATTTAAAGTATTTATGCACTTGCACTTGAATATATTATTTTATTTGTTTATTATTATTTATATTTTTGTTATAATAATAAAAAAATATTTATTTCAATTTATTATAATGTTTTATTTATTTTATTTTACTATTTATTATAATCATTTATTTGAAAGAAAATTTAAATATATGATAATAAATAAATTTTAATCATAAAAGAATTAATTTATTAAAAGTATTTATAAATCTTACAATATTTTAAAATATTATTATAAATTATTTAATCTTTTTAAAAAAATTAAAAATAAAAAAAGCTTTTTATATAATTATGTTTTATAAAATTATAAAATTTAAAATGAAATAAAAATATTATACACAATAATTAATTTGTAAAATTAAATTGTAAATATTTAAAAAAGAATCTTATTTTAAACTATTTAACATTTTAAAAAATGAAAAAAAAAAACAAATTATTTATAAAAAATAGTTTAAAAGTAAAATATAAGATATTGAATACAAAATAATTTATAAAACTATTCATTTTTAAATAAAATAAAAAATAATTTATAAAAAAATATTCTACACTATTTAACCTTTTACCCTTTTAAAATTGAAAACAAAAGTTTTTTATATTAAAATTTAAATTCAAAATATAGAATAAAATAACTAATTTATTAAAAAAAAAATTATAAATAAAATAAGAAACCATTTAAATATTTTTAAAACTAAAATAGAAAATATTGAATATAAATTTTATAAAAGAATTAAAAAACTTTATAAATTAAACTACTTAACGTTTATTTTAATATATATATATATATATATATATATATATATATATATATAACCTCAAAATTTAAATATATAATATTTTAGAAAAATAATTTACAAAACAACTAATTTGTTAAAAAAAATGTAAATCAAATAAAAAAACAATTTAAAAAAAATATTACTTTATTAATAATTTAATCTTTTTAAAAAATTAAACACATATATTATTTATACAAAAAAATTAAAATTAAAATTGAAATATATAATATTTAATAAAATAATTTATAAAAAGCTAATATGTTAGAACAATTATAAATAAAATAAGAAAGAAATATTTTAAACTATTTAACCTTTTTTAAAATAAAAATAGAAACATATTAAAGTAATTGAAAATGATATATATGGTATTTAATAATTATTTTTTATAAAATAACTTATTAGTTAAGAAAAACAAATCAATTTATTAAAAATTATTCAAATTATTAAACTTTCTAACAATGACATATGAAGTTTTTTTATATAAAACAAAATAAAAATGTAAATATTGAATAAAATTTATAAATTGCTAATCTATTTATTTTTTTTATCAACAACCAATTTGTTAAAATTAAAAAAATAGTAAATTAAATAATAAATAATAATACAAAACAGAAAGAAAAAAAAATCTAATTTAACATTTTTTTAAAATTAAACAAAAATTAAATTTTAAATATATATATATAGTACCGAAAAAATCCCTCATAAAAATAGGTAATAATTAGAACATTAAAAAAATAGAAGACTTATTTGTAAACATTTAAATTTATTAAGAACTTGTATATATTATGTTGATATAAAATGAATAAATTACTCAACGGAGGAGTCACGTTTTTGTCTAATTTCTCTTCTTTTCAATCATAAATTTTTCATTCTTATAATTTCATATGATATCAGAGCTGGATTCTTTTGGAGATCATGAAGAGATAAATGAAAAAAAACAGTTGATTATAATAGTGATTCGTCATTCTCATCGGCGAACGGTTCAACCATCCGAAGAAATTACTCAACCGAATAAAATGACCACAAAGAAGAAGCACGACTCTAATGATTCTGATAGGAACGGTGTAATCAATAGAGACGAGGGTCTAACTATTGATGACAACTTCTAAAAAACGGTTGGATAGAAATTCTGTTAGGGATTAATATCACTTTCTATTCTTTACAAACTCTTGCAAACTCTTAAAACGATTCAAGTGCAGAACTGATTGCTCAGGTTTGAAGCTCTGAACCAATGTGAGAAGGAAAGACAGATTGTAAAGAACATAGCAAATTGTTTATGGATGTTCGGAGCAAACTCTCATACGTCACCCCTTCTTCCAATAACCAGAAGGATTTCACTATGCTTTTTTGAATCAAATACAGTTTACTGACTAACTAACACTCTGTTCAACATAACAAGCTTTGTTCAACTTACAATATGATTAAGAATATTTCTCCGCTAGACAAATCTTGATTATCTCTCTTGAACTTGAAGATGATGTACAAGTGTGTTGATGGAATATTAAATCAGTAAGCAAGTGAGCAAACAACCAGCAATTCGTGAGACAGTTCGTCTGTTGTCCTTTGACATCTATAAGTAGTAGAAGGGCACCAACGGTCGAATCTTCTCCATGGACACGTGATAAACGTCCATTGGAAAACCGCCCATAGTACAAGAGTACATCAGTCTCTATGCACATTGATCGTGGCTGTACCAAACTGGTAGTGCACCGAATATTCTTTTGAAAATGTCCTTTACTAAACAAGTAATGAGAGGAATATTCGCGTACGTGACGTTCATTCATTGGATACAAATAGCTGGTATACCGGACTGCACGGATGAGTGAAGCAGGAGTAGCGTACAACTAGTTGATCGTGGGTAGACGTATGCTAACTTCAAACAATTGTTGAAGCGAGACATTAGACGTGCTCCATTAAACCACCAAGTCTAAGAGAGTTAGACGTCAACGTCTAATAGTGAGATTCGTTACACCACAACGTCTAATAGAGTTAGACTGCACGTCTAACTACGTATCTGTTAGACTGCACGTCTAACTACGTATCTGTTAGACTGCACGTCTAACTACGTATCTGTTAGACTGCACGTCTAACTCGCAACACGTCTAATTAGTCTGTTTCAGTCCATGTTTAATTTAGCATAGTTTTAATGCACCTGCACAAAAACAATTCGACGACTTAACTTCATTCTTAATTAAGTTTTACACAAATTATTATCAAAATATCGTTAGTCAAATTAATTTGACCCAACAATTTCCCCCTTTTTTATGATGTTAAAACTTAAATAAAAGATTAAAGACGGTGTAAGCACATTTGATAATCATCAACGCAATATATAGCAAAAGATTATATATTCATATATTCAAAAGAGACATAACATGATCGATAATCGAAAGATTTTCAAAAACAGCAAAGGATTTTCTTTCCCTCTAAATCTAAGGTCAATCTTTTTCTTTTCCCCCTTTTTAACATCATCGGGAGAGATGGATTCCTACTAATCTCTTTTGTCCAGAAGGGTCTCCCGATTTCTTCTTTTGAGCTTGAGTCTCTTCGCCTGGATATCATAGTCCATAACTTTCTGATAGTTCAGGACCCTGGAAGATTTGATGAGGATCCCGGGAGATCTGACGTTGGAGATAAGAGTGGGAAGGAGCATACTAAGAGGAGAAGCATACCCAGGAGATCTTCGTTGGAGCATTCCCATCAGATTGTGGAAAATGATCCTTGACTAGTTGATTGCCGTCCCTTGAGTGATGGAAATCATCATCTCGAAGACGTACTTCGAGTAGGAGTTGGAAAATCCCTTAGCCAAGAGGGATCGGGAAATGATGTCGTTGAGTAAACCGAACTCAACTTTCAAAGAGGACCTTAGTCCGGTGTTTCTGACAGGAACCAGAGTCCCATCAAGAAAGGTATCTGAGAAGACAAGTCCCATTTCAGTTATGACTTCCTTCGAAGATGTGGGGAACTCAGACAGTCCCTCGGTTGGAAGGTTGAAGAAGCTAGCAAAAGATTCTTCAGTGAAGTTGGCAATATCATTGAAGATTTTTGCGATGACGATTTTGTTGTCATAAAGTCCGACATTTCTGAAAAATTCACGAACCTCTGGTTCGTGCATGACGACAGGGGCCTTGAGGAATTTCTCGAGGCCTGATGCTTTGAGCGAATCGAACATAGATACTATTCCAGGAATTTCCATCGTGGACACAGAGTAGAAGTCGATTTGAAGTGTCGAAGGTGCAAGAGAACCCATTTCAAAGAGAGAAAGCGAAGATTTCTTGAAGAATACGAAGAGGCAAACGAAAAACTCTTAGAGAGAGTCGAGGATTCAAGAGGGAGATACTCAAACCTTTGAGTATGATCGTTACTTAAATAGAGAAATGCTGACGTATGACTATTAGCGTAATGATTATATGAACCGTTAAAAGCCTAAGAAACATATTCCCAAGAGACACATCAATTGAGACAACTAACATTTAAGGTTAATCATGAGATATGGCTATTAATGTTAGACGTGTATTGAAAGGTCATCAGACATTTTAGTCACTCTTTTAACATTGAAAGACACATGTCTTCAATCCATTTAAGAGATGGCTGTTTTAATTTTGGCGGAAAAAGTACATAGACAAATACGGTGGCAGTGGACAGTTGTCCCAATAACTAGAAGATGAACAGTCTAAGTACATATGTAGTTAAACGTTTTAATTTACTCTTCACATTCTTTGCCTCTAATTTGTATATGCGTCTATTAGACGTCAGCGTCTAATCACGCTTGTCTTATAGACAATCAAAAGTCTATTAGACTTTGAACGTCTAATTACGCATAAACACCGCGTGTTAGACGTGTGTTTGGTTAGACGTGAGCGTCCAATTACTCTTGTCTTATAAACTTCTAAACGTCTATTAGACTTCGACGTCTAACCGCATATGTCATCAACCAAGACTTTTATCCAAACAGAGGTATAAACTGCTTAAACAAACTCATGTCTAAGTAGATATGCCTCTTAGACTACTAATCCATTGGACGTATTGAGACCTCTGTCTACTTGTTTGTCCAGTTACATTTGAACAACATGTTCCCCTAAATTAATGTATAAATAAAAATCAGTCAAGATCAACAAGTCCTGAGATATTCTAAAGTGAGAAAACTAAGTCTCGGGTAGTGGTTTCGTGAAGATGTCTGCCGTTTGTTGATCTGTTGGGACATATTCAAGGCGAATATGTTTCTGACTAACATGCTCTCGGATGAAATGATGTCTGGTTTTAATGTGCTTTGTTCGAGAGTGTAGAACTGGATTGTAGGTGATGGCTATTGCACTTGTGTTGTCACAGAAAATTAGAGATTCTTCTGCCTCAATCTCATAGTCTCTTAGCTGTTGTTGAACCCACAAGAGCTGAGAAAAACAACTCCCTGCAGCAAGGTATTCTACTTCAGCTGTAGACGTGGCAACGAACGTCTGCTTCTTGCTGAACCATGAGATTAGACGATCTCCAAGGAACTAACAAGTTCCACTCGTGCTTTTCCTATCTATTTTGCACCTTGCATAGTCTGCATATGAGAAACTTGTTAAATTAAAACTGGAATCCTTTGGATACCACAGTCCCACATTTTGAGTTCCCTTCAAATATTTCAAAATACGTTTAGTAGCAGTAAAGTGAGAGAGTTTAGGATTATGCTGGAATCTTCCATAGACACCAACATCAAATTGAATGTATGGCCTGCTGGAAGTGAGATAGAGCAAAGATCCGATGAGACCTCTGTAGGCAGTGATGTCTACACCTTGTCCACCATCATCTTTGTCAAGTTTGCTGGAGGAGCTCATTGGAGTAGCTGTAGTAGAGCAGTTCTCCATCCCAAACTTCTTCAGCAACTCCTTGGTGTATTTGGCTTGATTGATGAATGTTCCTTTCTCCAGCTGACGAACTTGAAGGCCGAGGAAGAAAGTTAATTCTCCCATCATGCTCATCTCAAACCTATCCTGCATCACCTTATCAAATTTCTCACACAATTTGGGGTTAGTTGACCCAAATATAATGTCATCAACATATACTTGAACAAGTAAAATGTGATAATCTTTAATAAATCTAAACAATGTTTTATCAACAGTTCCAATAACGAAGTCATGATCAAACAAAAACTTAGTCAAAGTATCATACCAAGCTCTTGAAGCTTGTTTCAAACCATATAAAGCTTTGTCAAGTTTAAAAACATGATTTGGTAAATTATGATCTAGAAAACCAGAGGGTTGCTCAACAAAAACATCTTCATTTAGTTTACCATTTAAAAATGCGCTTTTCACATCCATTTGAAAAACTTTAAAATTTTTAAATGATGCATAATCTAGGAAGATTCTGATTGCCTCAAGTCTAGCTACAGGTGCAAATGACTCATTAAAGTCAATGCCTTCCTCCTGTCTGTATCCTTGGACAACCAACCGGACTTTGTTTCTTATAACTAATCCATCTTCACTAAACTTGTTTCTAAAGACCCATCTAGTTCCAATGACTGAATTATCAGTCAATCTTGGATTTAAATGCCACACTTTATTTCTCACAATTTGGTTTAACTCCTCATGCATATCATTGATCCAATCTGGAACATTGTTTCTGAAATAAAGACTAACTTCATCAACTAGCACTACTTTGGATTTGTAGATTGATATCAAAGAGAAATATTAAGAAAATAATGTCCCGTAATTTTTTCATATTCAGAAGGCAATAAACAATCTATGACAATGTACTCTTTTAATTGAAAAGTATTATTATAAGATTAAGAAACTATGTGATGAGCTCGTGGTCTTGGAGCCTTGACCATGTTGTGATTGTGATCCAAGAACACCTTGCTGTTGTAGAATGACAAAACTTGTAATTCAACATGACACGTCTAATAAATCTACACAGTTTATTATGGGTCTAAATGAATATTATGATCATGCAAGACAACAAATACCTCTTATGAACCCAAAACCAAGTATTAATCGGGCGTATGCGATGTTACTAAATATAAAAAGGCAAAGGGAAGTTTAGTCATCAATGACGGAACAAATTGAAAATTTTGCTATGCTAATGAAGGATAATTCAGACCAACAAATTGAACAATATATGAGAAGAAATAATAGAGACAGAGGAGGAAGACAGTCTACAAAGAAAAATAATAACAAAAGAGCATCCTTCTCCTACTACATTTATTGCAAAATCGAGGGACATAATTAAGAACATAATCAAGAAGGGTGTTTCAAATTAATTGGTTACCCTAACTAGTGGAAGGGGAATAGAGATCCAAAGGCAATAAAATTTTCAAATGCAGCTACTACTCATTTTTCATTTGATGAAGAACAACTAGAATATTCTTTCAAATCCTCTACCAAGATTACTGGTGTTGAGCCTTCTGATGTCGCCAAGAAAGTCATGAAAAGACTACTTGCTTAAGGAAAAGCCAAAGACAACTATTATAAAGGTAAATTTTCTAATGACAATTTTACTAGTGCATGTAGCTTAAATATGCATAATAATCACAAAAATAAGCCCATTTGGATCATCATAAGCGGAGCTAGTTGTCATATATGTTCAAATCTAAGTTGCATGACCGAAAGAAATATTTATAATGTGCCATTATTTTTACTTGATGGATCAACTAAGCATGTAAAACAAATTGGAATTGTTAAACTTAATGATAAATTGAAACTGTTTAATGTCATGCATGTGCCAAAATTTTCATATAACATAATTTCAATTTCTAAACTTGCCAGGAAAAACAATATTAGATGTCAATTCTTTATTACTGGGTGTTTATTGCAGGATCTTTGAGACAACATCATCATAGACAAAGAGGAATTATCTCAAAATATTTACTTACTAGAAAAATTAAGAAATTCAAACTATTACAAAAAAATGTCTATAATTCATTTACTAATTTCATGTTACTTCATAGAAGACTTGAGAATTTATCTGATGTTACAACTAAACATGTTTTTCAATTTAATAAATATGAAAATGTTTATTGTGATGTTTGTCCAATTTCTAAAATGAAAAAAGATTATCCTTCAATTCTAGTACATACTATTAAATGTTTTGAATTGATTCATATGGATGTATGGAGCCATATAAAGAAACGTCAATTATTAATTATCCTTGTATGCTTATAATTGTAGATGATTATAGTAGATTTACTTGAATATATATGATTAAAATTAAATATTGTATTACACAAATATTTATTGAGTTTTATGTCATGATTAAAACACAATTTTAATCATCAATTAAAATTGTTAGAACTGACAGTAGTGGTGAATTTTTAAATAATGAATGTCAAATGTTTTTTTAAATAGTGAATTTTACATCAAAAGTCTTGCCCTTACACCCCACAACAAAATGAGTGTGGTTGAGCGCAAGCACCGACATCTTCTCCAAATTGCAAGATCTTTAATGATTCAAGCACAAACACCTTCACATTTTTTTTTTTGTCTTTTTCAATCCTTATGGCAACCTACATCATAAATAAAATTCCTTCACAAGTTTTAAAATGGGACAGTCCATATTATAAACTTTATATACAAAAATCATATTTTTCTAACCTAAAAGTTTTTGAATATTATGTTACATCAAAAATAACATTTCTCATAAAACAAAATTTGAACCAAGAGGAAATAAATGCTTGTTTATTGGTTACTCTCTAGGACATAAGGGTTATAGAATTTTTGATATTTCAAATGAAACCATACTTGTGTCTAGAGACATAATTTTTTTCATGAAAATATTTTCCCATATAAACACAAAATTTGTACCAGAAAACACACAAAATCCTTCAAATGTAGAAACTGTTTTTGATGACTCTGATGAAGAATTAGAGTCATCTCACATAGACGATGCATTTTCTCCAAAACACAATGCTCATCATTTACTTCAAAATCACTTAACTGATCTTTCATTTCAAAATAAAACAAATGTATCGTCTCAACCAACCATTTATTCACCCTTAAACAACACTGAAACATTTAATGATTTTTCAAAATTAACAAAGGAAAAATAATAGAGAAGGAAAACTTCCAACTTGGTTAGATGATTACATTTTTAACTCAAATACAAACATTAACAATATAAACTCATACACACCAAACACTTTTCTTTTTTCATCAAAATGTATGAACACTGATCACCTATAATTTTTAGGAAATATTTCAACACTTAAAAACCACATACTTATAAAGAAGCTGGAAAAATTAAACATTGGAAAACTACAATGAAAGAAGAATTGACAACTTTGAAAAATAACAACACTTGGGATTTAGTTTCACTTCCAAATGGGAAGAAACCAATAGGGTGCAAGTGGATTTACAAAACAAAGATCAATCCAAATGGAATAGTGGAAAGGTATTAGGCATGCCTTGTTGCAAAAGGTTACAATAAAAAAGATGGGGTCGATTTCTACGATAGCTTCTCGTCGGTCGCAAATATAGTGACGGTAAAACTTTTATTGGCTTTAATATCTTCTAATAATTGGTATTTGTAACAATTTGACGGGAACAATACGTTTCTCCATGGTGACCTCGAGTAAGATGTATATATGCATCCTCCTGAAGGTTATATTGAAGCAATTGATAATAAGGTATGTCGTCTTAATAAAAGTTTGTTTGGATTAAAACAAGCTTCACGACAATGGAACTTAGAATTTTCAAAACAATTTATCAAATATAGTTTTATTCAATCTATTCACGATAACTGTGTTTTTATACTTAAAACTGAAAATTCAATTATTATTTTACTTTTTTATGTTGACGACATACTTATTGTTGGATATAGCATAAAATATATCAATTATGTCAACAAATATCTTGATTCAATTAAAGATTTTGAAGAAGCGGGTTATTTTTTAAGTTTAGAACTTTACATAACTAATGATGGTAAATCAATGTAAATATGTTCTTGATATATATTAGCTGATACATGAATGATCAGTTGTAAACTAAGTAATATTTATATGACAAAGGGAGTTAAACTTAATGATATTGATAGTCATGTGTTTACTGAACCGGAAAAGTTTAGAAGATTAGTTGGACGATTAATATATTTGAACTTTTCTCGGTCTTACATATGTTTTAGCGTCCAACAATTAAGTCAGTTTATGCATTGGAAAGTTTCCCTACAGATTGTTCGATATCTGAATGGTACACCTTTATTGGGGTTGTTTTATCCTTGTATTTTTAATCCTTTACTTGAGAGCTTTTCAGAGCAGATTGAGCGACTTGCACCGATAGCCGCATGTATGTTGCATGTTATTACATAAAGCTTGGAAATTCCCTAGTATCATGAAAAACAAATAAAACAAAACATCATTTCACGGTCTTTCGCTAAAACAAATATCGCAGCATGGCCACAACTGTTTGCGAACTAAAATGGATTACATATCTTCTTAACGATCTTCATATACCAGTTAAATTGTCAATCCCCTTGAGATGTGATAACCAGGCAGCAATCCACATTGCCGAAAACCTAGTTTTTCACGAATGGACAAATCACCTCGATTTAAACCGTCATCTTGTTTGAGATCACTTCAAACAAGGGTTAATTTTACCATAACATATATATTCAAATGTTCAACAAGCTGATGTCTTTACCAAGCCTTTGGATCAATGAGTTTTTTACAATTTTAGAGACAAGATGAATTTGAAAGATATTCATCTTGAGGGAGGGATGTAAGAATATGTAATAATTAGAACATTATAAAATTAGAAGGCTTATTTGCAAAGACTGAAATTTGTTAAGGACTTAATTGTATATTTTGTTGATATAAAATGAGTAGACTACTCCAATAATAGAGGAGTCAAGTTTTTGTCTAATTTCTCTTCTTTCCAACCCTAAATCTTTCATTCTCATAACTTACATGTCCTATATCCGTTAAAGTTCGAAGATTTGAAAATTTAAAAAAAAAATCCGTATTCTTGATATTTATAACTAATTAATTCTTTTTTTTATCAAATTTAAATAAATTTTTAATTTAAAATAATCAAATTATAACTTATTTATATGAAATTATTTTTTTAAAATTTATTTAAAAAATTAATTTAAAATATTATTTATTTGAATAAAGAGTCTTAATTTAATTTTATTTTAAAATCAATAAAAAAATATTTGTATATGTAAATAAATGTATATTTGATTAGAGATTCTTTTGAGTTCGATGTTTGATGATACTCGAAAAAGAGCTTCCGCACTATATCCTCTATATCCGTTAAAAACGGTTCGTTAAAGAATGATCTCTAATTCATTAAATTTTAACTATTTCTTTGAAAATTTGATTTTATTACATTATTTTTAATCAATTATTTTTCAAGTTCTAGACATAACTAGGTTTTTTTTGCATTTAAAATTGTAAAATAATATTTAAATTTTGGTACATACGATTAATGTCGAGAATTATTGAGCAAAACACCTACAAAATATCAGTTTAAGGCATTAAAAAATAAATTCAAACAAGTCTTTATCAAAATATTTTTGTATAAAAATATTCTAAAAATATTTCGAAATCATTTTAAATTTTTTTTCGGATATTTTAAAAATAGTTTAGGGCTTCTACTTGTTAAAAACAACTAGAAATTAAAAACCCAAATAAACAAGCCCTTAAACAGGTATCCGGGTCGCGAATCAGGTCAAATACGCTAGTATGGACCAGTTTTAACACAAAATTAATGGGTTTAGACGCTCGGTCAACGCTCGGTTTTGTGCTTTAGTTCTTGGCCGAAAACCAATTCAGACAGTCGGATGCCAAGATTTATTGGTCGGGTGCATGGGATGGCTTGATTTTCTTGGTCGAAAATCAAGCTAAGGAAAAATCCGTTGTTGGATGCCAATAACACAAACTGCAGGTTTGATTATTTTGTTATACACCTCTATTTGTTGATCAGAAGACATGAGAAACTTCATTTTTCCATGTAGAGCACGATCATCATCATCTTGAAACGTCATTCGATTGGGAAGAGGGCCAAATCGAATGTGTACAGTTCTTGGACAAAAAATGGATTTTTGATTTTTAAGATTTAACCCGGTATAAGGAGCTTACCAATAGTTTTCTTATACATGTCAGGATCAAATAAAACTAAAACATGAACATTGCCTATCCGTTTTGACCAATTCAAGAACTAGAATTTTCCTAATTTTTGAAATTATTATTTTTTAAGGAAACATGCTTAAAAATTATTGGAATTGATCCAAAACCATTCCTAACATAATTTAAAAGATGTTAGAATGTTATTAAATCATAATTCTTGAACTAGAGCTTAAGAACAAAAGTTCGATTTTGAATTTTTCAAAATCAAATTTGGGTGTTTTTGATTTAGCTTGCGTTCAAATTGAATTCAACAGAAAACTTTAAAATAATCGTAGGATCGAAATCAATTAAAAAATGAATAATCAAACAGTAGAAATGTACAATTCTCAATTTGAATTTGTAACTTGAGTAACAACAAGAATCAAATTAAGCTTACAATGAGTTGGAGAAAACTCTTAAGCTCTTTATGAAGCTTTATGAAGTTTTGTGATGATCTATAAATGAACCTTAATGACTTCCTTCCTTTGCAGGGGGCGACGCAACTTGCTGATGTGCGTTGAATGAGATTTAAGCGCTCATCCGATGAATATGTGATCTGCTGCAACTATTTCTCTTATTTTCGACTGTACTAAATCACGACACTTTTCTAGCCTTGGAGCTTGTTTGAAATTATTTTTTTTATAATTTTTTTACTTTATTTTCAACCTATAAAATGTTTAAATAGACACAAATGTTTATTTTGTCTATTTATTTTAATTTATATATATTTTTAGAGATTTATAAATAATTAATTTGTGATTTAAATGGATACAATATTCCTCTCAAATTATTTATTTAATTTATTTGAGCCTTTAAAATTAATTTGGAATAAAATTGATACAACATTTATCTTTTAATTAATACAATAATTAATCTGATTTATTAAATCTTGGTTTGTCCTTGATTTTGATTATTTTAAATTATTTATTCAAAATAATTATTTTAATATTGGATATTGGAAATTTTAATTCTTACAATATACTTACTTTGAGGACATTTACTGTTCTGTCCTTTGCCGCTGTCCTTTCCCGAAGCACAAAGCCGGAGTTTAAGACTTAGCCTAAAACGTGTCGGTCAAAATAAAAAAAAAATTAAACTTTGGTAAAATAATTGTGAATAAAACATTTTATTGAAAATTATTATTTTAAACTATTTAACACAAAAACTTTAAAAATATTGTTTATTTTTAATTAAAATATATTATATTGAATTAAATAATTTTAGAAAAGACCTAACATGTTAATTTTTATTATACTTTATAAATAATAAACTTTTATAAAAAAAATTATCTTAAACTATTTTTTTTTTAATAAAAAAGGTTTTTTTATAATGAAATGTATTATATGAAATAAATTTTTTATAAAGAACTAATTTTTGAATACAAAATTGCCAATAAAATAAATTTATTTTAAACTTTTGTAATTTTTTAAGAAATTTATTTTAAACTTTTTAACCTTTTAAAATCAAAACAAAAACAATTGATATAAAATGATTTTAAAATTTAAATAAAAGATATTAAATAACTATTTTATAAAAAAAAACTAAATTTTAAACAAATTTATAGATTAATAAACAATTTATAAACATAATTAAACTATTTAACTTTTAAAAAATGAAAATAAAAATATTTTAAAATTGAAATATAAGATATTGAATAAAAATGATTTTTAAAACAACTAATTTAAAACAAAACTTTTTATGTATACTTTTTTTAATTAAAATATATGATATTGAATAAAAATTATTTATTAAAAAATTATTTCTTAAAAAAAATGTGAATTGGTAAATACTCAAAATTTACAGCCAACTTATAAAATTAAAATAATTATTTTGATTTATTTTTTAACAATTAATTAGACTAGTTATTGTGATAATTAAAGCCAAATTAATTAAAAAAACCGGTAAAAATAATAAAAATAAAATTATTTAAGATAAATATTGTACTCTTTTATCTTAAAATAATTTTAGAAAAAATGAGAGATTAAAATAAGTAATTTAAAATGAAATGAGGTACTCATGTCATCACCCAAAATTATTTATTTAGTCCTAAAAATATAAAAAATAAAATAAAATAAAATAATTTGGTAAAACATTTAGCATATTTATTTTAATATTTTGTGTATTTAAAAAAGATCAAAATTAAAGCCAATAGGTGAAAGAAAAATCAATTTCAAACAAATTCTTAAGGTTTTAAAATAAAAATAAATTAGGATATAGCCAAAATCGGAAGAACAAGTTAAAGCCATCATATGAGCGCTGGATTGACATCCAACACACCAGGCGCGCCCGTTGTAGCAGAGGGAGAACGCACTCGTGGGGCACCAGATCAACTAACTGGACGTTAGGCACATTAGTCGAAAACGCCTAGACGCAATGGCGCATTGACGGATCGCTGACATAACGCCAAACGCGTGCAAAACGATGTCGTTTTGGCTTCCGATGGTCTTTTTCATCGCGACACCGCGAAGATAAGGATGAAGATTTGTCTTCGATTTTGCCAACTTGGAACTCAACCGATTGTCAACCATTTCGACAGATTTAAAAGATGAAATGATCACCATACCACGATGATCATTTCTCCTACAACTATAGGGATGATTCATCCATATTTCTCCAAGTTGATTCAAGAACAGTTAAAACGTCATTAATGGCTTTTGGCTGATTTAGTCAACTTGACTCCTCCACCGACTAAGGGCAACTATAATAGACCCCCTAGTCATTCCAAATCGAAGAAATCCAATCTCCACCTTAAAATCGCGATTTACAGATAATCTGTCATTGAAGCTCAAAGTTTTTAGATTTTTCGAAAATTCGTTTAAAATCTTAAAACTTGGATCTGAATATCCAAAAAATTTCTTAAGGATCGAGGAGTTTTCTCCAATCCTTGGTAAGGTTTAATCACTCTCTAATTCATATTTACTGTCTATTATAAATATGAGAGATATCAAAACTAAGAAAAACACAAATCAATACTAAAACATAATATTAATTTAAGAATAATTGGATAATATATACACTAGTCATGATTTTGAGAGAGAAACACAAATCAATGCTAAAACATAATATTAATATAAGTATAATATCGGATAATATATACATTGAGTGCATATGAATTCACAATTGACAAATTCAAATTGAGATATTTGAGAAATCTATTCGAAGTGGATTAAGTGGATTACATTGGATTACATAGATCAGAAAGAAAATGGTTATATAAAAAATAAGAATAATAATAAATAAATGCTAAAATATAATATTAATTAAAGAATAATGGAATAATATATACATTTAATCATAAATTTTAAAACAAAGATACTAGAGAAGTTCATAATAGACGGTTTGATTACATAGATTTGATAAAAACAAAAATTGACATTGTATCAAAATATTAAAAAAATCATAAATCAACACTAAAACATATTATTAATTGAAAAATAAAATATTTGGAGATGGTAATTAAGTTAAGTATAGACAAATATAACAAGATAAGTGGTCATGAGGAATGGAGATAAACATGATTTAAGAAGATTTCCCTATCTTTTTATTTATTTTTAGTTAAAATAATTATATTTTATATTATTAAATAAATATAATAAAATTGTATTATTTTAAATAAAAATAATATAATTTAATTGGTTAAATAACATTATTTTAAATAAAAGTCATATAATTTAGTTGGTTAAAATTATAATAAATTTTTTATTAAAAAAAATTATTTCAATTATTTAAATAATTTTAAGGAATTATTTAAAATAAAGTATAATTAATAAAATAAAATTTTAATAATAATTACAATAACTAATAATAATATAATCATTTTTATATAATTAATTTTAAATATTATACATTATAAATAAAATTATAAAATTTTAATTAAAATATAAAAACTTATAAATAAAATAACAATTTTATTTAAAAAATATTAGAAAAAATTAAATATGAAATATTTTATAAAAATGGTTATTAAAAAACTATACCATGTTATAATATTTGTTATTAGTAAAACATTATATTTAATTTGATCCATTATTAATATATAATATTTTAAAGACTTTTTTTATATTTTTTATATTTGATAGATAGTTTTTTATTTATAAATGGTAAAAAAAATTGAATCGTTCAACTCTTTTTATTTATGTATTAAAAAAATGTAAGTAATACGACAAGATATTAGATGTTTATATTTTATTAAATTATGACACACTTAAATATTTTATATATTTTAAATAATTATAATATAAAAATAATAATATTTTATATTTTTAATTAAATAAAATATAATAAAAAATAAAATTGAGATATTCATATTAGTTTCAATTACAAAATAATATTAACAATTTTATAAATTAAAACATTATCAATGAAAATGAGAATGAGCTAATACCCAAACACTATATACTTCTAATAATTATATTCATTCTCATTGCACACATCTCAATCTCAATCTCAATCTCAATCTCATTCTCTTATTTGAATCGAGCATTAAAGTTCTTTTACCATAATATACCGCTCATGCTCATAAAATTTGAATTGATTAAATTTAAAGAATAAAATTATAAATGATATATATATATATATATATATATATATATATATATATATATAAATTATTAAATCGTGGACAATTAACTCAAAATGTTTTTATTTTATAATTAGTATAATAATTTCTTGAACTCTTTTAAAAAATAAAATTTATGTAAACAATAATGTTGAAACTTTTTTTTAATATAAATATGTTGATTATGATAATTATTTGTACAATTTTATACCACACAATTATATAATATATAACATTATTTTATATACTACTATTTACTTTTGAAAAAATATTTTTCTTGGAATGATAGTTAACAACGGGTTTATTTTTAAATGACTTATTGAACTTTTCTATAATTAGTTTTCAATTCTTAATAAAATATTTTATTATATAAAAGTTTAAAATATTAATTATTAAAAATGTTTTGATCTTTTATCTAAATAAACAATTTTATATTAAATCATTCATATATTTTTCAAATCTAATTCAATAGTAATTAAAAAAAAAAGTGAATAGTAAGTAAATTTAGAAAATGATATTATTTTTAATTTTAAATCAAATTTAATATATTAAAAATATATATGGTGATGTAATGTTGGATTTAACAACTCTTAATTTATGATGTTATTTAATATGTAAATTATTTTAACATAAAATCTACATAATTAATTTTTTCGATTGAACTTTTTATTTTAATATATTAAATTATTAATTAGTTAATACATAAATCAAATATATATTATTTTTATTTGTTTAAAATAAAATTAGTCATGATATATATAAAACAATTCATTCACTTTTCATTTTAAAAAATAAAATAAATATATTTGCATTAATAAATGAAGTAATTTAATTAATAAACACTTCAAAAAAGTAAGAAGATTAATATATTATATTTAATTTAAAAATAGTTTTAGATTAAAAAAAGTTTTATATAAATTTAAAAAAATATATGAGATGCAAATGAGAGACCGAGTGATTTAACTTTTAACAAGTCAATAAAGAAACAAAAATATATCATAAAAATCGGTCTTTTTAACCGATTTTCCTACAAATCATCAGTAATCTCTAACTAATTTTTCCATCTCTCTCTTCTTTTCTCTTGAGCTACAGATCTCTCTTCACATTCTCATATTCTTCATTTCTACTTAGTTCTCTCTTTCACCTTTCTTCAATGCCAATCATGGCTTCTCGTAAGATCCTATCTTCTCTTCTAAGAACCAATATCCGTTCATCTGCCTTCAAATGTCCAATTCAAACCCGATCTAACAATGCATCTCCAATCGGATATCTCTTGAACCGGGTGGCCAATTACGCCGCCTCTGCCGCAGCCGCTGCCCCGAAGTCCCCTTCGAAGGTGCAGGCGTCTGGTAAGGTTACTGATGAGATAACGGCGGCGGGTTCGATCGGCAAGGTATGTCAGGTGATTGGAGCTGTTGTCGATGTCAGATTCGAACAAGGTGGATTGCCGCCGATCATGTCGGCGTTGGAGGTGATGGATAATTCTGTTAGAGTGGTTCTTGAAGTTGCGGCTCATTTGGGAGAGAATACTGTTAGGACAATCGCCATGGAAGCTACTGAAGGAATGGTTCGTGGACAGAAGGTTCTTAACACCGGCGCACCCATTACGGTATCTCTCTCTGTTTTTCTTTTACTTTTTCATTTTTAGGGTTCATTATTTGAAAACATGTTTGATTGATTAGGTGCCTGTTGGAAGGGGTACGCTTGGGCGTATTATGAATGTGATTGGAGAGGCTGTTGATGGAAGTGGTGATATAAGTAATGATCGATTTCCATACATGTCTTGGTTTTGGTTAATGTATAAATTTTATGAATGTTGATTTTTGTTTGCATGCATGCAGAAACGGATCATTATCTTCCTATTCATAGAGAACCTCCTCTTTTCGTGGATCAATCGACGGAACAAGAGGTTCTCGTAACAGGAATTAAGGTGGTGGATCTTCTTGCTCCTTATCAAAAAGGTGGTAAGATTGGACTGTTTGGAGGAGCCGGTGTTGGGAAGACAGTGCTGATCATGGAACTTATCAACAATGTTGCCAAAGCTCATGGTTTAGTTTACTAACTCTTCATCATTTGCTATTAAATATTCATTCTCATCATAAGAAGTTGTGTGTTTGTTTTCGATATGAAAAGGTGGTTTCTCGGTGTTTGCTGGGGTTGGGGAAAGAACTCGAGAGGGTAACGATCTATATAGAGAAATGATTGAAAGTGGTGTCATTAAGCTCGGAGACAAGCTGGTTTGTTGTTTGTTTGTGTGACCTAACTTTTTTTCATTTGCATGAATTTGTTGTTTCTTTTTTATCAATAGTTTTGTTGTGATGATATTTATATAGAGTGAAAGCAAATGTGCACTTGTGTATGGTCAAATGAACGAGCCTCCTGGTGCTCGTGCCCGTGTCGCTCTAACCGGGCTAACGGTGGCTGAGCATTTCCGAGACAATGAAGGACAAGATGTGCTTCTTTTTGTCGACAATATCTTCCGTTTCACTCAGGTAAAATATCAAAATTCCTCATTTTATAAGGGTTTTTTTTGGAAAAAAAACTCAAAATCTCAAATAACCTAACCTAATATCTTATCATACCTTACTTTCTAACTTTTTAATAATAATCTTTTTTAACACTAATATTTGTTCTTTCTTTTTTTTGAAAGGATAGAACCATAATCAGTTAATTAATTTCTTTTGGCAAACCCGTCAAAGAATCAGTTCAATATAAGTTAACTCTAACATCATTTTATTCAAATAATCCAATTTAGAACATGCTTACTTTAAACAAGATTATTTCGAAATAACTAACTCCTTATTCAAATAACCCAATATTGAACTAGCTAGACCTAAAGTGTAAAACTATTGAAACATCTTAAGATCTAAATATGGATGTCTTGATGATTCTTGTTTGTCAGGCAAATTCAGAGGTGTCTGCATTGTTGGGACGAATTCCATCTGCTGTCGGTTATCAACCGACCCTTGCCTCGGATCTTGGAGGCCTTCAAGAGAGAATCACCACAACCACAAAAGGATCAATTACTTCCGTCCAGGCAGTTTATGTGCCTGCTGACGATTTGTCTGACCCGGCCCCTGCCACCACATTTGCCCATTTAGATGCCACCACTGTCCTAAGTAGACAGGTATTCAACCTTCCCTTAAATTTCTCCAACATTTATATTTGGAACACTAAAACAATTAACAAAATGTTCTTCATGTTTGTTTTGATACTTCTATTGTGATATTTTAATTTAGTTAGTCATAACTAGTAAAAAGTGAAAAAAATCTTTTCTTTTTATCTAGATTGCAGAGCTTGGGATTTACCCGGCAGTTGATCCTCTAGATTCAACATCTCGAATGCTTTCACCCCATATCTTGGGAGATGAACACTATGGAACAGCTCTAGGAGTGAAGAAGGTTCTTCAAGATTACAAGAGTCTTCAAGATATCATTGCCATTTTAGGAATGGATGAGCTAAGTGAAGACGATAAGTTGACTGTGGCTCGTGCAAGAAAGATCCAAAGGTTCTTGAGCCAACCCTTCCAAGTGGCTGAGATCTTCACCGGTGCGCCGGGAAAGTATGTGGAGCTTAAGGAAACAACCGCAAGCTTCAAAGTAAGTAACACATGACTAGTAGTTGTTCGATTTTCGCAAATTTGTTCGAGTTGGCTAACCATTGAGGAAATGTGTATATATATTTGTTTGTAGGATGTGTTAGGCGGGAAATATGACGACTTGCCAGAGCAAGCATTTTACATGGTGGGTGGGATTGAAGAAGTTATTGCTAAGGGTGAAAAGCTCGCAAAAGTGAGTGCCACATGAAATTAATCTAAGAGTCTATTTTGTTTTTGCTAGGACTTATTATAGAGTTTAGTCATAATCTTGTTATTGATCATCTTCCTTTCAACTTTGATGGAGATGGCTTTTATATGCCATCATTTTGATGATCCATCATTAATAATTAACTCCATAACAATATCCTCTAAATATTATGCACACAGATGATTAGTATTTAATTTCCATTTATTTCATTGATTTATTTTTACTATTGTTTAAACAATGCTATATATAACATGCACAAATTGAGAACATATTCTATCAGTGAAAGGGTTGGAAATCTAAAATAATTATTACTTCTTACAACTAAAGATTTTCTAAACAAAAACGAAAATTAAATAAAATGTGGAATAGATGAGGCCAAATTTAATGCAAACTAAAAATTATTTGGGCTTGATTCACTTGACCTGGTGAACTATGTTGTGACAGTACTATTAAACTATTTTGATTTGACATGGTACCATGTTGTTTACCGACAAAAATAATTTAAAAAAATATATGTTTATCTTTCATCTCAAGGCTTTGTTCATTTTGGTTGATTTCATATTAATATCAAACACATTTTCTATGATTTCTTTAATCTTTCATAAATTAATTATTCTTACTCTCTCTATTTTCTTTTATAATAAATTATTTTTTATTAAATCAAATAAGGAGTTACAAATAAAAACATTATTTACAAATAAAAGAAAATAACATTTAAAAAATCAAATATACACATTACATAATATAAACTATTCCACCAATGACGTGATATCTTCAAGATATCAAGGATCAACTCTATGAATTCAATAACATTGAGAGTAAGATGAGCAAACCAATTAAGCGATGTCGTAAATATCTCTACCCGGAATTCTCAGCAGCAGTAAAATTTATCTTTGCTTGAGGGTTTGTAACCAACATAAGAAAAAAGTTTGTCAAATGATAAATAACCATATACAAATATGGTAAGAATATCGATAAACTCATAAAATCATTAGATGATACATATAAAAAGGTCTTCAGGTGAAAGATAAATTCCAAAGGTTCATTATAAGAAAAAAAACTCCAAATTCGATAGCATCATCTCCTTTGCTGCAAAAAAAGAGATAAATACGGACTCGAGAAAGATATGAACATCAAACGACCCACCAAATATTGAGAATATTATTCAGATTACAAAAATTCGAGATAAGAAATCTGATTCGGCTAAATAGATTACTGTACCGAAAAACACACAATACTAACTCAGAAGTAAAAAAAAATATAATACTAACTCAAATCTAATGCTAAAAAAATCATGAAGGGACATGAGTAAGATAACTTTTCAACTTACTCAAGTTTTTTCTAGAGAGAAAAATTTGTTGAAACTTTCAATTTTTCATTGGAAAATTTGGTTTACCTTTAATAATAATAATAATAATAATTAAACAAAGTTTTAATTATTTTTTGAATCGAGAGATATAATTAATTTGATATATATGCAGGGACGGATAGAGCTAGGTGCTGAGGTGGGCTTAAGCAACCCCTATCTCATTTATAACTTTTTTTATATACATTCAATTTAGTTCAATTTAGAGAAGGCTATTAGAGTAGAGGTTCTTAAGTATTGTTGAAGAGAGAAGAAAAGAAAAAAAAATAGAAAGTTATATATATATATATATATATATATTGATTTTAATGATTATTAGGATTTTAATTATATTTTAGAATTGGTTTGATATGAATTTTAGTATTTTTATAGTTTATGAATATTTTTAATTTTTAATTTTCTTTTTATATTCAAATTATATTTTTTAATAAATAATTATTTTATTTAAATAATTAATATTAAAGTAATATATTCTAATTTTCAAAAATAATACTAATATTATTATTATTTATATAATAACTAATTATTTAACTTTTTTTTAAATGATATCTTATGATTCTTTTTTAGTTACCTATTACGAAGTAGTATAGAAATGGTTCTCTTTTGAACTAGATCTAAGTTAAGGTTGAGAAAAGTTTAATAAAACAAAATAAATATATATTTTTTTATAGTAGAAAAGGGACATGGGTCCTTAATTTTTTTTTTTTTACTTTTATTCATTATTTTATTTTATAAATTTAAAAATGTTAAATCCATGTTCATCCCTAGTTACACCTATAATTTTCTCATTATTTTATTACACCTACCAAAATTTTTTTAAAATCTATTTTAATTTTTTTTCAAGTCCACCATAACCGGATTTCTTGAATTCGTCCCTGTATATATATGGTTGAGTAAATAAATACTTAGATTAGGTCGCGGGTTGTCCGACCCATAAATATGGAGCAGTTCATTAATAAAATACTATTAAAAATGACATATATAAGTCTTTAACTTGTAACTCATATCTTATGAGTGTAAGACTATAATAACTAAGTTAGGTAACTTTTATGTTTTAAATTTAACCAAATATTTTTAATATACATATGTAGATTAACTTTCAATATTTTAATTTATTTTTATTAATTCTTATAAGTTTTGTTTTTTTAATATTAAAGAATGAGAATTTTTTCTAAGTGAATTTAGTGATTTTATTTTGAATTAATAATCATATAAATTATATATTCATATATAAAATTATAAATATAAATAAACAATATTAAATGATTTAGTGGTTAAAGTGTAAATAGTACCTAATAAAACACAATATTTGAATTTTACAATACCCAACTTTTAAAATAATATAAAAATTCTTATAAGAAATAATGATGGTTAAATATTTGAATAGCAATGTTAGTATGCGAAAGTGTGGATAAAAATGATGATATTGTTGGAATGTAAAATTCTCACAAGGTCGGTAACATTGGGATTTGTGGAATTAGATATGGATGGTTAAAAATATATGAATCATATTGACCAATGTGTAATGTCACAAGGTTAAAGGTGATTGAGATTGATGGTTAGTTTGTCGAGGGATAAGAGGTCAGTAACAAATTAGATATTGATAGTTAAAATTACATTAATCACGTATTTGATTGACCAAAGTGTGAGGTCACGAAGTTAAAGATTGATTGAGATTGGTAGTTGGTTTGTCGAAGGATAAGAGATCAGTAACAAATAAGATATTGGTGGTTAAAAATATATGAATCAAATATTTGATTGACCAAAGTGTGTGAGGTCACAAAGTTAAAGGTTGATTAAGATTGATAGTTGGTTTGCCGAGAGATAAGAGTTATTTGAAAGTGTGATTGGGGTGTGTTTTGCCGAGTGATAAGAAGCCAATAATAGAGAATCATGAGATCATGAGATTAAAGATTGATTGGTGGTTGGTTTGCCGAGGGATAAGAGATTGGTAAGAAATAAAATATTGATGGTTAAAAATGTACAAATCATATATTTAATCAAAGTGTGATGTCACAAAATTAAATGTTAATTAAGATTGGTAGTTGATTTTCGATGGATAAAAGACGTGTGTAGACCCTCATTTTCGATCTCCAATTTATATTTTTTTAAATAAATCTCGAGCCTACCAAAATATTATTTTATATCATATACGATATGGACGGATCCATATTTGGAGTTATAACATGCTTAAAAAAAATTAATAGGTAAAAACCTGAAGATAAATATTAAGTAAATATTTCATCTAATATTAATTATATTTAAAAATTATATGATTAGAGAATAATTTAATCTTATTTTATTAAAAAAACATCAAATATTAGGAGTGGGTTTGAGTCATTAAACAGATTCTCATGACCTCTCTCAAGTCTCCTCCAAAAATTTATAAATTTATATTCAAACAAATTTTAGTAAAATAAAATAAATAAATAATAAATACATATTATGAATCAACTACTAATCTAGTTATTTTTCTCCTTTAATTAATTAATGGAGACATTTTTCTCCTTTAATAATAAATTTTAATTTTCTCTCTCAAATTAATTTTTCTAACTCTCTTTTTCTTTTAAAATTTTCTTTTATTTCTTCTAAAATTTATTTATTTGCACTAAAGATTATATATATTTCTCTTTTAATAATAAATCTTAATTTTCTCTTTTTTATAAAATTATTTTCTCTAACACTTTTTCTCCTTTAAAAATAAATCTTAGTTTTTTCTCTTTTCTTTCCTAACACTTAAAAATGAGAATTTGGGTGGGAGAATGAAAAAAAGAATAACGTGGTGGGGCAATATAATTGGCTAAAAAAATAAAAATAATTTCTTTTTTCTCACATTTTTTCTTTTAAAAACAAATGAAAGGTGATGTCACATCATTTTCTCTCTATCACTCTTCTCTCAGAGTAATTGATGACGAGTAATTGATGACGTGAGGGCTGAAAAAAAAACTTATCTCTCTTTATTTTTCATTTTTCAATTGAGGTGATGCATTGATCATTCTCTTTCTTATTTCCTCCCCAAATTATCTTCCTCTATCGCTCAATCTTTTTATATTTCTTTTCCAAAATAATGTTGAATTTTAAATAATTTAATATATTATTAAAAATTATTATTTTATTTTACATGTGTTAATAAAATAAAATAAATAAGTAAATAAATAGACAAAATAAAATAATATATATTTTGGTTTATTTGTTTTCTTTTTAGGAGTGAATAAAAAATAAAATAAATGAATATTCAACTGTTAGAAAACTAGTGGTGAAGAGAAAGAAAAATCAAAATTAAATAAATGAATATATTATCGGGCAAAACCAAAACATGTTGCCCTATTTTTTAGTTTTTCAAGTTTTTTTTTTAAATTTTTTTTATTTTTTTGAGTGTGAAGTTGTTTGAGTGTTGTTTAAGTGATAAAGAAACTTATAGCAATATTTAAGAAACATTTTATATTTAAGTCACATTACGCACACTATAAACTCTCAATTTGAAATTTTAATTTTATACATTTGAGTTTTCCATATTTTATTTACGTTTTTTAATTAAATTTGTCTTAATTTCATTTATAAATTTTACTTCGATGCATTTGAGTTTGTCATATTTTATTTATCTTTTTTAATTAAATTTATACCATTAACTTTATCTTGAAAATATTCAATTTTAAATTTTGAAATTGAAAAAATGGGTCACATAAAATCGTAGAATTTGCAACAACCAACCAAACACCTACTATTTTTTCAGTTTTTTTTTTTTACATTTAAATGAATTTTGAACCATTTTATAAAAATTAAGAAAATAAACATAATATTTTAAAGAAAAATTAGGTTCATTTTAAAATATTTGATTTCATTTATGTGTCCACAATATAAAAACTCTAGAAATATTGGATTGATTTATAATCATAAAATTGATTTATGAATATAATACATTTTAATTACCCTTATTTTTTTTCACGTTTCTTCAAATATTAGTTTATTTATTTGTGAATAATTATTATTATACTTAAAATCATGAGCGGAAATTATAAATTGGAGCTCCTTATTTGGACAATTTCAATTTGAGACCTCTTATTTGAAAATGAATGTCAAGTTAAAAAATCATATCACTAACTTTTAGGAAAATGAGGCTTTCTACCGTTGGCTTTCAAAATTAGGTATACTTCTTTAGGAGTGCTTCTACAAAACATGATAGATCCTTAATTCAAGTACTAACAAGTACTCCAAGAAACATAGATAGATTCTTCTGAGTTGCTTGAACCAGACCAATAAAATCGATCTCGTAAGATACTGACTTCAATTATAGAAATATTTGAAACATGAATACTTGTATGCTAAAAAAAAGAAGTCCTCTAAGAAATCACTTAAAAAACCCTAAAATACTTGACCTAATCAATTAAAAAAACCTTAAACTACTTGACATAATCAACAATTCAAATATATGAATTTAAAATAGCGTAAATTTCAAGTTAAAGGAGAATCGAAGTAAAAGGTTAAAATAGATGTCGATGAAGCTGAATCTGATCAACAAGGAGATAAATTTCAATCTCTCTATTATAACGGAACGCGTGAGAATGACGTAAACAATAAATAGACAGAGATTCAACGTGGTTCACAAAGATAGAACTTGACTACGTCCACCCAAAAGAGAGAGATTATTATTGAGAAGATTGTTTACAAAGATGATATAACAAACTAGGGTTATAACACGAGTTTATATAACACTCGGTCCCTTGAAACCTTAATACAGAAACCTAACAAATAGAGAATTGGGCCGGCCCATTAAGAAGACCCAACTATTCAAGTCTATTCAATAAATCTCCACCTTAACTTGAATTCTCTCATATGTCCCAGGTGCATTATTCAATGCATATATCTCCTAAATACATTCCTCAATGTCAAATGACCCAGATGCACTCGCCGGTGCTGGATGGCCCAAATGTACTCGCCGGTGACGGATGACCCAGATGCACTCACCGGTGCCGGATGGTCTAGATGCACTTGTCGGTGCCAGATGGACCAGATGTATTAGTCAATACTAGATGGCCTAGATGCATTCATCAATACCAGATGGCCCAGATACATTAATCAATGCCCAGATGACCCAGATGCATTAGTCAATGCCAGATGGCCCAGATGCATTAGTCAATGCCCAGATGTTCAATCTTCTCTATCTCTCTCTTCTAAAGTTGCCCCAGGGCAACTAACAGTTTCTAACGTTAAGCAAGTCCAAACAATGTTGGAACTTGCTATGAGGAACTGACTTGGTGAACATATTAGCATGATTGTCAGCAGTTCCTACCTTTTTCACCTTTATCCTCTTCTCAGTCCTTAGGAAATGATATCGCACGTCAATATGCTTAGTCCGTTCATGATGAACTTGATCTTTGACTAAGCATATAACACTCAGACTGTCACAGAAGACAGTTGCTTGATCCTGATGTTGGCCCAGATCACTAATTAGTTCTTTCAGCCATATTCCCTCTTTATCAGCTTCTGTTAATGCCATGTACTCTATTTCTGTTGTAGACAAAGTCACAGTAGGTTGCAGAGTCGCTTTCCAACTAACAACTGAGCCCCCAAGAGTAAATACATAACTAGTCATAGATCTCCTACTATCAACGTTTCTAGCATAATCAGAATCTGAATACCCAATAATCAGACATTGTGTATCACCTCTATATATGAGACCAACATCAAAAGTTCTCCGTAGATACCTGAATATCCTCTTCACAGCTTGCCAATGCTCCTTCCCTGGTTGTACCATAAATCTGCTCACAACACTCACTACATGTGCCAGATCTGGTCTTGTACAAACCATAACATATATCAAACTCCCTACTGCACTAGAATAAGGAACTCGAGTCATATACTTTTTCTCTTCATCTATCTGAGGAGCAAACAAAGTAGTAAGATGAATGTTAGCAACACAAGGTGTATTTATAGGTTTAGCTGATGACATCCCAAACCTTGACAACACCTTCTCAATGTAACCTTTTTGTGATAAGAAAATTTTCTTCTAGCCTCTATCTCTAAGAATCTCCATTCCTAGAATTTTCCAATCTGCTCCTAGATCTTTCATCTCAAACTCAACATTTAGAAGATCTTTTAGCTTCTGAACATCTGTTTTGCTCTTTGCTGCTACCAACATGTCATCTACATACAGGACTAGGTAGATGAATGAGTCATCCTTCAACTTGTTGTAGTACACACAACAGTCATATGCACTCCTCTTGTAGTTAAGAGACATCATAAAATTGTCAAACCTCTTATACCACTACCTTGGAGACTGTTTAAGTCCGTATAAAGACTTCTTCAACTTGCAAACATATTTTTCCTTTCCTGGAACTTGGAAATCTTTTGGCTAAGTCATGTATATTTCTTTCTCTAACTCTCAATGTAGAAAGGTTGTTTTCACATCAAGTTGTTCGAGCTCCAAATCCTAATGTGTCACTATTGCTAGTAACACCCTAATAGAAGTATGTTTGACTATTGGTGAGAAAATTTCGTTATAGTCTACTCCCTCCTTCTAATTGAACCCCCTTGCAACAACTCGAGCCTTAAACTTGACTCCTTCAACAACTGTTAAACTTTCTTTTTTCTTGAAAATCCATTTACAAGTAATAACCTTTCTCCCTGTAGGCAAAAAGACTAACTCCCGAGTATGATTTTTGTGAAGTGATTCCATCTCATCTCCCATTGCTATGAACCACTACGCAACTTCAAACCCGGATATATCTTCTTTGTAAGTGGATGGTACAGACGTATTCACTTCCTTCTCAACAACCTGTAGTGCATAAGCAACCATATCTTCATAACCGTATCTCTGAGGTGGTCTAACTACAATCCTCCTTAACCGACCTTCAACTACACTCTCATGAATAACTTCAGACGGTTGAGAATTTAATTGTTCAGACTCTAGCAGCTAACCCTCAACGTGGGGTTCTTTTTCCTTTTGTAAAGTAGTTACTAACTCCACCTGTTTGTTAGTACTACTACTTTCTGCTACAGATTTCTCAATAGAGTTAAGTATAGAGTTCTCATCAAAGATGACGTTTCTACTCAAAATAATTCTTTTTTCCGATGGAGACCATGTTGGGTCAAATTATTTTGACTGAGTGTTGAAATAATTTAACAACTGAGATTTTGATGATGAAATAACTTATAAGTTTTGATACAGGTGTATTGAAACAATATTTCATAAGACTTGGATCTAATGAGGGTCATTAGACCGATTTTGGCTTTCATTGCATAAAATTAGACGTACAATCTAACTAATCGGAGTTAGACGTGTAGTCTAATAGACGTATAATTAGACAGATGGTCTAATAGATACACGGAATTAGACGTAAGTCTAATGCACATAATTAGACGTAAGTCTAATGAATGCACGGAATTAGACGTAAGTCTAATAGAATTAGACGTACAGTCTAACTCATCGGAGTTAGACGTGTAGTCTAATAAATGTAAAGAATTAGACGTAAGTCTAATGAATGCACAGAATTAGACGTAAGTCTAATAGAATTAGACGTACAGTCTAACTCATCGGAGTTAGACGTGTAGTCTAATAAATGTAAAGAATTAGATGTAAGTCTAATGAATACACAAAATTAGATGTAAGTCTAATATATTTGTAATTAGACGGGTAGTCTAATTGATATTCGGAATTAGACGTACAGTCTAACTCATCGGAGTTAGACGTGTAGTCTATTATATTTGTAATTAGATGGGTAGTTTAATTGATATTCGGAATTAGACGTACAGTCTAACTCATCGGAGTTAGACGTGTAGTCTAATATATTTGCAATTAGACGGGTAGTCTAATTTATGCGAAAGTTAGACGTGCGTCTAACTCCTTCAGACAAGTCTGAGGTAGAACCGGAATTAGATGTGCAGTTTAACTTAGTGGAGTTAGACGTGCACTCTAATGGTTATTGAATAATTAGACGTGTAGTCTAATTAGTGAAAGTTAGACGTGCGTCTAACTCCTTCAGACAAGTCTAAGGTAGAACCAGATTTAGACGTGCAGTCTAACTCAATAGAGTTAGACGTGCAATCTAATGGTTATTGAATAATTAGACGTGTAGTTTAATTAGTGAAAGTTAGACGTGCGTATAACTCCTTCAGACAAGTCTGAGGTAGAACCAGAATTAGACGTGCAGTCTAACTCAGTGGAGTTAGACGTGCAGTCTAATGGTTATTGTAATTAGACGCGAGTCTAATTCTATTAAACTAGGTGGTCTAATAGACGTTTTTCTATTAGAAGGAGATGACTTATTTCATTAGACTGATTTTCACAATCCGTCTAACTGAAATACGTCTAATGCCCAGTTTAAGCAGTACGCTTGAATCTAGCATATCACCTACCCACGTGCTATAGCTGTACCCTACTTCTGCTCCACTTTCTAGTGAAGATTAGTACAGCAGCTATATGCATCCAATCAAGGAATGCCACATAAGAGAATTTTCCTCAAATTACTTATTTTGTAGGTACATCCCTGATGGAATATTCGGCGCACTACCAGTGATGTACGATCACGATTCTTGTGCTCAGAACCTGCTGTGTATAATGGAGGCTTTCCAATGGAAGAGTTTCACGTATCATTCTTGAAGTTTCGACCGTTAGCTCCTACTTAGTATTTAACCAATCCTAAGGACAACGGACGAAGCACCTGTTACTTGTCAATCTTGCTTACTGAAACTACAGAGAATTCAAGCCTTTGAATATTGTGAAGCTTCTTTCTGATTGTACTGTGTGTGAATCGAGAGAGAGAACTAGAATCAAAATACCTTTAGCTGAGTGATATTCTTCATCTTGTAATTGAACAGAAAGTGTTCTATTCAATAGTGAGCTAAGTGTGTGTGTAAACTGTATTTGATTCTAATCATATTATAGTGAATCATTCCGGTGGTTGGAAGAAGGGGTGACGTAGGAGAGTTTCTCCGAACATCCATAAACAAACTGCTGTGCTCTTCTTTTCTGTCATCTTTTCATATTTCATCTTGTGCTTCAAACCCAAGTAAACAATTCTACCTTGAATCCGTTTCAAGTGTTTACACAAGTTTGCGTAGAATAGAAAGCAAATTAAATCCCTAACATGATTTCTTTCAAACCGTTTTTCATAAGACTTCATCCTTAGCTAGACCCCCGTCTCTATCGATAAAGCCGATCCTATCAATTGGTATCAGAGCCTTGTATCAATTCTCAAGCATCAAGAACCCAAAGCATGTTTTGCATCAATGAAACTCCTCTTCTGTCAAAGGACAACTACGATTGTTGGATGATAAGGATGCAAGCTCACTTGGCTGCTATTGGCTATGATATGTGGAGTGTTATCACCGATGGCCCCATAAAGATTTCAAAGCCAAGAAGTGAGTGGACTACTGAAGAAAAGGTGACCAACAACCTGGATAATGTTTCTAAGAATATTCTGTTCCAGACACTCAACATGAATATGTTCTGTGAGATCAAGTCCTGTTCCACTACAAAAGAGATATGGGATAAGCTCAACCAGATCTACGGTGTAAATTCTCAAGCAAAGAAGAACCAAAACGCATTCATTTGCAGTCAGAACAAGTCCAGATGGGCTGACAGCGATATAGAGGAGTCTCCAGCTAAAAAAGAGAATGAAGCTGTAACTTGTCTGATGGCAGATGACCAATCTAAGGTAAATGATATCTCTACACTAGAATTTACAAATGAGGAGTTAACTAATGCACTAAATGAAATGGCCATTGAGTACAAGAAGTTAGCTGACTCTTTTTATGAAATGAAAGTTAAATATGAATCAATTGTTCTTTCTCCAAACCAAGAATCTGAACCAAACGTTTTTGATGAAAACTTAATAGAGATCTCATCTGAGAATGAGATACTCACAGATTCAAACTCTATCATCTGAAAAGAAAAGGCTTAACTATGTTGTCAGTGCATGGACAAGATCAGGAGATGCTGTTAAATATCATATCAGCATGTTGAAACCTGCAAGATCTAGATCCGGATTGGGATTTGATAGCAATGACCATAATCTGTCCTGCAAAAAGTCAAAACCAAATGACAAGTTTAAGCCTATAAACTTTGTCAAAGGGAGTATTACTGACATTGAATCTGATCCTATTTATGAAGAAGTTGCTTTCAAAAATGAAATAGTTTATGTTCCACCGACTGTTAGCTGGCTTAAAAATAAGCTAGAAAAAACTAATAAGTCTGGTAATTCAAAACCTGACTCTAAGTCAATGAGTTTTAAAAGAAAATCTTCTTCAAAAGTTAAAGGATCAGTGGCTAGCAGAAATTCGTCTGCCAAGTCAAAAACATACGCATTAATCACAACTCAAAATGGAAAGTCCATCAGAATAACTCAAATATGGATTCCTAAAGGACTGATTGACCGAGGACCCAATTGAAGGTGGGTACCAAAAGATTGTAAATATCTATTTATGTAGGTACAAATAAATGAAGGACTAAAGGAATCTGTATGGTATCTTGATAGCGGATGTTCCAGGCATATGACAGGAAACAAACGACTTCTCACTGATATATCAGACTACTCTGGACCTAAGATCACATTTGGTGACAACAAGAAGGGAAAGACCATGGGTAAGGGTAAGATTATCCATGGTAACCTAACTATTAATGACGTGCTGCTGGTTGACAATCTCTGTTATAATTTAATCAACATTAGTCAATTATGTGATAATGGTTTGTCAGTAGATTTTCAAACTCATGCATGTTTAGTTAAAGACCAAGATGGAAACATTTTATTGACTGGAAGTAGAGTAGGAAACTCATATAAAATGAATTGGCAAAAAGACACGTCTGACCCTGATAGGATCGACTTTATCAATAGAGACGGGGGTCTGGCTAATGATGAAGGCTTATGAAAAAAACGGTTTGATAGAAATCCTATTAGGGATTAATATCTCTTTCTATTCTACGCAAACTTGTGTAAACACTTGAAACAGATTCAAGGCGGAATTGTTTACTTGGGTTTGAAGCACAAGATGAAATATGAAAAGATGACAGAAAAGGAGAACACAACAGTTTGTTTATGGATGTTCGGAGAAACTCTCATACGTCACCCCTTCTTCCAACCACCGTAAGGATTCACTATATGATGAGAATCAAATACAGTTTACACACACTTAGCTCACTATTGAACGGAACACTTTCTGTTCAATTACAAGAAGATGAAGAATATCACTCAGCTAATGGTGTTTTGATTCTAGCTCTCTCTCTCGATTCACACACAGTACAATCAAAAAGAAGCTTCACAAAATAAGTTCAGTAAGTAAGATGATTGAGTAGTCCCTCTCTGCAAAATCAGAATGCTTGTTCGTAAGATTGGTTGATGCTTGATCCAGTCTTTCGTCCGTTGCTCTAAGGATTGATTAAATACTGAGCAGGAGTTAACTGTCGAATCTTCAAGAATGATACGTGACGCTCTTCCATTGGAAAGCCTCCATTGTACACAGTAGGTTCTGAGCACAAGGATCGTGGCCGTACCGAACTGGTAGTGCGCCGAATATTCCATCAGGGATGTACCTGCAAAACGGGTAATGTGAGGAAAATTCTCTTACGTGGCATTCATTGATTGGATGCATATAGATGTTGTACTAATCTTCACTGGAAAGTGGAGCAGGAGTAGGGTACAACTATAGCACGTGGATAGGAGAAATGCTAGATTCAAGCGTACTGCCTGAACAGAGCATTAGACGTATTTCAGTTAGACGGATTTGAGAAAATCAGTCTAATGAAATAAGTCAACTCCTTCTAGTGAAAAACGTCTATTAGACCGCCTGGTCTAATATAATTAGACTCGCGTCTAATTTCAATAACCATTAGACGGGTACGTCTAACTCCACTGAGTTAGACTGCCACGTCTAATTCTGGTTCTACCTCAGACTTGTCTGAAGGAGTTAGACTCACGTCTAACTTTCACTAATTAAACAACCCGTCTAATTATAATAACCATTAGACCGGCACGTCTAACTCCACTAGGTTAGACTGCCACGTCTAATTCCGGTTCTACCTCAGACTTGTCTGAAGGAGTTAGACTCACGTCTAACTTTCACTAATTAGACAACCCGTCTAATTATAATAAACGTTAGACCGACACGTTTAACTCCGATGAGTTAGACTGGCGCGTCTAATTCCGGTTCTACCTCAGACTTGTCTGAAGGAGTTAGACTCACGTCTAACTTTCACTAATTAGACAACCCGTCTAATTATAATAACCATTAGACCAACACGTCTAACTCCGATGAGTTAGATTGACGCGTCTAATTCCGGTTCTCCCTCAGACTAATCTGAAGGAGTTAGACTCACGTCTAACTTTCACTAATTAGACAACCCGTCTAATTATAATAATCATTAGACCGGCACGTCTAACTCCACTGAGTTAGACTGCCACGTCTAATACCGGTTCTACCTCAGACTTGTCTGAAGGAGTTAGACTCACGTCTAACTTTCACTAATTAGACTATCCGTCTAATTCCGCGTATTCATTAGACCATCCGTCTAATTCTTTACGTCTATTAGACTTACACGTCTAACTCCGATGAGTTAAACTGTACGTCTAATTCTATTAGACTCACGTCTAATTCCGCGTATTCATTAGACCATCCGTCTAATTCTTTACGTCTATTAGACTTACACGTCTAACTCCGATGAGTTAGACTGTACGTCTAATTCTATTAGACTCACGTCTAATTCTGTGTATTCATTAGACCATCCGTCTAATTCTTTACACATCTATTAGACTTACACGTCTAACTCCGATGAGTTATACTGTACGTCTAATTCTATTAGACTTACGTCTAATTCCATTAGACTTACGTCTAATTTACACGTCTATTAGACTGCACGTCTAACTCCTTTGAGTTAGACTGTGCGTCTAATTCTATTAGACCTGCGTCTAATTTTATACGGAATGAAGATCAAAATCGGTCTAATGGCCCTCATTAGATCCAAGTCTAATAACATGTTGTCTTAATACACTTATATCAAAACTCATAAATTATTTCATCATCAAAATATTAGTGGGTAAATTATTTTAACACTTAGTCAAAATAATTTGACCCAACAATTTCCCCCTTTTTTATGAAGAAATTGCAAACCTGCATACACATAACAAGACATGCATTCATCCAATAAATAATCAAACACCTTGTTTACTTACATCATTCATCCAGAAAGAACCAGTATTCGAAAACTTATCAAGAAACCATGTTCAATAAAATTAAACAGAGTAAAAGAAGAGAGATCATTGTTCTTCCCTTTTTACTCGAGGATCGGTTGGACTCATCTCTTGCCCGGGAAGCATGTTCATAAAATGAGGATAGCCGCGACCACCACGACCTCCTGCATTCGATCTTCCTCCACGTTCAGCAACACTGCCACGTCCACCTTGTTAAACAACAAAACTCTTCATCGGTATCAACAACAGAAATTAACCACAAGAGTTAATTTATCTGTAGTTACTTTACTTGAGTATATCAAAGGTCGCATTGATTAATGTATGTATATTTATTGATCATTATATTATGTATTGTAACCACACATTCTCATCAAGGAAAATAGCCAAAACTTATTTACGGCTAAAATAATTCTATCTATATTTTATTTCTTTCTTGGTATCAGAGCATCTCTTGGACTACTCCTTTCTTTTTCGATCCTATGGCTGATTCAAAAAAAAATCAGTTGTTTCCTAACTTTCTTCAATCGATCTCTGTTAAACTTGATCAGCACAACTTTGTAATCTGGAAAAGTCAAGTTATACCGGTTCTTAAAGGCAACCGTCTTTTCCGATTTGTTACTGAATCCCACCCAGCCCCCTGTGCAACGATTACTTCTGTACAGGACGATGAAACTATTGTTGACGATGACGAAGAGAAACCCACCGTCGTCGCAAATCCTGAGTTTGAAGCATGGGAGGAGAAAGATCAGCGAATCATAAGTTGGCTCCTCTCTACCTTATCAGATTCCATTCTTGCTCAAGTTGTTGGCGACGCATGTGAGACCTCTTCGCGTCTTTGGGATACACTTGAAAGAATGTTCGCAACACAATCTAGAGCTCGTTTGGTTCAGTTGCGACTACAACTCCAGACTCAGAAGAAAGGTAATAAATCAATGAATGAATACCTTCAATCTATAAAATCTATAGCAGATTCGCTTGCAGCAATTGGTGAGAGAGTTTCTGAACTCGATTTGTTCACTCATACCTTGAGTGGCCTTGGACCAGAATACGAGGCCTTAGTGGTTGCTGTAACCACCCGTTTCAAACCGGTGAGTGTCGAGGAACTCACTGGACTTCTGCTCAACCACGAACAACGGCTAGAACTGGCACATTCTGTTGCCAACAATGCCTCAGCCAATATTGCTTTCGGACGACATAGAGGAGGTGGAAGAAACTCTCGCGGGAATCCATCGCCGCGAGGAAGGGGATCAAATTCAGGACCCTCTGAATATTATATGGCTAAAAATTCTTATGTCAATGGACCTGAGTCCGAGTCCGGTGGATGCTGGAGCGGGACGCCTTTATATAGGTCCAACAATAACATAAATAATAATTCGAGTCGAGTTGGATCGAATTATGGGCCCAATAATCTTCAATTTGGAAACAATTTATTTTCTCGTGACGGGAACCGTCGTAGAAATAATAATGGTGGTAATCAACGTCCGAAATGTACCAATTGTGATCGAATTGGACATTCATCGGATAATTGTCGCTCTCACCAACAATGTCAACTTTGTAATGGTATTGGACATCTTGTCAATACTTGTCGGCGTAGGTTTGATCATAACTTTCAACCTTCGGCTCCGCCTGCAGCTATGATGGCCAGCCCATCAGTGATCTCAGATCCTGCTTGGTATCCAAACTCGGGTGCTACTGATCATATTACGGCTGACTTAGAAAATCTCCAAACTCACTCGGCATATCAAGGTACTGAACGGATTTCAGTTGGTAACGGTAACCCTCTATCCATATCTCACATTGGCAATTCTATTATTAATAGTGGAAATCAAACTCTACATCTACGAAATATTTTGCATGTTCCACAAATTGTCAAGAATTTGATGAGTGTTGCTCGATTTACCGCTGATAATAATGTATTCTTTGAATTTCATCCTTCTTACTGTTTGGTAAAGGATCGCTCTACGAAGATGGAAGTTCTTCGAGGCAGACTTAAAGACGGGTTATACTATATTTCTCCATCAACAATCCCTAAACATGCTCTTACAACCTCTCGAGCTTCAGCGTCTACTTGGCATCATCGTTTTGGACACCCTTGTGCTGCCACCACATCTTATGTTATTTCTCATTTTCAGTTACCTATGTTAGGAAACAAGAACTTTAATGTTTGTGAAGCATGCCAGATTGGAAAAGCTCACAAATTACCTTTTCCAATTTCTATATCAAAAACTTTTGCTCCACTTGATTTAATTCATTCTGATGTTTGGGGACCGGCTCCCGTTTTCTCTACAAATGGTTTTCGTTATATGGTTATTTTTGTTGATGATTATAGTCGGTATACGTGGTTATACCCACTTCAAAAGAAATCGGATGTGTTATCTATATTTGTGAAATTTAAGGCACTTGTTGAAAACCAATTCAACCGGAGTATAAAAATGCTTCAGACTGATTGGGGTGGAGAATATCGTAATCTTGGCTCATTGACAGAACTTCATGGTATACAGCACCGACTCTTGTGCCCATATACGAGCGAACAAAATGGAGTTGCTGAACGAAAATTACGGCATATCACTGGGATTAGCCTCACCTTAAGGGCACATGCATCAGTACCTCCTCAATATTGGGATGATGCGTCTCTCACTGCAATATATCTTATCAACCGACAACCATCACCTTCTCTAGATCATCGCTCTCCATATGAAATATTATTTCGGTGTGTGCCTGACTATATTTCTTTGAAGACTTTTGGGTGTGCTTGTTACCCTCTTATAAGACCCTACAACCAACACAAGATGGATTTTCGGTCCACCCGATGTATTTTTCTTGGGTATAGCTCGGTTCACAAAGGCTATAAATGTCTCCACCTACCAACCGGTCGTATATACATCTCTCGACATGTTACCTTCAATGAACAAATATTTCCCTTTTCTACAATATCACCTTCGACACCTACTCACACAACCCAACAACCATTGTTATCTATCCCCACATATTCTGTTCCATCTACAACCTCAACCGTTGTTACTGCACAACCAACCACACCTACCACACCTACCACACCTACCACATCTATCCCTCCTAATAATCCAATTAATCCAATCACTACCCCACCTCAATCTTTTTCTAACTCATCTACTCCCACATTGGTTGAATCCACACCTATTCCTAGAAATCCTCTTCCTCGTACTTCACCTGTTCGTGCCCCTACATGCTCCATTCATCCCATGGTCACTCGAGCCAAAAACCGGATTCATTCCTTAAATATTAACTTTGCCTCTAGTGTTGAACCTACATGTGTTTCATCGGCTAATAAAGACCCTGCTTGGAGGGCTGCCATGACATCTGAGTATAATTCACTACTACAGAACAACACATGGACTCTTGTTCCGCGAACTCAGGCTCGCAATGTGGTTGGATGCAAATGGGTTTTTAAACTTAAACGGAAAATTGATGGGTCAATTGAACGACACAAAGCACGACTTGTTGCAAAAGGTTTTCATCAACAATCTGGAATTGATTATGAGGAAACCTTTAGTCCGGTTGTCAAACCAACTACTATCCGAACCATTCTCTCACTCGCTGTTACACGACAGTGGCCTATCCACCAACTTGATGTGAGTAATGCTTTTCTTCATGGCACATTACTTGAAGAAGTTTATATGGCTCAACCGCCTGGATTTATACATCCTGATTTTCCACATCATGTATGTCGTCTACAAAAGGCCATTTATGGACTAAAGCAAGACCCGCGTACTTGGCACTCCACATTATGTAGGGCTTTATTATCCATTGGCTTTATTGAATCCAAATCCGATACATCGCTTTTTATTTATCACAAAGGCGATATTTTGGCTTATCTACTAGTTTATGTGGATGATATTATATTTACGGGAAACTCTTCACCCCATCTTATGTCTACGATATCTAAATTGTGTAAACTATTTCCTATTAAAGACATGGGTGATATTCATTATTTTCTTGGAGTTGAAGCTACTCGAACTCCCACCGGTTTGTTTCTTAGTCAAGTTAATTATATTTCCACAATCCTTAAGAGAGCTAATATGGTGGATGCAAAGCCACTTCACACTCCTGTTGCCACTGGGTCTTCTCTTTCCAAACATGATGGTGAACCCTTGAGTGACCCACTTCTCTATCGAAGCATTGTTGGCGCTCTTCAATATCTTACTCTCACACGTCCTGAGCTCGCCTTTGCAGTTAATCGAGCGTGTCAGTTTATGCACTCTCCCACCACTACTCATTGGGCAGCTGTAAAACGAATATTACGTTATCTTCGGCATACACCGTATCATGGATTACAAATTCGGTCATCGTCACAACTTTCTCTTACAGCATATTCTAATGCTGATTGGGCCGGATGTCCTGATGATCGTCGATCCACCACTGGCTATTGTGTATTTCTTGGAGACAATCTCATTTCCTGGAATTCCAAAAAGCAACAGGTTGTTGCTCGTTCTAGTACAGAGTCTGAATATCGTGCCTTGGCTCATGCTATTGCTGAACTTTGTTGGCTCCAATCTCTTCTAGGAGAACTTCACGTCACTCTGAATCGTCCTCCTATTCTATGGTGTGACAACATTGGTGCTGCATTTCTCTCTGCAAACCCTGTCTTTCATGCTCGTACCAAACACATTGAGATTGATTTTCATTTTGTTCGTGAACGTGTTGCTCGTAAGACACTTATCATTCAATATATATCAACTCGTGATCAGATTGCAGATATCCTTACTAAAGGTCTTTCATCTAAATGCTTTTCACTTTTTCGTGACAAGCTCACAGTCTGTGCCACACCGTTTCGCTTGCGGGAGGATGTTAAACAACAAAACTCTTCATCGGTATCAACAACAGAAATTAACCACAAGAGTTAATTTATCTGTAGTTACTTTACTTGAGTATATCAAAGGTCGCATTGATTAATGTATGTATATTTATTGATCATTATATTATGTATTTAATTATGTATTGTAACCACACATTCTCATCAAGGAAAATAGCCAAAACTTATTTACGGCTAAAATAATTCTATCTATATTTTATTTCTTTCTCACCTTGATCAACATTGGACAGCCTACCTCAGCCGCCACCACTTCTACCACCACGCTCAGAACCACTTCGACCACCACCTCTCTTGGTTGGCCTGGGATTGTCATCAGAATTTGGGGCCCGCCTGGATCTGGTCCCGGTTGACACACCATCATTCCTCTTGCTTGACTCACCTTGATTTGGTCGAGGTTGGGCACCTTCAGCATTGCCTAAAGCATCTTCCTTAGCTTGAAACTTCTTGGCAAGGTTCTCAGCAAAAGCTTGTCGTTCATTGTCATTTCTGTTCATGCAACCCTGCATTTCTACCAGGTGATTCTTCACTAGACTGAGTACATCCAAGGTTTCCTTATGGCATTCGTCATTGATGTGCCTCTCAATGTCAAATAGTTCACTTTGGTGGTTGAAGCTTTCCTGTTGAGATTTTGAAAACTTTACATTCGAGACATGGGTCTCATAAGTATTCATCTTCAGAGTCTTATCCAGCTCAGTTAGGATCTTGAAAATGTTGCTGAAATTCGCTCTTTCCTCTTCCCTGGAGATCATTGACTGACACATAGTCTTCTGTATTGAGGAAAGCATAGACCTCATAGATCTTAACATTTTATTTCCTCCAGCAGATGGACCTTCGTGAGAAGACACTTCTCCAGATTCAGCAGCCATACTTTGAATAGGCTCAAAGTTTGTATGAACCTACAAGGATTGCTCAGGCTGATTTACTTCAGCATCCTTAGCCGCTTTATCTTGTGCCTCTTCTTCGTCAATATCTCTTTGTGCCCTTTCGAATCTTTCGAGCAAACTTCCAGAATAGTGACGAGGAGTGGTTATGTTTTCGTGAACGCTTCCCACAACGCCATCAGGAAATAAGTAGGTCTTAACAACCTTTGGTTGTTCATCCTGTTCCTCCTCAGACGAGGAACTATCTTCTTCATCATTTTTCTCTTTAGAGGGTTCCCCCTCAGTTCTTGCGGTTTCAGGCTGAGTGACCTCAACCAATTTCTCTTGAGCACCCTCTGTTCTCGCAACATGGGTTACAATTTCATTTTCTTCAATAGGAGCTTTCAAAGCTTCCTCTGCTACATCTTCTAAGGTTACTTCTTCAACATTTGTCTCAAGAGCTTGTTCAGGCTCTTGAACATTCACCATTTCTTCTTTTTCATTAGGAAGCTCTTGGATAGGATGATCTAGAATACGTCTCTCTTCGGCAGACAGGGTTCCAAATTCGATCAGGAGAGAAGCATCTGATTCATCGGTGTTTGGAATATCCATGGCCTCTTCTTCGTTGAGCGGTTCTGCGCCAGAGCAATCGGCGCCATGAATGTATCTGGATGCAGCATAAACATAGCCTTCCATGATATCATTCAACTTCTTCAACACTTTGACTTCAACATCAGCTCCTTTTGTGTTAGGATTGAAGTTTGTTTTTCTGGCTTCATAAATTGGAAAAAGGGCTTTTCCAAGAATGCAAGCTTCCACCAGTTCTCTTTTGTTCAACGCTTCACCCACATCTGAAGTTCTTGCCCACTTCAGAACTTTCTTCTCATTTGCTACTCTCTTCTTCCATTCTTTTGATATGGCAGCATTGGACAGAGAGTCGTTGTACTTAGATGACAGCCTCTCAGTACGCCAGGAATCATAGATTTCTAATTTTTCAGAAGAGAGAACTTTTACTTGATCCAAAATGAGATCAACAACACCTCTTGTTTCAGATACCTTTTCAGGAGCCTGAAATGCAATGGACTTCCCTTTTCCAACAACCTCTACAGGTTTTGGAGCTGGTCTTGGTTCACCAATCACAATACCTCTTGTCCCTTTTCTGGCCCGCAACAGTTCGAAGGCCGATTGGGGTTTCAAATAGAGCTCAACAGGAAGCTCTCTACAGACAATCTTTCCGACCACCAAGGAATCCTTGGGAGCAGGAATGTTGGGTCCACTAGCAACAAGGATAGGAACGACACCTTGTTCTGGTTTTGACGACTCTGTAGCACCGGCGGCTACATGATCAGATTGAGTAACAGGAGACTCCGCCCTGTTAATGGTTTCATTATTTGGACCGGATGACTCAACAGCAGGCCCTTCAGCAAATTCTCTCAGAGGAGAGAAAACAGATTCAGCTTGTTCCACTTCGGGAACAACAAATTTTGGCACAGCAGCCAAAGACTTAGAAGACGTTACCTTAGAGGATTTAGACACGTGGGGCGCCTTTGTCTTCTTCTCCTTTGAGGCACAGGACCTCGAAGGTTTCCTCAAGAAAGTTGAGGGAGTAGATAGCGATGTCATCGGGGTTGCAACAAGTACGCCTGGACCTTGCTTCACCCTTGAATCAACGGATTCGGTGTCCTTCTGATTTGGACTTTTCATGCTGGAGGAACTGGCCTCCGATTCATTCACAGTTCTAGATCTCTTTGCCCCTGTTGACATGATAGAAGCATAAGGCTTTGATCGGGTGGAAGGCCTTCCACCAGTCTAGAAACTAGAAGCCCCAGATGCAGAGTCTAGGATACTCTTCACTCTCATCAGAGTGCTGGCCACCGTAGAGGCAGTAAAAACTCTTGTAGAGTTAATTTGTTCTTGTTCACCAACAGGAACCTCCAAAAACTTCAACAGGTGGCTCAGTTGAGCCGCATAGGTGATACTCTCCTTGTTCGTCTGGCTGATGGAGTAACACAGATTCTGAAATAGGGTATGACCCTAGTTCACTTGGATCCCTTTAGAAATGGCGCACATATAGTCAAACCGGTCTTGACTATAGAGATTAAAAGAGACGGCCTTCCCTTGCAGCTCCTTCGCCACCACGTCGTTTAGGAGAATAAAGTGGGGTTTGAATACATTCTTATATCCATTCACATGGATCTTAGAACCGTCAGCAGAGAAGGAAGTCTTCATTTCCTCCATGATTTCAAAAGAGAGCACCAAGTCGAACAGATGACCCTCCGTTGGAAGTTCAAAAAACTTCGCATAAACCGCTTCGTCAAAAGAGATCTCCTTTCCGTTAACGGTTGCTACGATGGAATCATCCACCATAACTGCCGTTTTGAAAAACTCGCAAACTTCGTCTTCATAGAAGATGAACGGTCCGCCCAGATACTTCCTCAACCCAGAATATTCTAGGGTTTGGAACATTTTCACCACCTCTGACTGATCAAACGAGTACACCGATGGAAAGTCCACCTGCAAAGTACAGTGACCGAGCGTGATTTTCTTCACCATTTTGAGAGAATGTGAATCAATACGACATTTCAAAGAGTTTTAGTGAGAGAAATGCTAGAAAACTAGGGTTCTTAGAGATTTCGAGAGATTGAAAATTTTCAAAATCATACAGGAATGTCCTTATATAGATGAAAAGTGGAAATACTGAATAACCGTCTATTCTAGGGGTATGGCCCATTAATAAATGTTAGACGTCCTTTTTCAATAAGTAATCATTAAAATTGAGGGTATATCAGTCATTTTCTCTAAACTTGATAGACATGTGTCTTCATGTTATTAAGAGATGACTGTTCGATATTTTTGAGCGGGAAAAGTAGATAACTCATAGGCCTTGAGGTCAGCGAAGAGATCAAAGAGAGAGATCTTATTCAGATCTTTGGATTCTCTCATCACCATAGTCTTTATGTCCCATTCCCTTGGAAGAGCACGCATGACCTTGATAGCAAGCTCCCGGTTGCTATAGGTCTTACCTAAGATGGACAGAGAGGAGACGATCTTGCTGAATCTGGTGTCGAAATCGTTCATTGTTTCACCATGACACATTTTAAAGTTGTCGAACTGTTGAGTGGAAACCATGATCTTGTTTTCCTTGGTTTGCTCGTTGCCCTCACACAGTTGAGTGAGTCTGTCCCAGACCTCTTTGTAGTGTCATATTCGATGATGTAGTTGAACATACTGTCATCGAGAGATCTGTACAGAACATCAAGAGCCATGTTGTTAAGGTTGTTCTGCCTCTTTTCATCAGTAGTTCAGTCGGCCTTCTCCTTATAAATCTTGATAGGACCTTCTGTGACAACACTCCACATGTCATCATGAAGAGATGAGAGATGAGCACAAACCCTTTTCTTCCAAACAATATAGTTTTCGCGAGAGAAAGTTGGAATGGCTGTAGCACTGGCATCTTTGGGTATGTTCGACATATTTCAGGAAAGGCTTGAGAATAGAAACAAGGCTCTGATACCAATTGATAGGATCGACTTTATCAATAGAGACGGGGTCTGGCTAATGATGAAGGCTTATGAAAAAACGGTTTGATAAAAATCCTGTTAGGGATTAATATCTCTTTCTATTCTACGCAAACTTGTGTAAACACTTGAAACAGATTCAAGGCGGAATTGTTTACTTGGGTTTGAAGCACAAGATGAAATATGAAAAGATGACAGAAAAGGAGAACACAGCAGTTTGTTTATGGATGTTCGGAGAAACTCTTCCTACGTCACTCCTTCTTCCAACCACCGAAAGGATTCACTATATGATTAGAATCAAATACAGTTTACACACACACTTAGTTCACTATTGAACGAAACACTTTCTGTTCAATTACAAGAAGATGAAGAATATCACTCAGCTAATGGTGTTTTGATTCTAGCTCTCTCTCTTGATTCACATACAGTACAATCAGAAAGAAGCTTCACAAAATAAGTTCAGTAAGCAAGATGATTGAGTAGTCTCTCTCTGCAAAATCAGAATGCTTGTTCGTAAGATTGGTTGATGCTTGATCCAGTCTTTCGTCCGTTGCTCTAAGGATTGATTAAATACTGAGTAGGAGCTAACCGTCGAATCTTTAAGAATGATACGTGGCGCTCTTCCATTGGAAAGCCTCCATTGTACACAACAGGTTCTGAGCACAAGGATCGTGGCTGTACCGAACTAGTAGTGCGCCGAATATTCCATCAGGGATGTACCTGCAAAACGGGTAATGTGAGGAAAATTCTCTTACGTGGCATTCCTTGATTGGATGCATATAGATGTTGTACTAATCTTCACTGGAAAGTGGAGCAGGAGTAGGGTACAACTATAGCACGTGGATAGGTGAAATTCTAGATTCAAGCGTACTGCTTGAACAGAGCATTAGACGTATTTCAGTTAGACGGATTTGAGAAAATCATTCTAATGAAATAAGTCAACTCCTTTTAGTGAAAAACGTCTATTAGACCGCCTGGTCTAATATAATTAGGCTCGCGTCTAATTTCAATAACCATTAGACGGGTACGTCTAACTCCACTAAGTTAGACTGCCACGTCTAATTCCGGTTCCACCTCAGACTTGTCTGAAGGAGTTAGACTCACGTCTAACTTTCACTAATTAGACAACTCGTCTAATTATAATAACCATTAGACCGGCACGTCTAACTCCACTGAGTTACACTGCCACGTCTAATTCCGGTTCTACCTCAGACTTGTCTGAAGGAGTTAGACTCACGTCTAACTTTCACTAATTAGACAACCCGTCTAATTATAATAACCATTAGACCGACACGTCTAACTCCGATGAGTTAGACTGACGCGTCTAATTCCGGTTCTACCTCAGACTTGTCTGAAGGAGTTAGACTCACGTCTAACTTTCACTAATTAGACAACCCGTCTAATTATAATAACCATTAGACCGACACGTCTAACTCCGATGAGTTAGACTGACGCTTCTAATTCTGGTTCTACTTCAGACTAATCTGAAGGAGTTAGACTCACGTTTAACTTTCACTAATTAGACAACCCGTCTAATTATAACAACCATTAGACTGGCACGTATAACTCCACTGAGTTAGACTGCCACGTCTAATTCCGGTTCTACCTTAGACTTGTCTGAAGGAGTTAGACTCACGTCTAACTTTCACTAATTAGACTATCCGTCTAATTCCGCGTATTCATTAGACCATCCGTCTAATTCTTTACGTCTATTAGACTTACACGTCTAACTCCGATGAGTTAGACTGTACGTCTAATTCTATTAGACTCACGTCTAATTCCGCGTATTCATTAGACCATCCGTCTAATTCTTTACGTCTATTAGACTTACACGTCTAACTCCGATGAGTTAGACTGTACGTCTAATTCAGTGTATTCATTAGACCATCCGTCTAATTCTTTAAACATCTATTAGACTTACACGTCTAACTCCGATGAGTTAGACTGTACGTCTAATTCTATTAGACTCACGTATAATTCCATTAGACTTACGTCTAATTTACACGTCTATTAAACTGTACGTCTAACTCCTTTGAGTTAGATTGTGCGTTTAATTCTATTAGACTTGCGTCTAATTTTATACGGAATGAAGATCAAAATCGGTCTAATGGCCCTCATTAGATCCAAGTCTAATAACATGTTGTTTTAATACACCTGTATCAAAACTCATAAATTATTTCATCATCAAAATATCAGTGGGTAAATTATTTCAACACTTAGTCAAAATAATTTGACCCAACAAACCCTATGTGCATGATTGCCAAGAATGACCAGAAATGGTTATGGCATAAACGTTTGAACCATTTGAATTTTAAAACCATCAACAACATTTGATCAAACAATTTAGTTATTGGTTTACCCAAACTTCAGTTTTCAAAGGACAAGATATGCACTGCTTGCCAATTAGGCAAACAGGGCAGATCATCGTTCAAAAGCAAAGGGAAATCACAATATAGACGTATCCTAGAACTTTTACATATGGATATTTTTGGTCCAATTCCTGTAAAGAGTATAGGAGGAATGAGATTTGCCTTAATTATTATCGATGAATTTTCTCGTTTTACATGGGTTGCATTTTTACCATCAAAAGATAAAACTACTGAAAACTTGATTAGGATATTTAAAGGGATTCAGAATCAGAAATCTTTAAATATCACATGCATCAGAAGTGATCAGGGAATTGAATTTAATAACAGATACCTATCATCTTATCTTGAGGAGACTGGAATTAGGCACGAGTTGTCTAGTGCCAGAACTCCACAGAAAAACGGCATTGCTGAGAGAAGAGTGAGAACTCTGAAGGAAGCAGCGAGGTCTATGCTTGCTGAATCAGATGTTCCTCAAAGGTTCTGGGCGGAAGCCATTAGTACTACTTGCTATACACAAAATCGATCAATAATTAACAAACATTTTGATAAAACTCCCTATGAACTGTATTATGGAAGAATTCCCACAGTTTCTTACTTTAAGATATTTTGGTGTAAATGTTTTATCCATAACAATGGAAAACTTTATTTGACTGCTTTTGATGCTAAAGCAGATGAGGGATTCATCTTGGGATACTCATCAGTAAGCAAGGCTTACAGAGTTTACAGCAAAAGAACACAGATTGTTGAAGAATCCCTTCATGTAGTATTTGATGAGCCTGTTGAGAGCAAATCCAATGAACCCATTGATCTTGCTGACAGACTGCAAGCGGCTAGTCTTGAGTCTGTAAGTGAAGAAGAAGAAACCTTGGACAAGCGGATGGCTCTATCTGATCATGTGGCTGATCCGGTTGAAATTCAACCAGACATGCAAACTCCTGTTCAACAAGAAGTTGAGAGTTTGGATGTCGCGGTGTCACCGGTTCAGATGACTAATCCCCTTGGTTCCAACTTCAGATGGAACAGAAATCATCCACCAGAACTGATAATCGGAAATCTTTTTTCTCCTCGAAGGACAAGACGTCAACTGATGGATGAAATGGTCAATTCTGCATTTATTTCTCAAATTGAACCGAAGAAAATTGGTGAAGCTATAGTTGATCCAGATTGGATCAATACTATGCAAGAGGAGTTAAACCAATTTGATAGAAATAAAGTGTGGTATCTTACTCCTAGACCAACTGACAAGTCAATCATAGGAACAAGATGGGTATTTAGAAACAAGTTTAGTGAAGATGGCTTAGTCATTAGAAACAAAGCTCGTTTAGTTGCTCAAGGATACAGACAAGAGGAAGGTATTGATTTTGATGAGTCTTTTGCACCGGTTACAAGACTAGAGGCAATCAGAATCTTCCTAGTATATGCATCATTTAAGAATTTTAAAGTCTTTCAAATGGATGTAAAAAGTGCATTCCTAAATGGAAAATTAAGTGAAGAAGTATATGTTGAACAACCCCCTGGTTTTGTAGATCATGTTTTGCCAAATCATGTTTACAGGCTTAACAAAGCATTGTATGGTCTAAAACAAGCTCCTAGAGCTTGGTATGACACTTTAACCAATTTCTTGTTTGATCACGATTTTGTTGTTGGAACAGTGGATAAAACCCTATTTAGATTTACTAAAGATTCTCACATACTACTTGTTCAGATATATGTTGATGACATTATTTTTAGGTCAACTAACCCCAAACTGTGTGAGAAATTTGTCAAGCTGATGCAGGATAGGTTTGAAATAAGTGTGATGGGAGAACTTACATTCTTCCTTGGGCTTCAGATCCGTCAGCTAGAAAACGGAACTCTTATCAACTAGGCCAAATACACCAAAAAATTGTTAAAGAAGTTTGGTTTGGAGAACTGTTCTGCAGCAGCTACTCCAATGAGTTCTTCAGTTAAATTGGATAAAGATGAAGGTGGCCAAAGTGTCGATGTAACAGCATATAGAGGACTCATCGGTTCTTTGCTATATGTAACTGCTAGCAGGCTAGACATTCAATTTGTTGTTCGTGTTTGTGGCAGATTTCAGGCTGATCCTAAACTCTTTCATTTTACTACTGCTAAACGTATTCTTAAATACTTAAAGGGAACTCAAAATGTGGGACTGTGGTATCCGAAGGTGCCTGAAGGTATAAGTTATAATATTTGAATACATCAAAATTAATTTACTAATGTTATATAATTTTTTTTATAGGTTCTACATCAAAGAGAAAGGGTCGGGGAAAAAATAGAAACATGACCCTCTCGAAGTTGAGCGCGGGTGAGAAAATAACAATAGAATTCTCACCAAATGGGAGAGTGTGTTGCGACAACAGCACTACACGGTCTAGACATATTGGGATCGTGGTTCGGGATCCGACTGTGATATCATATCGTCTTCTACATTGGTCAGACTTAAGCTCCACCGACATAGAGTATCTTTGGAAGTCGGTAATGGTAAATGTTAATATCTTGTATTAATTTTGATTCTCTAATACATAATAATAATTAATCTCGTGTCTTTACAGAATCGTTTTGAGGCAGTGCCGGAACATATTGAGTATTATTGGAAACATATAATGGAACATGTTAAGGTGGTTTGGGATAGGTATCGATGTGATATCAACCAGAATCACGTTAAAGCTCATAATGGGGATGTAGCAGCTATCAAAGCACACAAACCAAATGAATATACGAAAGATGATTGGAATTACATTTTGGATTGTCACTTTCTCCGAAACGATTTCCGGGTGAATCTTTAAATTCTAAACTTTATACATCATTGTTTATAACTTAATTACTTAAGTATTAATTGATGTTTTCAAAAATAGGTAAGAAGTGAGTGGAATTCCCAAAATCGGAAGAATCTTCGAATGACACATCATGTAGGGAGTGTGTCATTCTCTCAAGTGGCAGTAAAAATGGTAAATATATTTATTCAATAATCATTATAATATGTTATAGTATTTTGATAATTAACAATACTAACATTTAATCTTAATAGGAGAGGAGTACGGGTGTTGCGCCATCACACATTGAACTTTTTTACGAGACACACGGTAAAAAAGGAACAAGTGATGACCCTACTCGTGTGGTGGATCCACATATACAAGAGAAAATTGTAAGTGTATACTTCATATTTGACTTATTTATTGATTTATAATTAATCAACTATTGTTTCTTTTTTTAGGATGCGATGCGTCGGACACTTGAAAGAAATCCCGAAATGTTCGATTATGAGTTGACTGAGAATGTTGTTGGAAGACTAGGGCACGAGAGAGTCATTGGAATAGGTACCGGTGTTAGGCCCACCCAGTTTAGAGGAGATTTGCGTGGTGGAAGCAAATCTCAGCGGAGTGAGCAAGAGGTGGAGAAGTTGTGTACTGAATTACAAAAGGAGGCTTTGAAAAGAGAACAACTGGAGGCTTTAATTCTTGAGTAACAAAGAGAATCACGTGAGTCACAAAGAGAAGCACAAGAGGCACAAAAAAAAGCTCAAGAGGCGCAAAGACAAATGCAAATTGAAATTGAAAAACAAGCTCTTAAGTCACAAAGACAAAGGGAAGAAATGCAACTTGAAATTGAAAGATAAAGGGAAGAATTTCAGAACTAGTTGGCGGCGTTTATGGCGAGATATCCTCCACTTCCACCACCGGATCAATCGGGTATATGATATTTTTTTATATCTTTAAATACTTTGACTATGGGTTAATTGGTATTTTGGTTTATTAGATATTATAATGTTGAATGAATTGAAGTTGAAGTTTATTGGATAATTGTATTTTTAGATTATTGGGATTTTGGTATATCAAATTCAGTATTTCTAATTTGTGTATGTAGCAGGTCTGAAATTGTTTGGTATAAAATAGGTAAAATTCGATTTTAAAACGTTTTATTTAAAAAAAAGTATAGCCGAGAGCATTTTAAATGCTTTTGTTAATAAATTAAAGAAATTTCCGAGAGCATTAGAACTGCCCTCACAAATGCTCTTTTATTATTTGAGGGCATTAGAACTGCCCTCACAAATACTCTTTTATTATTTCTGAGGACTTTCACTGCCCTCGGTTATACTTTATCTCCGAGGACTTTCACTTCCCTCGCAAATGGTTTTTTTTTTCTCCAACAGCTGTTTCACCAAGACGCGCTGAGGGCGTTTATTGCCCTCGGTGAGTTCTTTCACCGAAGGCATGGATCTTTTTTCTAAGAGATTCTGCCCTCCATAATAATTAATTTTTTACTAGTGCATATAGAGACTCTCAACCTTCAATGATAACCCAGTGACCTTCTCTTCCTCTGAGACCTCGATGATAACATCGTCTGCAAGACACAGCATTATTGTTGAATTCGTCTTCTCCTCCAGAATGGTCATCTCATCGGTTATATCTGCTCCTGATGACACTTTCAGTGCCCCCCATAGGCCCTGTTATTTTAGTAAAACCCGCATCATGATCTGCCATATGCTAAAAAATTTTCTCCCTATGAACTTGTCGATTTTAATGTTCACTGCTGCCATTTCAGTTGAAGAACAAATAATCGAATAACCTGAAGCTCTGATACCACTTTGTTATAACGGAATGCGTGAGAATGACGTAAACAATAAACAGACAAAGATTTAACATGGTTCACCAAGATAGAACTTGGCTACATCCACCCAAAAGAGAGAGATTATTATTGAGAATATTGTTTACAGAGATGATATAACAAACTAGGGTTATAACACGAGTTTATATAACACTCGGTCCCTTGAAACCTTAATACAGAAACCCTAACAAATAGGGAATTGGGTCGGCCCATTAAGAAGGCCCAACTATTCAAGTCTATTCAACACTCTCAATAACCTGTTCACTTATAGATTGATCGATTAAAATATTTTGTTTCTTGAAAAACTGTCAAATACTTACATAGTACTTTTAAATACTTACTTAGACGACAAATATCCTTGAAGTTCAACAAGTTTAGAGTCAAGCGGTAAGGGAAGTAGGACACGGCGATGTAGGGTGAAAGTGATCGATGTATATAGGGTGAAAGTGATCGATGGATGTAGGGCATCACGATGTAGGTGAGGAAGAAGGAAGAAGAGTACGTAGTCGACGACCTACTAAAAGTATAGAAAGAAAATAGGAATAAGAAGAGTAGTCGGGTATGTATGGTTTTATTTTTGGTTTTCAACGACATTTAATGTTTTTAAATGGTGGCCACGTGTCATTAATTTTTTAAATAAAAATGCCACTTAATATATTCTTTGACGGACGTCCATGTCGGTTAAAGAAAAACTTCATTTTGTACAAACATGACAATGTTGAGCCCAAATTGTGAGGTTTCAAATATGAGGTCCCAAATTGAAATTTCGGCCTAAAATCATTATCATATATTTAATAAATATTAATTTTAGATTTAGTATTAAGGTACATGTCAGACATTTTAGATCATATAGAAATTGACAAATAAATAGATAAAATAAGTATAAAATATTTTCTAAAAATGACAAAAATATTATTAGTAGAGAGACTATTTCTAACGGGACACGTTAGAAAGAGCGTCAAGACCTTTTCTCACCTGTAACCAAAAGCACCAGATCCTAAAGAATTTTTTTTCTAAAGACGTTATTGTTCTACACGCCAAGAATTTATTTATTTCCATAATTTTGTAAGAAAATTTAGGTGGCGGCTCTTTAGTCACAAACTGGTTTTTAAATCATTCCCCAATTTGATTTAATTTTATTTCAAAATTTTCGAAGAGAATTTATATTTATTTTTTCTTAAAATTCGAAAATATCTTTACTTTGGGTCGAATATTTTTAAACGCGTGTAGTTTGAAAATATGATTGGGGTGTGTTTTGCCGAGGGATAAGAGGTCAGTAACAAATGATTGTGAGGTCATGAGATTATAGGTCGATTGAGATTGGTGGTTGTTTTTTAAGGGATAAAAAAGTGTGATTGGAATTGGTGGTTAAAAATATATGTGAATTAGATATTTGATTGACCAAAGTGTGAGGTCACGATGTTAAATGTTGATTGAGATTAGTGGTTAATTTACCGAAAGATAAGAGACATGGGAAAGTGTAATTGTGATTTGTTTTGTCGAGGGATAAGAGTTTGATAACAAAGGATCATAAGGTCAAGAGATTATAGGGCGATTGAGAATGGTGATTGTTTTTCGAGTGATAAAAGGCGCGTGAAAGTATGATATTGAGATTGGTGGTTGGTTTGTCGAGGGATAAAAAGTGTGTATAAGTATGATTTGGTGATTAGTTTGTCGAGAAATAAGAGGTTATTAACATTGAGAGGATTAGTGGTTAGTTTGTTGAGTGATAAGAGGTCGATAACAAATGAGATATTGGTGGTTAAAAAATATGAATCAAATATTTGATTGACTAAAGTATGAGGTCACGAGATTAAATATTGATTAAGGTTGGTGGTTGGTTTGTCGAGGAATAAAAGACATGTGAAAGTGTGATTGTGATGTGGTTTACCCTAATGGATATGAGGTCAGTAACAAAGGATCGAGAGGTCAAGAGATTATAGGTAGATTGAGATTGGTGGTTGGTTTGATAAGGGATAAAATGCGTGTGAAAGTGTGATTGAGATTTGTGAGGGGTTTGTTTAGGGATAAGAGACGTGTGAATTTGTTATTGGGATTGATAGTTAATTTGATAAGGAATAAAGAGACGTGTGAAAGTGTGATTGAGATTGGTGGTTGATTTGTCGAGGGATAAGAGGTCGGTAACATTAGTTTGTCAAGGGACAAGAGACGTGTGAAAGTTTGATTATGATGTGGTTTGTTGAGGGATAAGATGTTAGTAACAAAAGATTATAAGGTCACGAGATTAGAGGTCGATTGAGATTGGTGGTTGGTTTGTAAATGGATAAGTGGTGTGTGAAGTGTGATTGGGAGTGGTAGTTTATTTATTGAGTAATAAGAGGCTTATGAAAGTATGATTGAGATTGATGGTTGGTTTGCTAAGGGATAAGAGGCTTGTGAAATTATGATTGGGATTGTGGTTGATTTGTCGAGTGATAAAGAGGCTGGTAACAAAGGATCGTAAAGTCACAATATTAGTGGTCGATTATGATTAGTGGTTGATTTGCCGAGAGATTAAAGACATGTAAGTGTGAAAGTATGAGGTCATGACATGAGAGGTCAATTGAGATTGGTAGTTGGTTTATCGAGGGATAATAGGCCGGTAACATTGGGATTGGTGGTTGATTTACCGAGGGATAAGAGGTGGATCCAGTTTGGTTTGCCGAGGGATAATAAAGGAATGTGAAAGTGTGATTGGGATTGATGGTTAGTGGTTGGTTTGTCGAGGGATAAGAGACTTGTGAAAGTGTGATGTTACAATATAGATATGTTCATTAGGATTGGTGGTTGACGAGATGGCATGTGAAAGTAATGAGGTCATGAGATGATAAGTCAATAAAAATTGGTGGTTAGTTTGTTGAGAGATAAGAGGCTTTTAACAAAGGATCATAAGATCACGAGATTAGAGATCGATTGTGATTGGTGGTTGGTTTGTCGAGGGATTAAAGACATGTGAAAGTGTGAGGTCATGATATTAGAGTTCGATTGGGATTAGTGGTTAGTTTGCAAAGGGATGAGAGGTCGGTGAGATTGAGATTAGTGGTTAGTTTGCTGAGAGATAAGAGTTTGGTAACAAAAGATTGTAAGGTCATAAGAATAGAGGTCGATTAAGGTTGGTGGTTACAAATATATGTGAATGAGATGTTGATTGGCTGAAGTATGAGGTCACAATATTATATGTTGATTGGGATTGATAGGTTGTTTACTGAGGGATAAGAGACGTCTGAAAGTGTGAGATCATGAGATAGAGAGGTCAACTAAGATTTTCGTGGTTGGTTTGACGAGAGATAAGAGAATGTCAAAATGTGTGAGGTCACAATATTAGTAATGAAAGTTGTCAGTGGGGAAAGGAATATTATTGGTTAAATATGTGAATAAGATGGTCAGTTGATCGAAGTGTGAAAGTGTGGTCACGATATGAGAGGTCGATTGGATTGATGGTTAGTTTGCCGAAGTGAGGGTAAATAGGTCACGGTAATGATATAAGATGGTTTAAGTACAAAATACTCAAAGTGAGGTCACAATATTAGTAATGGGAGATTAATTGGAGAAAAAAATAATATTGTGGTTAAATATATTAATGATATTATTGGTTTACCGAAAAAAAAGAGGGTAAAGAGCTTTGCGATATGATGAGTTGGTTGTTTTGTCAAAAGTGGGGGTAAAGATGTTAGTAATGTATATATATGGTTGGGTGTAGAAGTAAGGTCACGAGATTAGTAATATTAAAGGTCTATTATGTAAGAAAATATATTGTTGGTTGACCAAGAAATGAGGGTAAGAGGTCGAAGAAAAGAGGTTGGTGAGTTAATGAGAAAAAAGTTAATAGAATGTCTCCTTATCAAATTTGTTATAATATCTTTATTTTTTTGATGAATAACGAAAACACGATGAATCAGATGATGAAGACGATCATTAGGGATTAGGCTATCCCAACTATTGAAGTCTCTCATGTTTAGACCATAGGTGTTGACGACGAAGAGGATAATGAAGACCATAAAAACGATGATTATGACGACGACGACAAAGAGGTAAATATTATATATTTCAACTTTATAAATGTTAGTTTTATTTATTCTTACAACAGGGCATTATACTAGTTAAATTAAATATATTAAAAATATATACATTTGAATTACACAAGAAGAACCTTGTAAAAAATTATTTATTTATTCGGTATATTAAAAATAATAAATAGCAGATTTTTGAAATTATCGATAAGAGCTTTTTGAAATTTCTGTATATACCAAAATAATATTTATAAATAAAAATATATAATAATTATAATTAATAAATATTGACTAAATAAATTATAAATAACTGAGTCATAAATTTATTTTTCGAAATTAAATTTATGTATTTTAGAACATTCATTTCTTTTTGAAATTTAACTTTTTAAGTTATTTATTTTCTCTCTAATCTGATATCCATAAAAAAATATTATATATATATATATATATATATATATATATATATATATATATATATATATAATACAATATCGAATTTTGATATATCACAAATATTTGATATGATTGATATATGGATACGTATAATACCGAGATTTCGGTACACGGTATAGATAAAAAAACTTCGGTATACTTCACCCTAAATAGGTTGTCGAGAACCATTAAAAATGTTTTAAAATAAAAATAAATAAACTTGATTAATATTGGTGTATTTGTTTAGAACCTCAAATTACAAATTAATATTATAAATTATTATTATTATACAGCTATAGTACAAAAATAAAATATTTAATAATATGACGTTATAAAGTTAATATCACAAAAATTATTTACAATGTTTTTCCATAATCATTTACAATCTTTAAGAATAAAAGATAAAAAATCGACAAATTCTTATACTATTTTATTTTGTGTAACTATGTCTTTCAAACACATAATTTTTCACAATTGAAAATACAAACTATAAAGTTTATTATTTAATAATATAACATGATTTGATGTATAACTCTTTCAAATTCAAACTCACACATATAACATTATAACATTATGACGTTATATTAAACTTTATAAATTTCTTAAATTATCACTTTAATCTTAAATGTAAAATATAATAATTTTTTAATCATTATATATATTATTTTTATTTTTGAATTATATAAAAATTTTAGTCATAATTATTTATATATAATACTCAAAATACAAAAGAGAGAATACACACTGATGGTCTCATATTAACCATTATAATATTTTCGTTTCTATAAGAAATTTTGGTTATTTAAATAAAAGAAATCTGTAAATAATTAAATCATATTGATATCCCATTGGTTAAATCAGATCTTGAATGAATTGGTATATTAACAAATCGGAATCTCTACAAAGTGGTTGGGGCTTGTTTGATTCGGAGGACAAGAAACAAAGATTATTAAATCTACTTTCATGTTAATGTTATTCGATCCGAATCAGTTTTTCTCCTATTTCATTATGTATAATATCACAAATATAAAAATTTATGTGCAAAAAAAAATAGGATAAATTTAAAAAGAATGAGACCGATCATGTTTATTGGAATTTTTACAAATGGGGACACAAACTCAATAATGAAACTCTCACTATCATCAAATCAAATCAATTCAACGAAACACAAACAATGAAAACAACTCAAAGAAAGAAAGAAACAAGGAAATCTAATGAGAACGAATCAACACTCATCATCACAGATCTAAACCCATGCATATCAGATTCAAACTATCAAAGCCAAAGCAATGAATGTTCCAGCCAAGGTTCCTCCAACAATCACAGATCTGCTCACTGCAAATGCCCCACTCCCTGGGTTATCATCCTGAGCTGCCCCCGCCGGAGAATCAGACGGCGGCGGTGCTGGAGGTGAGGCCACGTTTGGAGACGGTGATGATGTTGTTGATGGAGAAGGACTTGGACTGTTCGAAACAGGGGATGGAGATGGTGATGTAGTCGATGGAGCCGGAGCAGGAACTGGAACTAGAGCCGGAGATGGGGTTGGGGTGACCGGAGTAGGAGTGGCGGCCGGAGATATTGTTGGAGATTGAGTTGGGGCTTGTGCTAGACAAGTGGTGACTATGAGAGCCATAAGGAAGATCAATCTGAAACCTGAAGAAACCATTTTTTCTTTGGATCTGGTGCGAAAATTGATTAGAGAAGATGAAGAAAGGAGAGATGAAGAGAAGTGTGAAGAAAATGGGGGGTTTATAAAAAGGAGGAGAGAAAGAAAGGACGCCATTAATCAATCATTGTTTGAGATTCCCATTTCAAACAGTGAGTGAGTGAGTGACAGACAAGATTAATCATGTTCTAATAATAATCAATTCACAAGTAAATTAGCCGTTAACACACTAATTATTTTTATATACAAAAATAATTAAATTTATTTGTCAATTTCTGAAATCTGTATAATAAGTACTAATTTATTATTTATATTTTAAATAATACCTTAAATTAATAGTCTATAAAAAAAAATGTTTAGACATGAATATGTATAAGCAACATTATACACCTTTTGATATAATTAATTTATATTTAAATTACATTTAATATAAAAAAATGTTTTCAAAAATATTTTTTCGAAATTAATATCTAGATCTAGATATATAAATTTTCAAAATAAAATACTAGAATATCTTGCAAAAAGTTTTATAAAAGACTAACAATTTAAAGTTCAATATTCAGTTAAATTGTTAGATTAAAGTATGAGCATGCTTACAATTTGATAAAACTTTTCAAATGGATATATATTGTTTTATTTGATATAAAATATGTAAAATGCACTTGACTCTTTCTTTTTTCAATTGTCAAATTTGTTCATATCTGGTCAATTGAAATTTCAAACTTTTATTTTGAATATCACAATGTGAGGTTTCTTAGGGTTAAAATTATAAAAACGAGTTTTTTTTTTTAACGGTTAAAAATGTTGTTAACTTATTATTTACGTGACATTTATAGATAAATAAAAGATTAATGTCACAAATTTAATTACCGAATTTCAGCAAATTTAAAGTATTGACAACTCCTTTTCTGAAATTCGATAGATAAAACATTTTATTCGCTAAAATTCGGTAGTTAAATTGATAACATTAATAATTTTATTCATTTATTTATAATTGTCACGTAGATAATAAGTTAACGGCGTTTAAAACCGTTAAAGTCAAATCTCGTTTGGTATAATTTTAACAATAAAGAGTCCTAAATTAAAATATTTAAAATTTTTTATCTAAAATCTCAATTAATCCAATAAAAACAAAATCAATTAAAACTACTTTAACTTGTGACTCCAATTCAACTAAACTTAAGAAATTTTTAAAATAAATAAAATTTAAAATCTTTCATTTTTTAAATAAACTCTTGTAATTTGAAACAAATTATTATATTAATCTTTTTGAAAATTGAAATTTGAAAATTGGTTAAGATGAATATAAGTTGACCCCAAAATTCATTTGCAAAATATTTGAAAGTTAATTTTTATATCAAAATAGTTTTATTATTAGTTATATTTAATTCTTATAATATTTTGAAAACATTATTGTCAATAATTTTGCATATTTAGTTAGACCGTCTCTATCTATACCATACGAGCGGCCCTATTTGTAACATGGTACAGTAAGAAATACACATCAATCATGTTGTATATTGATTATTAGTACAAAATTTAGGCACAATTTTTTTATAATTTAAACTTGAAAAAACTTAGAAGAAAAACTTAGAAGCTTAAAGTTGGTTAATTACACTTTAATATTTATAATTTAAACTAGAAGAAACTTATAAGTTTGTAGTTTGTACATTATCATGTGCTAGCTATATTTTCTTTAAATAATAAATTTTGATTGAAAAAAAGTAAATTAATAATATGTAATTAGTGCCACCTCAATTACATGTTTGAAGTCATACATGGTGGACAAGGCTGGCAAAGAGCTGTCATACACTGGAAAAGTTAGCTTTCATTCTTCCATTCTATTATTATTATTCTCACTTTAATGTAGACTTGTTTGGTTAGTTGTTTTTTTATTTAAAACAAGAAAAAATTGATGTATATAAATTCTATTAAAAAATATAATAAATTTTTTTAATAAATTCTATTAAAAAATATAATAAAAAGTAATACTAACCCTAAGTTATTGGGTTCGAACCCGTCATGTGGTAAATTTTGGCGCCTAATTAAATAATTAAGTGTTTGCGGGTTACATACTTAATCATTTGTTTTTTTTTAAAAAAAAAGTGTGACTCAAATGTAATATAATATAAGAGAGTTTAGCTTAACCTTAGTAAGTGAAGTAACAAACCTAACTCATAAATAGACGAATATGATTAGATTTGTATTAAAAACTTTTATAATTAAGCTATAACTAAGATGATAATTCACATTTTAGCCATTGATTACCTGCCACATGACGCACATTATACCGTCCGATTTAATTATACCAACAGCCTAATTAATTAAGTTTATTTATTTAATGAACATTTATTTCTAAATTTTTTAAGCAATAATATATTGGCTGCTAATATATTGGCTAGGAAAATAAAATAATTTATCTTTCTTCTTTATTTTCTTACATTTTATTTTTTATTTTTCCAACTATTGAGTATTATCGCGTCAATTATCTCTCATTTTCTCTCACAAATTCATTCTTTTATCACTCCACTGTATATATATCAGATTGATTGTTGTAATCATGATAGCTTATTAATTTCATAGAAAAATTCAAATGGAGGGTAGTGATAAATATTTTATTAACAGAGTATTAATTATATTTTTATTATTATATTCACAAAGTTTCATTTTTAGTAATCAATTATTAAAATTATAAATAAAGTATATGAATTATATATATAGTTGATGTTTTTATTGTTTAATGGTGACAAATGATTATAATATATTTGATAGCGATAAAACCGCTTCTACACTCAAACTCTCAAACTAGTGGTTTTATTTAACTTGTTGGAAGAGGAAAAACGAGTAGAGAGAGTTCTATAAAATATATTTAATTTGAAAGAGGAGTAATTAGAAAGACAGGATGTTTCGTGTGAGTAGATATAGCCGTTAGGGCTTCAAATCTCAAGGTAGATCCACTCAAAGTCATACACGCAACATGAGGCAGCATGTGAAGTGTTGGAAATAATCAAAGTCTAACAAAACAAAATTACAAGTTACCCATTCTATGTGTTTAAATGATTTTATTTTTTATTTTATGAAGTTAGATTATTGTTGGAATTTATTTAAATAAATCACAAGTTTATTATAAAGGTTTGAAAAGTAAATTTATTTGGTGAAAATATTTTAAAAATATATATTTTTTAATAAAATAAATATATAATATTTTAATATTTTAGTTAATTGAATGAAAGAGATTGATTAGAGAATAAATGAAAGAGATTAAATAAGGCCAAAGTTTTTAAAACATTTATTCTTAGAACAAGATTTTTAACATTCATAAAGCTTGTTTGATCTTTGGATTTTAGGATCTATTAAAGATTTTTACCTAAAATTCATCATTCACTTCTAATGTAACGGCAACAATAGGTGGATTAGGGGTGTAAACGAGTCGAGTCGAGCACCATACTACTCGAACTCGACTCGAATTACATTGTAAATACTTAAACTCAATCGAACACCAAAATTTATACTCAAACTCGACTCGATGACAATTCGAGCTACTCGAGCTCGAACTTGAAAATTAAATTTATATTTTACTACCACTAAATAATATCTCAAACATAATATAATATATATTTGACAAACTATACATATATATATTTTTTTGAATAAATGAGATCTAGTATGACACCACACAACCATGACCCCCCGCTTAAACTCAAATCATTTCTAGATGAAATCGAACCCGTAATCTTTTGGTCTCTTAACCCGACTTTTACCACTGGACTACATTGGTAGGATATAAACTATACAGCTATAATCACAACATTATTTTAAAATAACAAATGTTCATTCAATCACAAATATCATTTAAAAATTACAAACAAAATAGAATATTTAGAAGATGTTCATCACAAATACTACAAGTTACAAAATGAAAGTTGTTAAGTATTTAAAAGACATCATCACAAATGTCATTAAGAATTACAAAATGAAAAACGAGTCATTAATCATAATCTTACAATAAAGACTCACCAAAATAGATTATAAAGATTTGGACTGACCTAAGAATAATCAATATTAAACTTTAAAATTCTAGATTTTGATTTCACTATAAAAAAAAATTAGTAGCAAGATAATAAAAATGAATTGAAGCGCAATATTTTAATATAGAAAATTGAGTTCTTACCTAAAACAACGAGGATTCTTGATGCTTCATCGCTCAAGGAATTTGAAGCGCAATTTCTTTAATCTCTGGCTCTTTCTGTACACAAAAAAATACATTTAAATTAAAAAAAAGTGTATTACTAATATTTAAATGTAAAAACTTAACTTTGACTTTTTTTCACTCCATGAAGACACCTACACTAATCTCCTACACACATTAATACTTGTACTGTTTTTGGAGTTAATGATGAACGATAAACATCAATGACCCTCGTTCCAACACTAAATGTTGATTTAGAAGACAACGTGGTTATTGGAATTATCAAAATATCTAGATACATCTTCGACAATATCTTATATGTTAGCCTACTCACTTTCCACCATTCTAAGTAATCAAATTTCTCTCGATTAACCTTTGGCTCAATAGGTTTGGATAAATAATTATCCAACTCAGAATTTGTAGGGCGTAAACATTGATTTGTCTTTATATATTCATCCCAATCTTCTTGTGGTTGACCATCACCTCCAACTTGATTGCCACTAGAATGTTCCCTTTCTTCAATATTGTTTACAGCCACATATTCATTGTAGAGAACATATAAAGTTTTTTTAATCTCTCTAATTTTTTCTTGGGCATTAGCATTCGAATATATTCTTGAGAAGCAAAATTCAACACTTAACATTTTCAACCTGGGATCCAAAATAGCTCTAATGGCCATCAATAAATTGATCTCTCCCCAATATTTGTCAAATTTAGCTTTCATTCTTTGAATCATTGTTTGTACACAACCATTTACAACATTAAAATTTCTATCTAACATTATTTTAATCTTTTGCACTTCTTGAAGGAACAAATTTGATGTTGGATATTCACTTCCAAAAATAACTTATGTATAAGTCCAAAAATACTGTAAAACTGAGCATACTTTCTCAACATTTACTCAATCTTCTAAACTATGACAATAATCATAATGTGCATCTCGATCAGCAAATTGTGGAAACACTTCACGATATTGAAGTGCACAACTTAACATCTCATATGTCGAATTCCGCCTTGTTCGACAATCATGTATTAACTTTTTCCTAGGCAATTGCAACTGCTGCACTATTTTTGAAAAAAGAATGATTCTTCCATTCGATTGATTAATATAATCCATACTTTCTCTTATCTTTCCAATGATGTCAACAATCTTGCTCAACTCATCTTGAACCACAAGATTTAGAATGTGTGCACAACACCTCACATGAAAAAGTTTTTCTTCGCATAACAACTTGTTGGCCCTTGAAAAATGTCTTTCAATAAACGAATAGTTGAATCATTGTGTGAAGAATTGTCAACTAAAATGGAATATATTTTATTTTGAATGCCCCAATCTTTCACACATTTGAAAATGACATATGATATTTGGAGACCTCTACAAAGGGAGAAATGTGTATAAAGTTGAGTACTCGATTTTGCAACTTCCTTCTAAAATCGATCCAATGTCCAGTTATCACCATATATTAAATCTTTTGATTTTTATACTTCCACATATCTGTTGTTAAACTCACATGGTCAACATTGCTTAGTTGATTTTTCAGCTTCTTTTTTCTTGTTCATACACAACCACACAATCAGATTTTTCAGTGACACGTGATATTTTTTTCTATTCAGGCATACTCAACTTTAACATCATATTAATTCATTCTTCTTTTAAGATAGTGAAAGTGTTGGAATTAAACTAATTCCATTAATTAAATGGAAATGATTTTTGGGCTAATGAAATTAACATCAAATTCAAATGTGAATTAAATGTGAAATTAATCCAAATGAAATTCACATGAAATTCAAATGTGAATTAAAATAAAATTAATCCAAATAAAATTCACATAAAATTCAAATGTGAATTAAAGTGAAATTAATCCAAATAAAATTCACATGAAATTAATTCAAATATGAATTAAGGTGAAATTTCATCCAAATGAAATTCACATCAAATTCATTGTGAATTAAATTTGTTAATTGTTACAATTAACATTAATATCTTGAATGAGGCAAATAACAAATGGTGTTAATTGATATTATAACTACAATATACTTATTGTTGGATGTAACTTGCAAGGATGATGAAAAGGCAAGCAAGGATAATCGTTGGATGAATAGATGATGGATTAGTGGCTGTTGGATTAAAGTATTGATTATGAGTTTAATTTTCAACTATAAATATTCCTTCACACATTATCTTATAACTTCTCACTCTAGAATTATAAAAGTCTTTCCTTGTTCTTGTGAGTGTTCTTCGAGTTTCTTGACTCGATTTCTTGACTCGATCATTTCTTTGTGAAACCCGGTGATTGTGATTCATGTACTTTTGTCTAGTTCGTTGTTGTAGTGGGTTTTTTTATGTTAAATCATTGCATGTCTGTTGTACCCTAGGAAGCAGCCACCGACGAAACTCTACAGCACAAATAGGAGACAATGAAACTGTTTTAAGGGAACTGTGATTCCACAAGCCTCGGAGCACACGAGAAGATTTTTTCTTCATCTCTTAAATAATATATTGTATTTGTTCTATTATTATTATATTGTATTCATATATTATTTACGTGTAATAGTTACGAGATAAGATAACCAACAATCTTAAAATAATCTTAAATATTACTTATCTCAGATTCTTACACGTTTCTAGTTTTGTTTCATAAATGACTACCGAAACACCTATTTCCAATATGAGGATATCGTTTTCCGCTAACCATCTGGATAAGCCAGAAAGGTTTGATGGCTCAAACTTTAAGAGATGACAGCAGAAGATGTTCGTTTGCATCACGACCATGAGTCTGGCGTGATTCCTTACGGAGGATCCTCCCACTCCTAAAATCGATGAGCCAGACGTGGCTTCATCGTTGGATTCAAACGTGCATCCGAAAGTTGATGTGCAAACGGCTTCAGCCATTGATGCTTGGCACCATTCAGATTTCTTATGTAGAAATTACATGTTGAATGACTTGTCATATTCATTGTACAATGCATATAGTGAAAAGAATATAGCCAAAGAACTATGGCAATCTCTTGAACGTAAGTACAAAACCGAAGATGTGGGTGAAAAAAAGTTTATGGTTGGTCGATGTTTAAACCACAAAATGGTAGATTCAAGACCGGTCATTAAATCAAGGGCATGAATTTGGGAGAAACTTTCAATGTGGATGTTATTATTGAGAAGTTGTCACCGTCTTGGAACGATTTCAAGAACTACCTTAAGCACAAGCGAAAGGAGATGAACGTAGAAGAATTGGTGATTCGTCTACGCATTGAAGAGGAAAATAAAAGCGCCTCAAAGAAATACTTTAGTCAACATGTGACTAAATCAAATGTGGTTGAGCATGGAAATACAAGAAGAAACACAATTCTTTTATAAAAAACCAGAACCTTAATCCTAAAGGAGGAATTTCTAAGAAGTTCACGGGTAAGTGTTTCAATTGCAATAGCATGGGCCATAAATCTTCCGATTACAAGAAGTCGAGAAGAGTTCGAGAGGCTAACTTAACTCAAGGGTTATCAGACATGGATCTATGTGCAATGATGTCTGAGATTAACTTGGTGGGGTATAATCCATGAGAATGGTGGGTTGACACATGAGCTATAAGACATGTTTTCTCCAACAAAGAAGTATTTTCAAGCCTATAAGAAGTGAAGAATTGTGAGAAGTTGTTCATGGGGAATTCTGACACTTCTGACATACAGGTGAAGGAAAAATGGTGTTAAGGGTGTCTTCAGGGAAAGATTTAACTTTGACTAATGTGTTGTATGTTTCGGAAATTCGAAAAAATTTGATATGTGGATCTCTTCTAAGTAAGCATGGTTTTAGAATTGTTATTGAGTCGGATAAAATTATTTTATCCAAATGTGGAATGTTTGTAGGTAGAGGTTATGCTACTGATGGGCTTTTTAAGCTCAATATAATGACAGTTAAGCCAAGTATGAATGAAAATAATAACTCTTCTATTTATTTGTTGGAGTCTTCCATTTTATGGCATGGTGGACTAGGTCATATTAATTATAATTTTATGCATCAATTAATAAATTGAAGTGTATACCTACATTCAAAATAAATAAGAAACACAAGTGTGGAATTTGTGTTGAAGCGAAATTGACGAGATCATTCTTTCGAAACGTTGAAAGAAGTAATAGATCACTTGATTTAATTCATACAGATGTGTGTGATTTAAAAGGAATACCAACACGTGGTGGAGGAAAATATTTCATTACTTTTATTAATGATAACACAAAATATTGTTTTGTGTATATTTTTAAAAGTTAAGATGAAGCCATAGAGAAATTCACTCTCTATAAAAATGAGGTTGAAAACCATTTGGTAAAAAGATTAAGGTGTTAAGAAGTGATAGAGGAGGTGAATATGAATCACATTTTGCCGAGCTATGTGCTCAACATGGTATAATCTATGAGACGACAACACATTATTCTCCTCAGCAAAACGGTACGGCTGAGAGGAAAAATAAAATATTAAAAGAAATGGTGAATTCACTTCTATTAAGTTCTGGTCTACCACATAACATGTGGGGAGAAGCTATTTTGATGGTTAATTACTTTTTAAATAAGGTTCCACGAAAGAAGTTAGATAAGAGTCCATATGAGTTGTGGCATTAAAAAAAACTATCATATGAATATTTACGAATGTGGGGGTGTCTAGCTAAGGTAGCCATACCATTACCTTAAAAGGTAAAAGTTGGACCAAAATATGTTGATTGTATATTTATTGGATATGCACATAACAATAGTGCTTATCGTTTTCTTATGTTTAAATTGGACATTCCGAATATTCATAAGAATAAGATAATGAAATCGAGAAATGCATCGTTATTTGAACATGTACTTCCATATGAGTCCAATGAAGAACAACGTTCTCCAAAAAGATTTCTTGAACTAGATGAACAATAAAAGGAGAATGAAGTTGAGGTTGAACTTAGACAAAGTAAACGAGCTGGAACTGGAAAATCATTTGCTCCAAATTTTATTACTTTCATGATGAAAAGTGAACCTCAAACGTATAATGAGGCAATTACCTCGTTTGAAGGGCCTCAATGGAAAAAGGCAATTAATAGTGAGATAGAATCTATCTTGCAAAACTATACAAGGGAACTAGTGGATCTGCCTCCGGGAATAAACCATTAGGTTACCGGTGGATTTTCAAAAGGAAAATGAAAGCTGATGGATCAATTGATAAATATAAGGCAAGACTGGTGGTAAAAGGATATCGCCAACGAGAAAGTCTTGATTATTTTGATACATATTCTCCAGTTACGAGAATAATTTATATTTGATTGATTCTTGCGATTGCTTCTTTGCGCAATCTAGAAGTTCATCAAATGGACGTAAAAACAACTTTCTTAAATGGAGACTTGGAATAAGAAATTTACATAGATCAACCTCAAGGGTTTTTTTCTCAAGGGAAAGAAAATAAAGTTTGTAAGTTGGTTAAGTCATTGTATGACTTAAAACAAGCTCTAAAATAATGGCATGAGAAATTTGATCATGCTATGATCCCAAGTGGATTTAAGATCAATGAATGTGATAAATATATTTATATTCAAGACACAAAAAATGGTTACGTCATTTTATATCTTTATGTAGATGACATACTTATCATTGGAAGTAATGATAAAATGGTTAAATTCACTACAGATATGTTAAATTCAAAATTTGACATGAAAGATATAGGATTGGCTGATGTGATTCTTGGAATCAAAGTGATTAGAACATCGAAAATGATAGTTATAAGTCAATCACATTATGTGGATAAAATCCTTGAAAAATTTAACAAGGATGATTCTGCATTGGCTAAGACTCCGATAGATACGAGTCAACATCTATCTAAAAATTGCGGAGAGAGTGTTTCTCAATTAGAATATTCTCGAATAATTGGGATTCTAATGTACTTAATGAGTTGTACAAGACCATATATAGCCTATGCAATAAACAAACTAAGTAGATACACGAGTAATCCAGGTAATAATCATTGGAAAACCATTGTACGATTACTTGGGTATTTAAGAAATATTCATGATTATGGTCTGCACTACACGAGACATCCTGATGTTATCAAAGGGTACACTGATGCTAATTGGATTTCAGATATGAAAGACTCTAAGTCAACAAGTGGATTTATATTTACACTTAGAGGTTCAACTATATCTTGGAAATCTTCTAAACAAACTATTATTGCTAGATCCACGATGTAAACTGAATTTATAGCTCTTGACAAATGTGGTGAAAAGATGAATGGCTACGTCTATTCTTAAAAGTTATTCCAATATGGTCTAAGCCCGTACCAGCAATTTCTATTAATTGTGATAGTTAATCTACGACCGGACAAGCTAAGAGTCATATGTATAATGGTAAGTCTAGACATATACGTCGTAGACATAATATCAATAGACAATTACTCTCTACTGGAATTATCTCAATTGATTACGTAAAATCAAAAGATAATATTGCGGATCCGCTAACCAAAGGGTTAAATAGAGAGTTGGTGTTAAAGTCCTCACAAGGAATGGGACTTAAGCCTATAATAAGTTAGTATGAAGGGAAACCCAACCTATGATGACTGAAGATCTCAAGAACTAGGTTCAACGGGACAACCTAATTGTACTAAACTTGGTAGATTTCTATGGGTAAAAAATCCTACGATAAAATAGCATTTCGGGAAAGGATAAGCATACAAGCTTTTAATGATTCTTTATGAACAAAGAAATCACATATGTGAGAGAGAAGTGGGGACACTTCGAAAGAATTACACGGCTCAATTCTAGACCCTCTCACTGAACCAGACGAGTGTTCATGGCCAAAACGAACACAATAATGAGAACTGACATGTATCAGGAAGAATTCTATGTGAAAGTGTGTAATCGTTTACAAAAAAGGAAAAATAGTTCAAGGAGATCGAGTCTACTAATCGGCTAGTAAAGTTATATACTTTTATAAGAGAATGTTCAAATGGTTACACCTACCTATCCTATGTAGAATTCAACTATTGAACCTTTCACCGGGTTAATTTTTCAATTTCCATTAATGTGGGGGATTGTTGGAATTAAACTAATTCCATTAATTAAATGGAAATGATATATGGGTTAATGAAATTCACACCAAATTCAAATGTGAATTAAGTGTGAAATTAATCCAAATAAAATTCACATGAAATTCAAATGTGAATTAAAGTAAAATTAATCCAAATAAAATTCACATGAAATTCAAATGTGAATTAAAGTGAAATTAATTCAAATGAAATTCACATTAAATTAATTCAAATGTGAATTAAAGTGAAATTAATTCAAATGAAATTCACATCAAATTCAAATGTGAATTAAGGTGAAATTTCATTCAAATGAAATTCACATCAAATTCATTGTGAATTAAATTTGTTTTTGTTACAGTTAACATTAATACCTTGAATGAGGTAATTAACAAATGGTATTAATTTATATTGTAACTACAAAATACTTATTGTTGGATGTAACTTGCAAAAATTATGAAAATGCAAGCAAAGATAACCATTGGATGAATGGATGATGGATTGGTGGTTGTTGGATTAAAAAATTGATTATGAGTTTAATTTTCAACTATAAATATCCCTTCACATTGTATTCCTCTCCACACATTATCTTATCACTTCTCACTCTAGAATTCTAAGAGTCTTTCCTTGTTCTTGTGAGTATTCTTGTGAGTATTCTTGTGAGTGTTCTTGTGAGTATTCTTCGAGTTTCTTGACTTGATCATTTCTTTGCGAAACCCGGCGATTGTGATTCAGGTACTTTTGTCTAGTTCGTTGTTGTAGTGGTTTTTCTATGCTATCATTGCAGGTTCCGTTGTACTCTGGGAAGTAACCACTGACAAAACTCTCCAGTACAAACGAGAAACGGTGAAACTGTTTTAAGGGAACTGTGATTTCACAGGCTTCAGAGCAAACGAGAAGATTTTTTCTTCATCTCTTAAATAATATATTGTATTTGTTCTATTACCATTATATTGTATTCATATATTATTTACGTGTAATAGTTACGAGATAAGATAACCAACAGAAAACATGTTCATGCATCAGAATCCAATGAGTAGTTGCCTCTCTCATTCTTCCTATATCAAACTTTGTAGAAACAAAAGTAGGCTGAAATGATGCACAATTGTTTGAATTGTAAATAATGTTTTATGTTGTGCATAACTTTGATTGTTCAATCTACACTATACGTGTTTAAATGTCTACAGTAGTCTGCTTACTTTTAGAAATTGTTAAATGTGCTTTACAATGAATGCACTCGACTTTTTTGATATCATTGAGCTCAACTTCTTTAAACTCTTCTCAAATGCCAGATTTTTTAGTCTTTTTTTTTTGGTAGAAATGAACTCGTATTAGCCTCTTGCACAAGATCTTCAGATATTTTGTCATTATCTAAGTTATCTTCAATCTCTTGAATAACATCATTAGATATTGGAAATGTAGACTTAACTGGCGAGTTGGATTCTATCCTATTTGAATTAGAAGAATTTGATAATCCTAACAAATAAGTTGAACTGGATTCAATTTGATTAGAATCACCTATAAATTAATTTAAATTAAACATATTTAGAAAATGTCATTCATAAGAAAGAGCATAAACAAACTTGTAGAAGAAAATGCAGAGCACATACCATTAACCTTATTATATTATTAATGAACATGCTATTTCTATTTCTATTTCAATTAAAAAAATTCTGAAAACCTAATTGAAGCTAGTTAGTGTTGAAATTTATTTCTTAGTTAGTGTCTAGATTAAAGAAGTTAGTGGGTCAATTTTAAAGCTGAATTCCCCCTAAACTGACTGCGAATTTGATTCTACACTGTATCAATTAAAATGAGTAGTAACAGAAAGGAAGAATGACATGTTCTCTAGCCTGTTGTAAGTTTTGAAGGTAGATGAAGAACTTCCTTTGACATGACTCTAGTTGAATTTTATAAGTGTCACAAATTAGGACAATTCTAATATGAGTGTCCTAAATAAGAAGAAAATGCAATCAAGATGAAGAACTTTTCCTCATGGCATTGGTTTAAACTAAGCCATGAGTTAGTGAATATATTTCCTTTATAGTTACTCGCTAGATTATAATAGTGGATATCCTTAACCTCCTTGAGTTCTTAGGTTTGAGCCCGTAAGACGACAAGTTTTGCGCCTGATTAAATAGGTAAATATGTTTTCGAACTATATACTTAACCCGCAGAATTTGTCGCACTCCAAGAAGGAAACACGGAACCAGCGTTCTAAAAAAACATTCACTTCATTTATATATATTTTTATTAAAATATCAAAATTAATCTTTATTAATAAAAAAAGTGAAACAAAATAATATTAATTGAAATTAAAATTAAAATTGGGGTTAACTCTATTTATTAAGTTCTTAAATTATTTAAGATTTAAAATTAAAATTTCAATAAAATTCAAACTAATGTAATTTTAAATTTTTTACATTCACTCATTTTTACTCATTTTTGCTTGAAATTTTATTTTAAATATTTATTTATTTTATATTTTTAAATAAAAATATCTTATTATTTTATCATTTACAACACAATTAAGATTCAATTGATTTTTTTTTTTAATTTAGAAATATTAAATATAATTAAAAAATACTAATTATTCGAACTAATATTTTTTTAATTTAGAAAATTAACTTTTCGATATTTTATTTTTTAATTTTAGGAAATTAATATTTATTATTTTTTAATTTAGTAAGATAACGCGTCGAATCAATAATTTCTTTTTAATAAGGATAGACTTCTAAACAAAAAAAAATTGATACTTAATTTATCCTAATATGTGATACGAAACAATATCTTAAAAATATAGAAAATATATATTTAAATTATTTTATAATATTTTTTTAAATATAAAAATTAAAATTTATTTAAAATTTTATAATTTTTTTCAAGATTTGTAATTCACTTCTAGTTCAGATAAAAATAGAATTAGAATTTCAAATTTTTTATCCAATTAGAGTCTAAGGATATTTTGATATTTCAATATTGAAAAACTATTTTTTTTTTTTTATCAAATTATCAAACAATATTTTTTAAGAAAAAAATATGAAAAATTACCTCTTCAAACAAGCTCTATTATTTAATTAATTTATTAACTAAAATAATACATTTTATTTTTTATTTAATTAAATATTAACCTATTTTAGCTCTTTGGTGGGAGGTGAAAGTATGTGTTAAGCTGATCTAAAGATTTTATTTATTTATTTATTTGAAATTTAGAGGTTAACAAGATCTCATAATTATAGGACTGATTTCAATTTTAAGAAGTTTTAAGTGTGAATAAATTTTTATTTTTTAGAAAATTAGTATTTTTTTTATGTTTTACTTTTTTATTATTTGTGACAAGGTTTATGATCACACACCATTATAAGTATTTTCTATCAAATAAATATATTTATAATAGAAATTAAATAAGTTAGTTTATTTTTTATTAAATATTTTTATTCAAAATTTAACTATTCCTATCATATATATTTTTAATTATTAAATTAATTAATTCATTAACTAAAATATTAAAATATATTTATTTATTTATAAAATTGAGTAATTTAACAAACTAAAAATTCAAATAACTTATTTTTCATCAAACAATATTTGAATAAAAATCATTAAAAATCATCAAATAACTAAGATCAAGCTCTAAGAGATATTTTATAACAAAATTACATAATTACGAAACTCCAAGTTAGGTCAACTACTTCATTAATTAAGAAGTCTAGTAATTGATCATGGAGCTGAAATAAATAAATAAATATATTATATAACCAATGTTATTATTATTATTATTATTATTATTATTCTTATTATTATTATTAGTCATTCTTAAAGACTAAAAATTCGGTCCGGTTATAAAACAAAAACAAAAATAATTGGTAAATTTATTATTATAATAATAGGGATAACATATAAATAGAATAATAGTGATCGAGTAAAAAGTTAATATATGAAATAGGGAAAAAATACACAAAGATAAATTTTATATGCTATGGCTAATTAGATGGCAATAGATTTGGACTATAAAAGGTTTTATTAGGGAATTCTCAAGTTAGATATTATTTATGATTATGAAATGAGATCGATATTTTTGGTAAACAAAAAAATAATTAATTTGGAAAAATAAATACTTTGATTTTTTTTAATAGCATAATAAAAATAATAACCTTCCACACATTTTATAGTATATTCAATTACATTTTTCATATCAATTATTATAAAATTTCCATCACACTTTTAATTTGAATATTGGTATGTTAAGACCTTAGAGACTGGTATACAAATATATACCATTCAAATCACATTACATAATGATCCAATTGTAGTAAGAATATGTTGTTCTAGACATACACTTATTTAAGTTATTCATTCTAAAAACACAATAATAATTGAAATATTTGATTTAAAATAGAATACAACAAAATGAGAATATCTCTAACCCGAGTTTAGAGTTTATAAATTCAGATATATTTCCTATTTGAATCTCTACTTTCAAACTTTTGACTGAAATTTGATATGTTACACAAATATTGTTGTAGATGATATATCTTAGTTGGTTCAAATTAAAAACTATTTTTATTTAATTGAATATTAAATATAATGGTAGCTCAAATGTGAAGAGTGATGTCTAATCTATATAATGATGCTTAATTTTTAAAGTGTCCGGATTGCCAGGTCGAGTGATGTGGTTAATTTGGATATATATGTGAGAGTAAATGAATATTTGGGTCGGATTTTGGGTTGACACGTCCATAAATTTAAAACGGTTAAAAAAAATGTTATGGGTATGTTTCGGACTTACAATTTAACAAAAATAATTAAAACCCTTTAACCATCTAGACTAAGAAAACATTATATTTTCAATTATATACCAAATTTGATAAACGCGAGACGTTTTAACAATATAAGTTCAATTTTTTAACTAACTAATATATATATAATGATGCTTAATTTTTAAAGTGTCCGGATTGACGGGTCGAGAGATGTGGTTAATTTGGATATACATGTGAGAGTAAATGAATATTTTGGTCGGATTGTAGGTTGACCCGCCCATAAATTTAAAACGGTTAAAAATAAAATTAAGAATGCTATAAATATGTTTCGAGAGTAAATTAAAAATGTTATCACATTTTAACCGTAACTTTTTTTTCTCGATTTTTATATTATTATTCGTGCAAATACACGGACTAAATTTTAGTATACTAAAATGTCACATGAATTCAATTCTAATCTTAAACGTCTTAATTTAAAATTAATTTGTAATTGAGTATTAATGTGAAATTAATCATGCTAAATTTTTGAATTTGAATAAATAGAAAGATTAAATATGTTATTCAAAATTTTGTAAAATAAAGGCATACTATATATATTTTTTCTTCATTTAATTTTGGCCAAAATTTATCTATAAAGAGTCTTAATGTATAATCCTTTCCCTTTCATATTATCAAAGCTAAAATACAAGGTAATTCCTAAATTTTCTTATGTCACTCCTTTCTCTCTTTTTAATTATGTTTTCGATTTATCTTATATTGTTAAAGTTTCGCTATCACAAAGCTGCATCGCGCGCCTCATGATTTGCCGACCATGGCCGCCACCTACCATTTGGTCGGAGAAGAAGACAATTAACGGCCACCGATTTCCTTTCAATTTACTATTCCGACCTATTCATCGTCCATTCACACCCGTTAATCAATCTGCAGATAATCGAGGGCAGACAATTGAAATGGAAAACAATAGTGCAGCTAAGCCCAGAGTACTCTGCCTCCATGGATACAGAACAAGCGGTGAAATTCTTAAGAAGCAGATATTTGGTGCGTGGTCGGAGAAAGTAACTTCAAAATTAGACCTCGTATTCCTCGACGGTCCAAATCCCGCCCGTGGGAAGTCCGAAGCTGAGGGTTTTTGTGATCCTCCTTATTACGAATGGTATCACGCTAATGAGGTTTCATTTCTTTCCAACTAGATGTGATTTGAATTCTTAATCCTTTTGTAAAATTTCAATCAATTGATTCAATATCTATGATTACTCCTCCATAGGGCTTCACTGAATACTATCATTTCGAAGAATGTATTTCTTACATTGAAGATTACATGATTAAACATGGCCCTTTCGATGGTCTTCTTGGGTTTTCTCAGGTTTTGCAGTCAACCTGTTTGTTAAAATGTCTCAATGAGTTCTACTTTGATAACTGACATATTTGTGATGAATTCAGGGAGCACTTTTATCGGCAGCATTTCCCGGGATGCAATTGAATGGAGTTGCTCTCACCGGAGTTCCAAATATCAAGTTTGTGATTCTTGTTTCAGGTGCTATATTTGGAGGACTCAAGTTGTTTGGCTCACCCAAACTTGCTGCTAATGCATTTTCTTCGCCTATCAGATGTTCATCTCTCCACATTATTGGTAACTAATGCTGAATTCATTTCCTCTTTTTCTGAATAAACTTGAAGATCACATCGAATGAGGTTTAGGTCAGACCCTAAGAACACTTTGATTACAAACTGGAGTTGGACTGGTTTCTTGACTAGCTATTGGAGTTGTCAGTTCTCCTTCAGAACTATTTGAAGTGTTGTTCTTTCATTCTTCTTCCAGTGCCAACCTTGTTCTTGCTCAAAATTTCAAAAATCACATCTTTACTCATATTTAGTAATTTTCAAATCACCCACTTTATATCGAACAATATTTTCTCTATAAATTCATATTATCTCAAAGAAACACTTGCATCAAACAAGCCTTAATACTTAGTTTTTGTTTGGAAACAACTTCTTAGCCAACTCTCAGAATTTCTATCAAATTGCATCCTTTGTTCACAGGGGAAATGGATTTCTTGAAGGAAAAGGGAATTGAGTTGTTGGACTCTTTTGTGGAGCCGACAGTAATCCATCATCCCAAGGGACACATAGTTCCTAGGCTTGGTTAGTAAATCATTGCTTTGAAGATTATGTTTATGATTTGTGTTTTGATTGTTTTGAAAATGGTTAGACTAAAAATGGGAACTCCATCAAATTGTAGTAGCTAATTGGTTCAAATTTTGTACGCAGATGAGAAAAACATGGAAATTATGCTTGGGTTCATCGAGAAGATTGAAAAGTTGCAATAGTGTTATTTTACTTTCGAATAAAGATGAGGATAGGGTTGTAAACGAATCGAATCGAAGCGAATATTACTGTATTCGATTCGTATTCGTGAAACTATTCGAATATTCGTATTCGTATTCGAATTTTTTTCGAATAATTAATGTGATTCGTATTCGATTTGAAATTGATATTCGTATTATTCGATTCGATTCGAGTATTCGATTCGATTTTTTTTAAAACATATTTTATACAATTTATTCGAAAATTTGAAAATTAATATTTTTACATAATATATAACAATTTATTCGTAAGGCACCATCACATTCATCATCATTTATCTCGATCATAGTTTTCTCCCTTTTCATAACAAATATGTAATTAGAGCTTAAAATGTTAAAAAATATATCTATATTCTAAATGATATACAATATTTAATAATTATATTAGATATGGGTTACAACTGGTCAAGAAATACATGTCCGGAGAAGAAAATGACTCACCGAAGAAATCACTGGAGTAGTGTCGAGAGGAGAAGACGACGAGCGAAGAAGAGAACTACATGGAGGCGGCGGCGGCGACTGGAGAAAAGAAGAGATTAGATTGAGGCGGTGGTAGGTTTTGAGTGATTAGCAGCAGGATGACTAGATGTGGGTTTCAAGTTTTCAACCTTGTACTAGGGTTTTAGAATAAATAATATTTATAAAATTAAAATTAATAAAATGGTATATATATATTTAATATATATATATATATAATATAATATATATATATATAATAAATATATTATATTATATATATTATATTATATATATATATATATTATAATATAATATATATATATATATAAATGAATATTTAATCGAATATTAGCGAATACCGAATCGAATATCTTGATTTTGTAGTCGTATTCGTTTATTAGTCGAATCGAATCGAATATTTTTATTCGAATTCGAATCACAAAATTACGAATACGAATATCAAAATTCGAATACGAATACCGAATCGAATCAAAAGTATTTGATTCATTTACAACCCTAGATGAGGACCCATTTGTGTTTTGGGCTGCCCTAGCCTGATAGAAAAATATTTTATTTTATTTTAATTTTTTTGTTTTTTTTTATTTTTTTTTTGTTCAAGTCAGTATTAAAATTTGATAAAAAATTATTATTATTATTATTTTATTTTTTTGAAATTTGATTAATAATTTGTATATTGAAACAATATGCTACAATATCTTATGCTCACCGTGTTATTATATATATAATTATTGATAAGATAATATATATTTTATATGATTAATGTGAGAAAAAATAAAAGATAAATTAATAATCAATGAAAATATATATAATATAGTCTTATTATAAATATAAAATATATATATTATTTAATTGTCTATATCAATTAATTTATTTATTTTTTTTATAATTATATTTATATTTATATATTATATAAATATTATCTTTTATTATTAATTTTATATAAATATATTTTATTTTATCACTAATCATATAAAATATATATATAATAAAACTTTTATATATATATAATTTTTATAAATAATAAATAATTTATATTTCTTTATTATTTACTCTCATTTTAATTAATTATATATATATATATATTATATATTTAATTTCCTATATTCTTAATTAATTTATTTTTCTCTCATTATATTTATATATTATATATATTTTCTTTATTATTAATGTATTAATTTATATAAATATATTTTATTTTATCACTAATTATATAAAATATATACAATAACACCTTAATATATATATATATATATATATTTTTTTTTTTATAAATGATAAATAATAATAATTAATTTCTCTTTTCTAATTATAAATGTTAAATAATAATAGCGAAGGGATAGAGAGAGAATTTGGTGAGGGAATTTTGTGAGAGATTGACTTGGCATCACTTTTTGGAAAATGTAAAAGTGGGAGGAAAGAGGGAAAATAGAGAAATTATTTGATTTTTTCAGCGAATAAAATTATGCCAAATCATTCTCTCACCAACTTCCCTCACCTAATCATTTCTCATAATAATAATAATAACTTTTTTTTATATATATATTTTTAATTTTTCTATCACCATGTGTGAATATATATTATATTTAAATTTTATTTTTTCTAATTAATTTATATTTATCTAATCTAATCCTATATATAATTCTCTCTCATAATATACATATATATATATATATTTATTTTATATTTTTTAATAATTTTTTTTTTTTATATTTCTCTATTGCTTTCTTAATTAATTTTTTTTCTTTACTATATATATTATTTTTTTTGATAAAAAAAAAGTTAAATAAGAAAAAAAAAGAATAAATAAGAAAAAGGAAAAAAATAATTATAAAAAGAGAGTGTAAGAGAGTAAAATATAAAAATATAAATTTAAGAGAAGATATTATGTTTAACAAGTAAAATAAAGATGAATAAAGTTTATATATAATATAATATATAATATATATAATATATATATATATATATTATAAATATGAGATATAAAGTTTGAACTCAAGATGCTCAAAAACTTGACCGAGTTGAGCTTGACCGTTGAGAGAATACCTCAGTATCAACTATCAATGACGGATTTCACGGCCACCTCTTTTTCGCCAAGGGTCTCACAATTCATTCCATTCACGACGAGCGCAGTGCAGGGAAAACGATGGAGAAGACTAATAGCGAACAGAAGAATGATGAAGTCGAAGAAACAGAATCCAGATCCGAGCTCAGCACAAAGAGAGGATTCGATTTCATATCCTAGTGGCGGAAGCACACTAATAACGCAGATGCTCAAACGCAACTACATTAGAAGCGGGAAAGTCGAACAAAGAGATGATCGGATAATAATTTAAGCCGGTAAAAGAAATCTAGACCGAAGAATTGGTGACGGAATTGCCGAGGTCTATCTATGTCTGCTCTTGGTGTCAGCGTATAGGGAGAGATACAGGATCATCGAATCCTTACATTGCTTCTTCTTTCTCTTTCTCCTGTTATCTATCTAACAAATTTCTCTTGGTGTCAACTTCCTGAAAAGAGTAATTTCCTCTTTCTCCTGTTATCTATCTAACAAATTTCTCATCTGTTTTGACTATATGGTTCATTATGAGTGGGTTTTTCTCTTTTCATGCCTACTAAGATAATTTTGTTTCAACTGAAACTATTGCATTGATTTGGTTCAACTGAAACCATTGCATTGAGTTCTCATGCGGTGTTCTAAAATCGAACTAGAAGACACTGTTCTAAAGTCTAAAGAGTTTATGGATTCGTCTTACTCGTACTATTTGAAGCTTTGAGTGCTAAAACAATGTGGATTTTAAGTTTATGTGAATATTTGTCAGGTACTGCTGCTTCAGATACAACTATCCTAGGTAAATTGGGAAACAAATGTGATAAAGGCATAAAAAAGTTGAAGATTTTATGGGCTATTCGTGGCAAAAACTGTATGATCTTTAAGTAAATGCTTTCTTTTGGTATCAAGTGAATGTGCTTTTTGTTATCAGTCATGATATGCAATATTTATGTCATAGCTGCAATAGAATCATAACATTGTTACATCCTTTTATATATGTTTCTAAAAAGATAATATTCAATTGCTGAGTGGAATTATACCTAGAATTGAAATTAGAGCATGATATAGTTCTAGGGGTCTGATGTTGGATGATCAAACTTAAAACTCTTCTTTTATATATATATATATATACGAAAGTTGATCCCCTTGGAGACTCGAGAGACTTAATCTGTTAGTTCATGTAATCTGTGTTAAAACATGATATAGGCCCAGCCTTTCAAGGGTCTGTTGTTGCCTGTTGGATGATCAAACTTAAAGATCTTCTTATTTATGAAACCGGCTCCTTTGAGGGTTGAGAGACGTAATCTGCCAGTTCATATAATCTGTGTTAAGAAGAACATTATATAGTTCTAGGGGTATGTTGTTGGATGATCAAACTTAAAACTCTTCTTATTTATGAAAGCCGATCCCTTTGAGACTTTGAGAGACTTAATCTGTTAGTTCATGGAATGGTTTGTTGTTTTCTTTTTTTATGAGAGGGTCTCAATGTGGAGAAGAATTGGCTCTAGAACATAAATAGGTTGAATAAGAGGATTGGGCTGTATTTTATTGAGTTTCTAATTTGAAACAAGACACATTAGTTAATGCTCTGTTTGTTTTTGTTCTCTTTTTGTGCCACTTCCATTGGCTAGACATGAAGCATCAAGAACTAGGGTTTGATGAGGACTCTATGATTTTTATTAGCCTCAGTGTTTATTGTATTATGTGGTTTTCTAAACTATATATTTATCTATTCATTTGATAAATGCAGTGAAACTAGTCCCAGTTTAGCTGATCCAAAAATGCAAATTAATTAAGGTTTTAGCAGAAGGTGGTTATGAGAAGATCTACACGATTCATTTGCTTGCTATTAAGACTAAAAGGTGCTATTAAAAGATATATATACGGTTCAATTATTTGTGTTTGCAAATATCTTTGCAATTTTGACATCTTCTTCTCCATTGATGCTTGATAGGTGATTATACCACTTCACCTTCATTGAGAATAACTCATCATGAAGAGTAGTAAATCCAGGTAATCTCTATACATTTATAACTATGAACTTTGGTAGATGGGTTTTCTAAACCATGATCTTATCTTCAATGAAAAATAGAAAGGGTGCTAAATAACCCAAAACAAATAACTGACTCTTAACAAAGCTGTTAATAAAACTGAAAAACTAAACTAGTAGCCTTTATCAAGTCAAGCCACTAAATTAGCTGCATTTATTAAATAAAATCAATTAAATACTAACAAATAAATTAAATTGTATCAGCATTTACTTGATCAGTTATATCCATTGCTCTTTTCAAACCTTCAAAAGTCTCAATTTTCAAAATTTTGTCATTATGTCTGTAATATGCTGATTCGTCCTGCAATGCATAAGTTCAAATAATTTATCATTGGACAGTTCAATGATGAAGTGATATCGGGGGATATGTTTACTTCTTCAATGCAATAATGCATTTTTAGATAATTTGATAGTTGAAGCATTATCACATAATAATGTAGTGCATTTTTCTTAAAATAATGTAAACTTCCAAAATCATTTTTATCCAAACAGCTTGACAGACTCCAGCAGGTTGCTGCTACCAATTTTTCCTCAGTAATTGATAAAATAACAATCGGTTTCTTTTCCCATCATGAACACATAACCAGTGGTATTTCTTTGATATCATGGTCTCTTGCATACAAGGGGGGAGCTACATGGGTGGGGCTATAATCCGGGTAAATTTTTTAAAATACATATAAATAATTTTAAAAAAGTATATATTAAAATAAATATATGTTTTTTTGTTTGTTAATTTAATCCTTATTCTTAGAAGGTTTATTTTTAAATTAAATTATTTCTCAATCACTTACCTTCAACTGAAATAATTTAGTGGTTTATAACTACCTCTCTTACTCTCTTTTTTTCTTCTTCTATATTTCACCAAACTAGGCTGAAATCTATCTTTTATATTTAATTTTTGATATTTAATTTCTCATGTTTTCTTAACCTAATTTATCTTTAACCAACTTATGTCTCCCTCCTTTGCCTCCTTTTGATCAAATTAGGCTGAAATCCATTTTTCATATTTAACTTCTCATGAAAAAGTAAAAAAGGAAAAACAATATTATTGAAAAAAAAATACTTTAATACTGAAAAGAGCAATCTGTTTTCAAATTTCCAATAGATGAAATTGATCTTAATATTCTTGAACAATATCCCACAATTCAGATTTTTATATGCCAACATCCTGTTAATCAACAAAATGAAATTATACGAGCTTATATTAAAATGGGTCTGTATCAACCTAAGTTGAATGAGTATTCAAGAACTATGTATGAATCACAAATGCAATATTGTAAATTTCAATACTCGTGGTTTAAAATGTTTTCTTAGGTAAAGTGCTCTTTATCAAATGATTCAATATTTTGTTTTTTTTGTTTTCTTTAAAAAAAAATCACATTTTATTCTTCATTCACTATTGATGAATTTAATAATTGGAAAAAAGTTAACGAAGAAGTTAATTGTTCACTTTTAATGCATTTGGGATGTCCTACTTTATGACATAGTAATACAGTGAAATATGTTGAAGATTTTATGAAAATAAGTAGATATATTGATAAAATGTTGAATGCCCAAAGTTTAGAAGAAATCGATTGCTACATAAACGACAATTGAGATCTTCTGAACTCCATTTTAACTTTGGGCATTTAAACATTTTGTCAATTTGTTTACTTATTTTCTTCAAATTAACGCATTTCACTGCATTACTATGTGATGAAGTATGATCTCCCACATTCATTAAAAGTGGACATTTAACTCCATCTTTAATATTTTCCAATTATTAAAACCATCAATAGTGAATGAAGAATTACGAAGTGATTTTTTTTGAAAAAAAAACAAAAGTATTAAATCATTAGATGAAAAGTACTCTAACTAGGGAAACTTTTAAAACCACGAGTATTAAAATTTACGATACTGAGTTTGTGATCCTTACTTAGTTTTGGATACTCATCAAACTTAGGTTGATACAGACCCATTTTAATATAAGTTCGCTTAATTTTATTTTGTTGATTAATGGGATGTTGCCATATAAGAATTCGAATTGCGGGATCTCGTTCAAGAGTATTAAGATCAATTTCAACAATTGAAAATTTTAAAACAGGCTACTCTTTTTCAGTATTAGACGTATTTTTCTCAATGCTAATATTAGATTGAAAATTTATCTCATTAACCGTCAATAAAGATTAACTTTCTTGAAAAACGATAATAATTTTTTTCTTTTTTATCTTTTCATTTTATATTGTATTCTATTAACAAAAACATAGAATCATACAGAGAATATATACAATCTTATACTATAAAGAAAATTAAGCTAGAGTAGTTGAAGAGAAATTAAATTAAAAAAATATGAAAAATTAAATTAATTAAGTTTTAAATAAGTGAATATTAACTATATAAATAAAGAAAATATGAAAGATGGATTTCAGTCAAGTTTGGTGTATATATAAGAAAAATATAAGAGGTAGTTATAAACCACAAAATTAGTCTAATTTAAATTGAAGGTAATTCGTTGAGAAATAATTTTAAAATAAACCTAACCTATGAGAGTCTCTATAGCCAAGTCACAAACAGTGTAACCTAATTTAGTTCTTATATCTCTTCATTGGTGAATTAATCTCCAAATACATTGTATTCATGTCAAGTTGATGGTTTCTAGATCTCTTAGTGGAAGTGAAGTGTTGTTGGATGACATATTTAGGGGTGAGCATTGGGTGGTTTAATCCGAAATCCAATCTGAATCCTAAATACTAATTCGGATTGGATATTTCGGATTGGACTAAGATCGGATCGGATTGAGTTCGGATTGAATTAAATCGGGTTAGATTAGGATTATCCAAATTATCTAAATAAAAATATATTTTTTAATTAATTTTCTTTAAATTAAATTTCATCTCAATACAATATATATTTTATTTATCATCACTTAACAATGATATTTATTTTTATTATTATTTTTTTTATTTTTATTATTTTTTTCAGATTCAAATTTAATAATAATAAAAAATTCGAATTTAAAAAAAAATAAAAAAATAAAAAAATAAAAAAATATTGTTGACTAATTTCAAGATGATATATATAAATATTTTTTAGTTTGGATTATCCAAACCATTTTCAATCCGATCCGTATTAATTAGTAAAATGGTTTGGATTACGGATTGAATAAATTTAGTTTGGATTTAATACAGATCGAACAAAACAGATTGGTTTTACGCTCACCCCTAGGCATGTCATCTTCAATATTGGGAGCATTTGATTCAATTTTGATCAAGTGGATTTGAACACTAGTTTTCTCACTCGCATATGACTTACTCTCATTTTGTTTTCTATAATCCCACTGTTCCTGATTGGTTCTTTTTTGGCTCAAAATATTTTTTTTTTTTCTAAATCCCAAACACTTGTTTTCTTCAACGATAACATCTAGACTTATGACCACCTTTTTGTGATAGGATCATTGAGTTTATATGCCTTAGACTCTCTTCTTACACCCAAGAAAACACAAATGTGACTTTTATCATCAAGTTTTTGTCTCCTTCAATTTGGAACATGGGCATGCACAATACAACCAAACACCTTGAAATAACTAACAAAGGGTTTTATCTAATTTCATATCTATTCAGGGGTTTTTCCTTCTAATAAGTTGTGAAGCCTTTGCTCATTATATGTGTACACCACTCAGCTGCTTCTGCCCAAAAAAACCTTTGAAACTTTTCTGCCCGACAATAGATTTCTAATTGAATTCATAATAGTTATTTCTCCTTTATGATACTCAATTTTGTTGGGTGTATAGGATGTCATTAACTGTCTTTTAATCTCATTCTTTTCACAGAAATTATTAAACTCTTTAGAATTGAATTCACAACCTCTATCTGTTCTAAGGCAGATCAACTTTTCTCCACTTTAATCCTCAACTTTCAGTTTAAAGTTTTTAAAATTTTCAAACACTTCTGATTTTTCATATAAAAAATAAATTCAAATATTTCTACTAAAATCATCAATAAATGTGAGTAAATACGGTTAGAATTCATAAATAACGAATTCTTACAAATAATATATATATATATATATATATATATATATATATATATATATATATATATAATAATGTGTTTGAATGAGTTATTACATCCCTTTATACAGGGGTAAGATAAATTTTACAGATGTGGGACAAAATAAAATTGCAATATAAATATATGTTAACATCCCCTACTCGTGATGGTGTAGTGAGAAACATTGAGAATTTGTCAAGAAAGAACCGGTGACACTTGATGATGTGTGCCTTTGTGAGAAAATCTGCAAACTATATCAAAGATGAGACAAAATGTAAGAATTGTTAACATATATTTATATTGTATTTGTATTATGTTCTACATCGGTTTGATGTGTATTGTTGATGTGTATTGTAAAATTTATCTTAGCCATAAAGGAATGTAATAGCTCATTTTGTAAACACATTATATATATATGAAATTAAAACATCGGTTTAATTAAAACTCTATTTTGATACACTTCTTACTTTTGATATTATTTGTAAGAATTCATTATTTATTTAATTAAACGTCGTTCTAATCTTATTCATATTTATGTTGAAATGATGTTTCATTAAATAAATCTAACGATAACAACGTTTCATTTATTGATGATTACACTCGCTATTGTTGGATTTATTTAATGAAACATCGTTTCAGCATAAATATGAATAAGATTAGAATGACATAAATATGAATAAGATCAAAACGACGTTTTATTAAATAAATAATGAATTTTTACAAATAACATAAAATTTAAAAAAATATATCAAAAGAGAGAAAGTTTAATTGATATAGGGAAATTTGATGAAATGACCCTCATAAGAGGTCTAATTCCAAAAAAGGCCCATTGTTGATAAAGTTGGCAAAAAGAGTCTTTTTGCCCTGTGAAAAGTCTGTAATACCATCGTGCGCCTGTTTTATTGCTCAATTACGAGAAATATATTTCTCGCATTTGGCTCAATTACGAGAAATATATTTCTCGCATTTGGCTCAATTACGAGAAATGTATTTCTCGCATTTGGTATTTCTCGCATTTGTCTCAATTATGAGAAATGTATTTCTCGCATTTGATAAATATTATCCGGCCACGAATCCTAAATTTAGGGTTTTCTCATATAAAAACTCTAAAACCCTAATTTCACATTGTCCTTGTATTCTAAAGCTGCCAAAGTGTCGAAGCGAGGTTAGTTTTTTCATCTTCTATACAATTCTCTGTTAACTACATGCTTGATACTTGTAATTCAATGTTGAAAAACAACACGTTTCAGGTCGCGGAGGATCGGCGGGAAACAAGTTCTGCATGTCACTGGGTCTTCCTGTGGTGGCTACGGTCAACTGTGTCGACAATACCGGCGCGAAGAGTCTCTACATCATATCGGTGAAGGGGATCAAGGGTCGTTTGAATCGATTGTCGTCTGCTTGTGTGGGAGATATGGTTATGGCGACGGTGAAGAAAGGGAAACCTGATTTGAGAAAGAAGGTCATGCCTACTGTCATTGTTAGACAACGCAAGCCGTGGCGCCGAAAGGATGGAGTGTTCATGTATTTTGAAGGTGATTTAGTAGATTCTGATTTTGTTTTGTGTTATAACTTATTACTTGTTTAACCAATTTTTTGTTATTCTTTACTAGAACAGTTAGACAAGAACCCACTCTTTTCATGATCTGATTGATATAATCTCTTATTTGTTATGCTGAGGATTTAGAAATAGTTTTTCTTTAGTATTGGTTTTCAAGGGTGTTTGGCTATTTTATATACCCACTAAGATATTAAAGAAAGAGTATTAGGGATAATGAATAGAGTTTATGGTATGATGAATGATGTATTTAGAAACACTATACTCACTTATTTGCGTTCTAAGTCTTACATATTTCTCGGTCTTTTTTATATATGAAATTTGTTGATTGTAATATGTAAATATCTTGGTTGATAAATATGTTGTTACTATGCAGATAATGCTGGTGTGATAGTGAATCCTAAGGGAGAAATGAAAGGTAAAAAATGTCTCAAAATGTGTTAAATTACTATATCATCTTTAGACCTCATTTATTAACTCACAATTATTTGTTTAATGGTAAAATAACCAGGTTCTGCCATTACTGGTCCAATTGGGAAGGAATGTGCTGATTTATGACCCAGAATTGCAAGTGCTGCCAATATTATTGTTTGATAAAGCCAGGGGACTCATTTGCTTTTAAAAACTTGTCAATTTTGTTTTTTGATTCACAACTGAGATTAGAATCATATACCCTTTCAATTCTTGTGATTTTTATTGATTTGGTTTTGGTTTTATGCATATGCTTTGCTCATTACAAGTTGGATCATTCCTCTTTAAGATTTGAGATAATGGTGGTAACAAAATATATTGCTGTAACATATAATATATTGAAACACAATGCAGAAAAAACTTTGTTTTCTTCTTGTCTGGTAGTACACTTTATTATCATTATTATTATCACCAAACAAGACTAAGAAGTTCTTCATCTTCTTCTTAGTACATCTTCCCTTCACTCATCTGCATCTTTGCAATGTAATCAAACAAACTCCCATCAAAACACCTTATTGCCTCTTTAGACAACATTCCTTCACTATCCCGAGCTAGAACATACAAAATTATTCACTCCACCTTAGCCGCAAACTTGTTTAGCGATTTCAATATTAAAATAATACCAAAGGAAAACAAAAATCTATTCTTTCTAGTTCATAGTTCATACATACCATCCGAAGAAGTCCAATGCTACTCGATTTGCTTCAGTCATCGCCCACATCCCCCCAAAAGTGAGCCTATCAGGTATAGTGAGTGCATACTTGCTAAACATGTTCTCAAAGTTCACCGGCATGTACCTTCCTTCTGTATCATAAGTTCCAGAATCACTTCCATGTTTGGCTTTATGGATGTTGGCTATGTATATAGAAAGGAATGGAGAAGGTATCCATCCCTTCATCCATCACAAAATATGTTAGAAATGGATACAATTTCACAAGATTGGTTGATTTAAAAGCAGAAAATACTCACAGGAAGAGAATGATAACTCATAGCTTCGTTTATAAACATAGACATTACAAGAGATACAATAATATTAAAACCAAGTTGACACAAATCTGCATCTCAAACAATATCATCAAAATCTAAAGAACCCATATTTAAAAATTGACAATTTCATTTGAAAATCTAAATTTTAGAGTATTTATATGAGAACCCTAAATTTAAGTTCGTGGCCGGAGAATATTTACCATTTGCGAGAAATACATTTCTCGTAATTGAGTCTGCTGTCATTATTAGACAACGCAAGCCCTGGCGTCGAAAGATTACTATTCCATTGTCATCTTGATCAAATAAGGAATCATGTTGCTGGAGGACACTCATGCCATATTGAGGGTGCCCTATTGTTCCTTGTGGATGGTCCATATCAGGAGCAGTCGACCCTCTAGCCAAGTCTGCATATTTGATGAAAAAAGACTCAATCTCAAAGATCTGATAATTTGAAAGAACAAGATCTAGCTAGAGAATATATACAAGGCTTTGGAAGTGTGGTGTCAAAGTCGGAGCGAACATTGCGTTCGACGGTGACGGGGCAAGTGGAGCCTCCAATGATAAGGCGTTCTTGTCTTGAGTCGTCGTCATGTATGTGTGTTAATCTGATATCTAGAGATGAATGCATCGCGATAGCATCCTCCATTGGAGATTGTTCTTTCGTAGTTTATTGTAGATCGATTCGAAACCCTAGTCGTTTTCATATATTTTACAAATGTCTAAATCTCAATATATACTCAGATATACCAAATGCGAGAAATACCAAATGCGAGAAATACATTTCTCGTAATTGAGCGAAAAAACAGGCGCATGAGGGTATTACAGACTTTTCACAGGGCAAAAAGGCCCTTTTTGCCAACTTTATCAACCGTGGGCCTTTTTTGGAATTAGATCTGGGTCATTTATCAAATTTCCCATCGATAAAATTAATGTGTTTAAAAAAGAGCTATTACATCCCTCTATATAAGGATGAGATGAATTTTACAATGGGTTAACAAATACCTCTTTCCACTATTAGAAGTTGAATTTATTGGACTACATATGTTTGAATAGAATGGATGAGCTGAAGTCTTTTGGATGCCCTCCATTTGCTTGATTTCTTTTGGTATTTTCACCCTTTGTTGTTTTCCTACTGGCACCATTGACACTTCTATTCAGAGATGCAGATAGTTGGAAGCCCTTCTACTATTCCTTATTACTTTAAGATGTCCTAGCCTGCAATGCCACAATTGTGAATTTTCTTTTATGGAACTGTTTATACATTCTTCTATTGATTCATTATTACTTTAAAGGGTGGTTGAATGACATTGAGTTTGAACAATTTGTTTGAGCTCATTATAATGGTCTATCACCAACCTTTTTTCAGGTTGATAGATCTTACAAACATCTCCATGTCCAGAAGTAATCAAGTATTTCTTTTGAAACTGACCCATGTTAAGAAAATTGCTTTTTAAATCTAGAACATAATAAACATCTTAACCATTGCCTACTTGACTGAATGATTTGAGCAACCTGAATCCAAGAACCATATATCATCCCCATTGATATTTTAATCTGCTCAAGAGATTCCATTAGAAGCAATTCTTCATCTTCCTCGGCAAAGTTCATCTTATTCCCCAAACTTGGACATTCTGATATGTAGTGACCTAATTTATGACATTTGTAATAGTTGATCTGAGATTTGTCTATGCTTGCGTTTTTTCATCGACCCTTTCTCTACCTCTTCCTTGTGTCTTAGAGGATGAATATACTCTCAGTGCTTGTTTATCTTTTTTCTCTTCCTTTTAAATTTTTTGTTCATGTACACAAAGATAACTTTGAAGTTCATCAATCTTGTGTCTCTTACTTTCTCAGTTGATACTAGGATATAAGTGAATCTTTCTGTGAAAGTTCTAAGTATCTTCTCCACAACCTTGGTCTATGTAATTATTTCTTCATTGTTTCTCATTTGATTAGCAATAGTCGTAACTCTATCAAAATATTTCTTAACAGCCTCTCATTTCTTTATCTCATGAACTTCAAATTCCCTTCGTAGTGTGTTCAACATAGACTCGAGAATTATCTCCAATTTTAGACTTTAGAGACATACAAATGATTTTTGATGTTTTTTTTATTGCAATCTGGTAAGGTTGTCTTCTTTCTTCTCATCTCTCGTCTTCCTAACTCAAGATCGCATCTTGATTCTGCAACTCCACGTCTGCTCCCTAACTTCTTATGAGACCAAATCACAGTTTGATTTCACTTTTTCTTTTGACGAACAAACCCAATGCTCGATTTTTGTCTTTCTCCCACAATCGAAACGCTGATCGATTATCACTGTGTTGTGATCATGTGTTTTGATACCAATCGTAAAATAAAAGAGCTCAAACTGATATCTTCTTTGAAAAACAAAACATGTGTTAAATAACTGGAAACAAACTCCTAACTGAAAAATTAATTACCCACTAAACTGGCCTTTACCAAGTTAAGCCCCTAACTACAAAATTAAAATACTACTAATTAAATTGCCATGTATCCAACACATCCATTTATTAAATTAAATACTAACACCTAGTGACTAGCTCCTCTATAAAAATCTTCTTATTGATCATTGATAGTTGGTTTTGTTTAGAATTTCTTATCTATTCCGAAGATCAAAGCTCATATGTATCATTGTTCCGAAGATAGAATGCATTCAAATTTCAAACTCTAATTAATTAAGACTCTATATATAGAGATATCTCTCTACCTATCTATTGAAAACCAAACAAAGCCTCAGAAACACTCAGGGCGCCCTGGGTAAGCCCGACAAGCCCTCGGGCTAGGGCAGCCCATTTGTTAAACATATCAAACCATTTAGTTAAATTTATTGTAATTTTAAACAGAAAATAGTTATAACTTGGTAGTTCAAGATATAAATTTAAAGTTTTAATATGGTATAGATTCAAATCTCACCAAAAACAAATCTTTTTATCAAATTTTAAAACTAGACTTAGGAAAACAAAAGTTTATCGAACTTTTTCTACCGGGGCTGGGTAACCCAAACCTCGGGGTCGACTCTGAAAACACTGAGTTATAATCTTGGGCTAACAAAGGAAGAAAGGATATAGTCCATTTACAATGGTAAAAAGTTATATATATATATATATATATTTAAGAAAATAGTTTCCCCTAAATTAAATATTAATACCCTTGAAGGACTTGTTTGATATTGGCTATTTCAGAGTTCTTACTGTTTATTTTTATTTTTTTAAATCTTGTTCAATGAAAATGTAAGGTATTTGAATTCTTAATTTGTTAAATTATTATCATGTTTGTTTTTTATATTTAAACAAAAACAAATTAAGAGTATTTTAGTCTTTTTATTTTATTTTATTGATGATGAATTGAGTAATTGTATGTTTAAAAATATGATAAGATTTATGAATTTTTGATAAGAAAAATTAAAATATGTAATTTAGTTAATGGGTGACCTTTATTATCTTAATTAAGCACCAAATTGTGATGGTTAGCCTAATGGGTTAATCCAACTTTTCATAACTTAGATATGAGTCTCGACAATTCAACTTTTCATAAACTTATTATAATTTAAATAAGGCAGATGATCAGAAAAAGGTTGTGGGTTTGATAACTCTTATTGATATGATTTCAAGTATTTTGTGATTGTCTTCATGAGTGATGACATATATGCATGGGCCATAGCAGACGTCGGAGGAGGAGGAGAAGAGAACCTTTGCCATACTGTCTGTCTGTTTCAGAGAGATGGTTTTCTCGAGAAAGAGAGACAGTTGAAGGGAAAAAGGGCAAAGGATGTTGACAAGACGAAAGAAAAGTGATGGCCGATCCTGCTTCATTGATAATTCTCTATTCTCTCTCTCATCACGTCAACTGTCAGTCTTAACGTGGCCTAGCTAGTTCTATTATCTTTTTCTTTTCTGTTCTTGTCCAAATGAAAAGTAAGTAGATCTACGCTTGAATACAACCCAAAAGGGATTTGATGATATCTTCCAAGTTCCAAGCAACAAACATGAAACCATAATATATTGTTTCATGAATTGTGATCCATGGAAGGAGATGCCGATGTGTACGTATTTACAAATAGGAACATCTGTATTTTGATTTAATCAAACTCGATCAGAGCTTTTAATTTGTCACCTCTAATTTATCATATGCATATAATATATAGCCTTTGATAGCTTTACTAGCTAGCTAGCACATGGTCTAACATTTTCAATGATTGAAGGTTTCAAAATTTGGGAAACTTGAGGAACACAAAATCCATCCAACGTAGGAGGAGAAAGTCATGATAGGAAACCGGTACTGTTTGTAATTAATTAGCAGCTAGCAAAGAGATTTGAATTGGTGCATTGTTGTGTATAATTAAATAGCTTAGTCCAAACTTTCACATTGGCATAACATAATAGACAAAAGAGGAGTTTTCGGACATAGAGACTAGATTGTGAGTGTGACAATATCATCATAAGAAGTTTTGAATTTCTGTAAACAAGGATGATGATCGAGGATGGTTTATCTGGAATGCAATTTTTGTGATCATATATATGTAGCCAGACTTACGAAAAATTTCAACAAGGCCAATGAGGTCAAATGAATGCATACACTTAAGTTGGAGTAGTAAGTGACAAATGCACATCAAACTCTTCCACTACCGGGAATTAGAATATTAATGTTGCTTAACCCTACAAAACAAATTAGGATCCATTTTAAAACAGGGGCCCGCAATGGGTTGCCTTCATGAATAATAAATCTCCGGGCTTGTAATTATCTAGGAAAGTGTTATGCTTGAAGTTATAACTTAACTTTCCAAGTTCTTGATTCAAGAAACGTGTTCTTAATTGATGGGGCTGAGTATAGAATTCCTTAATCAAGCGCAGCGGATATTATGTGATAAGAGAATTCGAGGTTAAAGAGAGAAGAAACCGGGGTGAGAAGAGAATACTACTAGAATACACCTAGTAGTCCAAGAAAGAGGTTCAAGGCCGAGAGAATAACTTAGAGTCACAACTTTCACAAGTTTCAATTCATAGCCCAAAAAGTGGGGTGGACATCAGCATTTATAGAGACTGAATTACCCAAGTGTCGGTTACAATTCTGTTACAACAACTTTAGGGACTTAGTCAACAATCAGTTTTGTGGGAATAGAAAAACAGAATTAAAATATTATTATTATGCTATGAAAACAGAGTTCCCGACCGAGTCTCTAGCCCAAGTGTTCCATAGGACCGTGGATGGTGCACTTTCTTATTCGTGGATTGTAACATCATATCCCCCATCAGAAGTTCGTCGACCCCGACAAAGAGAATCTTGTCTTGTTTGCCTCCTTGCTGCTAGCATCTCCGGGCATTGAATGCTTATCACTTCTGCATCTTCCCAAGTTTGGTCTTCTGTTTGGGCCACATCCCAATTGATTAACAACTGTTTTTTCATTTTCCCATGCACCATTATGTCTTGTTCACCCACAATTTTGCCGGTCCTGTTTGGTTGTGTGCTAAGTTGGGGAATATTTTCATAGCTTTCTTGAATTTGTTTTTGGACAGCAGTGTGATAGACCGAAATTCCTGCACATTGGACACCTGCTACCCGCCTGGACAAAGCATCTGCCACCAAGTTTTCTTTTCCCCTTTTATATTGAACAACAAAATCGTATCCCACCAATATATAGAGCCATTTTTCTTGTGCCGGGGTTTGAACTCTTTGTTCCAGCAAGTATTTAAGAGCTTTATGATCGGTCTTCACAATGAATTGTTTGTACCTAAGGTAAGATCTCCACTTCTCCACCGCAAAGGTCAAGGCCATCAGCTCTTTTTCATACGTGGATGATGGTAACTTCTCTAGTTCAATCGCCTTGCTTATGAATGAAATGGGTCGACCTTCTTGCATTAGTACTGCTCCTATACCAACTCCGCTTGCATCGGTCTCTACTACAAAGGGAATATTGAAATTTGGAAGCGCTAGGATCGGAGAGGAAAGCATACACTGCTTCAAGAATATGAATGCATCTTCAACTTCTTTATTCCATTCAAACTGACCTTTTTTCAACAGGGCTGTGAGGGGTCGTGCTATGGAGCGGTAGCCTTTTATAAATCTTCTATAGTATCCGGTTAGACCAAGGAACCCTTTCAATTGCTTAGGAGATTCTGGAACTGGCCATGTGCTCATTGCTTCTAACTTTGCTGGATTCGTGGATACACCATTCTCGTCGAGGATATGGCCAAGATAGGAGATTTGCTTTCACCCAAAATTACATTTTCCCCTGTTAAGGAATAACTCGTTAATGTTGCAATATTGAAAGTACCTTATGTAGGTGTTGGGTATGTTCCTTTCAGCTCGGGCTGTATACTAGAATGTCATCAAAAAATACTAGCATGAACTTCCTTAGGAATGGTTTCAGGGTCGCGTTCAATAGGCTTTGGAAGGAGGATGGTGCATTGGTTAGGCCGAAGGGCATCACCAAAAACTCATACAGGCCTTCGTGAGTTCGGAATGTTGTTTTGTGGCAGTCACATGGGTGCATCCTTATTTGGTGGAACCCTGAGCGCAAATCGAGCCTGGAAAAGAACCTGGACCCATGCAATTCTTCCATTAATTCTTCAATGACCGGAATATGAAATTTATCCTTAATGGTTCTGAGTTCAGTCGCCTATAATCAATACACATTCTCCAGGATAAGTCTTTCTTTTGGACCAACACCACAGGGGCGTCAAAAGAGTTGTGGCTTCTCCTTATGACTCCCCTATCTAGCATATCGTTGACCAAATGTTCAATTTCTGTCTTCTGCAGGTCAGGATATCGGTAGGAACACATGCATACAGCTTCTGTGCCTTCCTTTAATGGGATGCAGTGATCTTGTTCCCTGGCGGGTGGTAAGTCCTCAGGTTGCTGGAATATTGGGCTGAAGTTATCTAGCATTTGCTGAAGGTCTTCAGGAATATCATCTGGTGGCCTTGTAGAGAGCGAGAAAAATTGTGCTTCGTTTTCACTTCTTATTTGGATCATGGCAACAACATTGCCTTTCTTTAATAACTTCTTTAGGTGATCACCCTTCATTAAGTTGATTTGTGTATGGGGTATGCCTTGCAAGACCGTGGTTATCCCTTCCTTTTTAAAAGAGAGGGTTAATTTTTCGAAGTCCCATTTTGAAGGGCCTAGAGTAATCGGCCATTCGATTCCCAACACAATATCGTACCTTGTCATTGTCAATACTTTCATGTTTGTTTGATAAAGCTTACCTTCCATAGACCATTTCAGATATTGGCAAAAGCTAAAGCATAGAATGTTAGAGCCATCTGCCACTCGAACCGATAGCACTTGGGTGGGAAGTATGTCATGACTAATGTTCTTCATTATCCTACTATTAAAGAAGTTATGAGTGTTGTCTGTATCAATTAGGATCACAACCGGTAGGTTCCCAACTTTACCAAGAATCTGGAGCGTTTGAAAGGTTTTAGAACTCGTCAATGCATGTAAAGATATGGCTAGTTCTTCTGCTGCATTAAGATGCAAAGGAGAATCATCAAGGTCTACCTCTAGAGCAGGTTCTTGGAAACTTGGGGTGCTTTCTTGATCATTGGTCGAGACCATGAATAACTTTAATTTACACATGTGGTTTGGTTGCCATTTTTTACCGCACGTGTAGCATAGGCTCTTCTTTCTCTTTTCATCCATTGAGACCGGGTCTAATTGCTTAATATGGCCCTGGTTTGCAATCGAAGAGGACCCATATGATGAACTCGGCTTGATGTATGGGGTTCTGTTCATGCTTTGCCAACTTGGTTTGACGTTGCTCAGATTGGGCAGTAGTGGTGCCTCTGTGCTGTACAAGTTCCCACTACTCAAGGTGGGAACCGAAAGTAATATTAAAACCTTCGGTAAATACCTTTATAAATACAAACTCTAACCCTTCTCTTTTTCATTCTCCTCTCTCCTTTCTCTCTCTCCCGCGCAGCCGCCTCTACCGCTTCTCTCCTTCTTCTCCGTTCCAGGTTATTTTTTTTGTTCTTCTTTGCCGTGATTTATTTGTTTTTTTTTGTTTTTGTTAATTATTAGATTTAGATTTGTTATCATTAATTTATATTATCTAGATTTATGCTAGTTTAGATTATTTGTTTGGTAGTTTGATTTAGATTTGTTATTGTTTGCATTAGATTTAGGTTAGTTTGTTAAATATATATGATTTTGTTAGATTTTGTTAAATGAATGATATATTTTTGTTATTGTGTTTGATATATATATATATATATATATATATATATATATATATATATATATATATATATATATATATATATATGAAATGCATTTAGGATGGGTGAGTCATGGCAAAGTATTCGGCGTACACCAAAGAAACTGTCCCGGTCATACCAGAATTTGATAGTAGCATCAAAAACTGCGGCACGTGCTGAAATGGCACAAAAATTGGAGAATCTCGAACAACAAATTGAATTATTGAAGTGGCAGAATCAACCACCCCCTCCTCCCCCACATCTACTAATTTCTAGATTATATTGTTTGATTAATTATGTATTATCTTTTCTGTACGAATGATGACATTTTTGTGTGTTTTGCTTTCATAATTATGAATTATTATTATTATCCTTTGGTTTTGGTTTATTAATGTTGTTTATGAATTCTTTTTCTTTATTTATTAGATTGCCAAAAAATAGGGTAATTGCTAAGGTTTATTGGAAAATCTTCGTTTTTTGACCCAAATTATAAGTGTTGGGTAGGTTCAAAACCGAAGATTTATTTGAAAACCTTCGGTTTTGACCTTTGTTTAAAAAAGAAGAAAAAAATTCTAAGTGTTGGGTAGGGTCAAAACCGAAGGTTTTCAAATAAACCTTCGGTTTTGACCTTTGTTTAAAAAAATCAGAAAAAATTTAAGTGTTGGGTAGGGTCAAAATCGAAGGTTTTCAAATAAACCTTCAGTTTTGACCTTTGTTTAAAAAAATCATAAAAATTCTAAATGTTGGGTAGGGTCAAAACCGAAGGTTTTCAAATAAACCTTCGGTTTTGACCTTTGTTTAAAAAAAGAAGAAAAAAATTCCAAGTGTGGGTAAGGGTCAAAACCGAAGGTTTTCAAATAAACCTTCGGTTTTGACCTTTGATTAAAAAAATAAGAAAAAATTCTAAGTGTTGGGTAGGGTCAAAACCGAAGGTTTTCAAATAAACCTTCGGTTTTGAGCTTTGTTTAAAAAAATCATAAGAAATTCTAAGTGTTAGGTAGGGTCAAAACCGAAGGTTTTCAAATAAACCTTCGGTTTTGACCTTTGTTTAAAAAATCATAAAAAATTCTAAGTGTTGGGTAGCAAATAAACCTTCGGTTTTGACCTTTGTTTAAAAAAATCACAAAAAATTCTAAGTGTTGGGTAGGGTCAAAACCGAAGGTTTTCAAATAAACCTTCGATTTTGACCTTTATTTAAAAAAATCAGAAAAAACTCTAAGTGTTGGTAAGGGTCAAAACCAAAGGTTTTCAAATAAACCTTTGGTTTTGACCTTTGTTTAAAAAAAGAAGAAAAAAATTCTAAGTGTGGGTAAGGGTCAAACCGAAAGTTTTCAAATAAACCTTCGATTTTGACCATTCCCAAAAACATTCTGTTTAAGGTCGGGATCGAGAGGTTTATTCAAAACTTTCGGAAATAACCATCAAAACCGAAAGTTATGTATAAAACTTTCGGTTTTACCGCTTCATAATATGTTAAATTAATTGGTTTTCACCTACTAATCTAGACTCCTAAAAAATCTAATCAAGTGTGTGTTGTTTTTTAAAAATTAAGATTGTGTATAATGTTAAAATGTTTATGATTGTGTTTGATTATATAAAAAAGTGTATATGTATGTTTGTGTTTGATGATCGCATGTGTATAAAGTTTGATCATATGGATTGTGTAATGTTTTAAGGTTATCATATGTGTTAAATTAATGCTGATCAAAGAAATTAGAAGATTAAAAACCAATTATTTTCACAATTTGTGAAATGGTAATTCCAAAAGTTAATGGTATAACTTTCGGAAATAGCTATCAAAACCAAAAGTTATACCATTAACCTTCGGAATTACCATTTCACAAATTGTGAAAATATTTGATTTTTTTACTTTCCAATCAAGACTCCTAACTAATATAATCAAGTGTGTGTTATATTCTAAAAATTGAGATTGTGTTTAATGTTAAAATGTTCATGATTGTGTTTGATTATATAGAGAAGTGTATATTAATGTTTATGTTTGATTATCCTATGTATTTGTGTAATGTTTGATCATATGGATTGGGAAATGTTTTAAGGATATCAAATGTGTTAAATTAATGTTGTTCAAGGTTATTAGAAAGTGAGAAACCAATTAATTTAACAATTTGTCAAGTTTTAAAACCGAAAGTTAAATTACATTACTTTCGGAAATAATGATCAAAACCGAGAGATAGACACAAATCTCTCAGTTTTATCTATTTTTATTTAATTGTGCATATGTCAAAACCGAGAGATTTAGACACATCTCTCGGAATTTAAATGATCAAAACCGAGAGATATATCTAAATCTCTCAGAATTAAGTAAGTCAAAACCAAGAGTTTTAATATAACTCTCGGAATTAAGTTATGTTAATCAAAACAGAGAGTTATATGAAAACTCTCGGAATTAAGTAAGTCAAAACCGAGAGTTTTCATATAACTCTCAGAATTAACATGTTTAATTAAAAAAACACTTCTTTCTCTCCAATTTCTTTCCGCTCCTCTCTCTATCCCCGATCCTTCATTCGTTCCGCCCGCCAGCTAGTGATTGAAGACGCCGCCGATTGGAAAGACGACACCGCCAACTAGTGATTGAAGACGCCACTGATTGGAAAGACGACACCGCCTGACAGCGATTGAAAACGTCGCCGATCGGATTGAGGACGCTGCTGCCGCCACTTAGATTGACGACGCAACTGTCGTCGATTGAAGACTGAAGCTCCTGCTGCCGCCGCCATCCGATTCAAGCTCCTACCGCCACCGCCTGCATTTCAAGGTTAATTTTTTGTTTGATTTTAGGTTAGTTTTTTGTTATTTGGTTAGTTTTTTTTATTTTAGGTTATACTTTGGTTATTTAGTTTGATTGATCGTTATTGAGTTTGATTTTAAGTTATATTAGGTTTGATTATTTGGTTTTATTGATGGTTATTGATTTTGATTTTAGGTTATATTAGATTTGGTTATTTGGTTTGATTGATGGTTATTGAGATTATGATAGATTATGTTTGATTTATGTTAGATTATGTTTGATTTATGCTAGATTAGGTTTGATTAATGTTAAAAATTGGTTTATATTGAGTTTGATTTAGGTTTGGTTATTAGGTTTGATTAATGTTAAAAAATGATTTATATTGAGTTTGATTTAGGTTTGGTTATTTGGTTTGATTGATGGTTATTGAGATTATGTTAGAATTGAATTGTTTGGATTAGATTGAATTTTAGGTATGAATAATTGAATTGTTTGAATTATGTATGATTGAAATAGTGTTGGATTAGATTTGATTTTAGGTTATATATAAGGGTTTTTTGATATGATTAATGAATATTTGGTTATATTAAGGTATATTCTGGTTTGAAAGATGTTGGATTAGGTTGGATATTCCATAAATGATCCATATTTGGTTATATTGAGTTTGATTATATTTATTGTTATTAGGTTTGGATTAGGACCTTCATCCACCGTCGCCTGAAGACCCAGATCGGCACTGACCCTCCGTCTATTGAAGATCGCCGAGCTTCCTCCACCGTCGCCGCGCCTCTCCACCGTCGCCGCCACAACTGCTAAATAAGGTCAGTTTTTAATAATATTAGAATTATATTATTATGTTGTTAGGATTATATTGGATTTTAGTTATGAACTGAATTATGTTGAATTAGATTTGATTAGGTTAGATTTGATTTATGTATGAATGAATTATATTTTAGGTTAGAATTGAATTGTTTGGATTAGATTGAATTTTACGTATGAATTAAATTGTTTGAATTGTGTATGATTGAAATAGTGTTGGATTGGATTTGATTTTATGTTAGATTTGGTTTATATATGAATAAATTATATTTTAGGTTAGAATTGAATTGTTTGGATTAGATTGGATGTTAGGTATGAATTGAATTGTTTGAATTATGTATGATTGAAATAGTGTTGGATTAGATTTGATTTTAGGTTAGATTTATGGTTTGATAAATTGATTTATGTTTGATTAAGTTTGATTAGTGTAAAAAATTGGTTAGATTAATGGATATTTGGTTAGATTTATGAATATTTGTTTTGATTGATGTTGAATTAAGTTATATTTTGGTTAGATGTATGTATTTAGGTTAGAATTAGGTAAGATAAATGGAAGCCTAATTTATGTAAATAATAATACGAGTTGTTTTCCATTTTATTAGAAATATGGAAGTACCTGATAAAAGCTGGATGACTTTACGTCGAGATCATCTAGATTACGAGGAAGGTGTTGACAAATTTCTCGAGTTTGCTGTTAGGAGTACATCCCGACAAACAGTGAAATGTCCTTGCGTGAAATGCTTGAACACGCCGTTTATGGAAATAGACGAAGTGAAGACTCACCTCATCATTTATGGAATTAATGTTCATTATGAGTACTGGTATTGTCATGGAGAAAAGAGACGTACTACTCAAGTGGTTAATAACGATGTCGATGAAGATGCCGATGACTTCGATGATGATGATGATAACGATGATCAGTCGGAGGATGCCGTGCCGGAATTCAACGATGCGAGACCGGAGATGAATAATACAGTTAATGAAGAGGTCAATGGAGAACGTTATATGCACGATTTTATAAACGATATGTTCTCCAACGTTAATGATGTCCCTTACAACCATAAACCAGTCGAAGATGCGCATAGATTTTATAAATTGCTTGATTATTACAAACGGCTATTGTATGAAGGTGCTCGAATAACGAAATCATCAGCACTACTGAAACTACTTCACATAAAAAAATGTATGTCAATGGACAAATTCTTCGTTCGATATGTTGCTGCGTCTACTTAAAGACTACATATTACCGATTGATGCTCAATTGTCAAACTCCTACTACGAAAGTAAAAAATTAATTACTGATATCAGGATTAAATATGACAAGATAGACGCATGTAAGACAACTGTATGCTATTTTGGAAGGACGATAAAAATGAAGATTTTTGTAGAGTTTGCGGTCTTTCAAGATGGAAAGTCGACCAAACAAGTGGGGCAGTTCGAGAGAAGCAAAATGAGAAATTCATTCCAAAAAAGTTGTTGAGATATTTCCCTCTAATATCAAAACTGCAAAGACTATACATGTCCTCAAAAACGGCTCCAATGATGAGATGGCATAAGGAAGGAAGAGTTGATAGTGATACGTTGAGACATCCCGCTGATTCCTTAACTTGGAAAATGTTTGATGAAAATTATAAAGATTTTGCGTCAGAATCTCGAAATGTAAGACTGGGTTTATCAAGCGATGGGTTTCAAGCATTTGCAAATGGGAAAAAGTCATACAGTGTTTGGCCGGTTATTCTCGTTCCTTATAATGTGTCCCCACTACTTGCATGGATTCTAGCAATTTTATTTTATCTATGTTAATTCCGGGTCCAAAGAGTCCGGGAGATGCAATTAACATATTTCTCCAACCATTGATCGACGAGTTGACTGAACTGTGGCAAACTGGTGTGAGAACGTTTGATGCACACACCTCGCAATACTTTAACATGCGAGCGGCGTTGTTGTGGATCATTAACCACTTTCCCGCCTACGCGAATTCATTAGGCTGGAGTACGAAAGGTAAATTCGATTTTCCCTGTTTTCACAACGACATGGTATCTCTTCGATTGGTTCATGGTTCCAAACAATGTTACATGGGTCATAGACACTTCCTTCTACCAAAGCACACAAATACAGAAGGGATAAAGAGTCGTTTGATGGTCGAACAGATTATAGAGAGCCCCCTAAATTGTTGATGGGGCAAGAAAGTTACGAGCAAGCACGAGACTTAGAAGACATAATTCTTAGTACGAATCTGAGTAAGAAAACCAAGATATATCATGAAACGCGGGGAGACAATTGGAACAAACTTAGAATTTTCTTCTGTTTGCCTTATTGGAAATCACTATTATTGAGACATAATTTGGATGTGATGCATATTGAGAAAAATATTTGTGATAGCGTGTTGGGAACAATAATGAATGTGAAAGAAAAGACTAAGGATGGTCCTAAATCCCGTAAAGACTTACAACTCTTAGGCATAAAATCATGGTTGCATCCTATAAATGATGAAGGAGTGGTTCATTATCCAGAAGCGCCTTTAACTTTGACATCCGATAATAAAAAAACATCTTTGTAAATTCTTGAAAGATCTCAAGTTGCCTGATGGTTTTTGCTCAAATATCGAGGGTTGTGTGAATTTGGAAGAGAAAAATATTTCGGGATTAAAGAGTCATGATTGTCACATTTTGTTGGAATATCTTATTCCTTTAGCAACCCGTGGATTACTTCCAGATAATTTGTCTTGGTTCTTTCGGTTGTTGTGTTTCAAAGAGTTGATTCAAGCAGACCTCGAACAATTGTACATGGATATTACATTGACACTTTGCAAATTTGAAATGATTTTTCCACCGTCAATCTTCGACATCATGATGCATCTCTCGGTTCACTTGTCATTTGAGGCTTTGCTTGGGGGACCTGTTCAGTATCGATGGATGTATCCGTTTGAAAATTACATGGGTACAATGAAAAGATATTTGCGGAATAATAACCACCCCGAAGCCTCTATAAGCGAGAGTTATCTTGTAAATGAGAGTATTAGTTTATGTGTCAGGTATATGGAGGAAGAAGAGCAAGAAAATGCACAAACTGAAATCTCGGGCATTTCAATATTTTCATCGTTGGAAGACCTATCTAACGGAAAAATATACAACTTGGATTATATCGATCGAGTGACAACTCATTCATACATTTTGAAAAATTGTCCCGAAGCAGAACATTTTTACATGTAAGATTCTATGTTAATGTTATTAATTAGCATTAAAGAGTATGCTATTTAATATTCGATCTATTTGTAGAGATTATATGCAGTATTGCAATAACAACGAGTCCCATGGAGAAACGTTTGCCGCCTATTTCAAGCATCGAGTGAGTAAATTATAAACCATATATCCTAACTCTTTATATTTATTTTAACAACTACATTTCGGGTATATATATAGGTCGCTCAATTAGAAGAATTTAACGACATATCAAGAGACCTCAAGATCGTAGGAGAATGTCCAAGTATGTACTTGTCTATGTATGTTTAGTGTAAAGTAAACGGATACAAAATCTGTACAAAAAAACACGACGAAAGTTTGACCACTCAAAATAGTGAGGTGGTTGTTGAAGGGTACAACGGGTCTGAAACTATGTCATACTACGGAGTTTTAATGGATATAATCGAAGTACAATACTTTTTTCACAAACGAGTTGTTTTATTCAAGTGTAAGTGGTTTGATACACACTCGGAGGAATTAGGAGTGAAAGTTGATAAATATGGCTTCGTAAGTATAAATGTAAACCGAATTTTGAAAACTCAAAGTCAAGACCCGTATATATTGGCGAGTCAAGCAAAACAAGTATTCTACGCCCCTGATATGTCAGCCCGACCCGGTTGGAAGATTGTGACAAAAATAAAACTACGGTTTACAAATATATAGTTCAGATTAATTAATTAAGTAGATTTATGTTTTTTACTTTATATTCATTCTTATTACTCCTTTATTTCAATTATTCGCTCATTTATTAATGGTATGCATTAAGAATGTTTAAAGGTAGTAAAGAACTTTGGTGGAGTATGAGGAAAACACCCAGCAAACTGTCTAAGCCGTACCAGAGCCTTATTGCACAATCAGAAAACTTAAGGCTCTGAGAATCATATTCTAGAAATCAACCACCTATTGCTGTGATCCCGATAGCTACTACTCCCCTAGCAGACGAGGATGTTGATGTTGTTGAGGCTGAAGAGTTTGTAGAGAGTACATTTGTTGATATGGGGGATGACGATGAGGCTGACGACGAGGATCACGAGGAGGATGACGAGGAAGAGCACAGTTCCACTCCCGACCCATCATCGATAGGTAACTTATTTTTACAATTAGTTATTGTTTGAATTGATTCACATATCTAATTATGAATTTGATAATTTTAAAGAATCTTCTGCCTGCAAGAGACGGGGGAAGAACAAGAATATTGCGCTATTTAAGAGGCCAACAGGGACAATGATTCCTCTGACTTTTAGAGAGGTAGATGGGAGGCCCGACGGTGCTGACGAGGGAAGAACAAGGTAGTCTAGACATGTGGGGTCGGTTGTGCGGGATCCCTCAGCCGTCTCACACCGTCTTTTGAAGTGGAAGGCATTAAGTGCTGACCAATTGGATTACATTTGGACTGCTATGACGGTAATAATTAATAATTAATTATACATTAATCATTCAATAATTTTTTTATAACATTTGAATGTTTTTATTTTCAGGATCCGTTCGAGGCTACTAATGGTCATATTAATTCTTTTCGAAAGACCAGATTGAGACACGCCAAGCAGATATGGGATAGATGGCGCTCGGATTTGAACAAGGAATATATACGCGTCCATCAAGGAGACGAGGCGGCGGTACTGGTCAATCCTCCACCAGATTACGATCGAGATGATTGGGAGTTTATGTCTCGCAACTATTCCTTTATGGAAAAATTAAAGGTATGGTTTCATAATTCAAATAAAATATGATATTAGTTATTCTAATTTTATTTTGTTTATTTGAAATTCAGAAAAACAGTAGTACAAATATTGTTAACAGAAAGAAGCTGAAATTCCCACATCATACGGGAAGTAGACCGTTTGCTCAAGTTGAAGAAGAGTTGGTAAATACATTATTTTTAATAACTTAATATAAAGATTAATATTAATTATATAAAATTTTTATTTCAACATGCGATTGAAATTGGACGGGCACCATCTGTCGTTGAAGTGTTCAAGATGACCCGTACCCCAAAATCGACAAAAGAAAACCCAACCCCCGTCCCGGACGAACGCGTGCAAGAGAAAATTGTAAGTGAATTGAATTTAAATAAATTACTTATAACTAGTTTATTTATTATTATATAAATTACAAATTATTTCAAATGTGCAGGTTGAGATGGAGGAAGTAAGAAGTAACGAACCGGAAATATCCGATTTTGAGTTGACGAAGAGAGTGTTCGAACGCCAAAAGCATGGGGGAGTATTTAGTATGGGATCAGGCGTCCGACCCACACACTTTCGTGAGGATCTTCGAAGTTCTAACAATTCTCAACGAGCCACTGATCGATTGTTTGAGGAGAATCAAAGAATGGCGATGGAACTGAGGAATTGAAGAAAATGGATGAAAAAAACTCAAACGATTAATCAAATACAAGCGGAAAAGGTAGAATTGATTTCAAGAATGGATAGGGAAAATGCAAAACAGGAGAAACAAATGTTAGAATTGAATGCAAGATTAGAGAGTTTTGAAATGTTTATGCGGCAATATCAATCACCTCCTCCCCCCACCAGCTAATTCTAAGACGTTTCGACTGTATGAATTGATTGAATAGGTTTAATGGTTAATGTAAAACATGTTGTTTGGATGATTGGTTTGAGAATTTTGGACTGATTATTTGTTTTATGAATGTATTTGTTTTATGAATTAATTGGTTTGGCTGAATAGGTTTCAATTGAGCACAAAACAATCGGGCTATTTTGTAAATTTTGTAGGGAAAAACCGAAAGTTAAATGGAATCTTTCGGTTTTTTTTCAAATGTCAAAACCGAGAGTTCTTCATATACCTCTCAGTTATATGTGAAAAGGAAAAATCGAAAGTTAATTGAATAACTCTCGGTTTTTCTTCAAAGAGAAAAACCGAAAGTTAATTGAATAACTCTCGGTTTTTCTTCAAAGGAAAAAACCGAAAGTTAATTGAATAACTCTCGGTTTTTCTTCAAAGGGAAAAACCGAAAGTTAATTGAACAACTTTCGGTTTTTCCCTTTGAAAAAAAAAACGAAAGTTTTCCATACAACTCTCGGTTTTTCTCTCGGTTATCTAAACCGAAAACTCTACGATATCTCTCAATAAACGCCCAATTGTTTTTAACGACAGAGTCAATACCGAGGGATGACGAGAGTTACCTTAACTCTCAGAATTGGGTCTATTCCGAAAGTTTTAGGGTCAAAACCGAGAGTTTTTACTCTCGGTTTTGACCCCCTTTTCACCAGTGGATGTAGGTCGTTTTGGCATAATGTTTTTTTTATCCGTATTAAATTTTTTGTATATAAAATTTTGGTACGATACAAGTAATCATACCAAATATTTACGGTACACAAAAATTTCGGTATATTATCAATATTATACTATCCACACAAAAATTTATGTTTTGAAAGAAAATTTGCGGAAAGTAAATTGATAAGAAAGTTATAAAAAAATATTATAACTAAAAAGCTGCGAGAGCATTCATCGCCCTCGGTGACCACTATCACCGAAGGCATATTATCTTTCTTCGAGGGTTTTTATTCTCCTTAAATATCAATTTTTTACTAATGATAATAAATACCTTTGGTTGAGTATAGAATTTATTTGGAAAATAAAATAATCTGTAATTAGAAATCGAAAATAAATAATTAGAAAGTTGAGTTTCAAATCTATTGAAATTAGAGATAAAATAAATAATTTTAAGAGTTGAACCTCAAATTAATTTACGAAAAGAAATGAATTTGTTAAGATGGAATAATAAATTAATACTTGGTTATTTATAATTTAGTTAATAATTATTTATATATTTAAAAGTATTATATATATATATATATGAATTGTAAAAAACTGAAAATAGTATATAATATATTTTATTTTAATATTTAAATAATATTATATTTTTATTTTGAAAAAAGTCAATATATATTAAAATTAAAAAAAAAATTGTTTAAGTATAACACTAACATAAAAAAAAATAGTAACTTATCGAATTCGTAAATCTTTGAGAAAAATAATTAACTCTCTCGAAAGACTCCATGGATATAATATTGTATACTAGCGTTTGGTATGTGGTACGAATTATATATGGTATAAGTTGTATAGAGATATAAATTGTAATGAGGTATAAATAATATAATATAAATTGTATATGTTATTGATGTTTGGTATGAATTATAAAAAATGATACAAGTTGTATATGGTTTATAATTTTGTATTTGGTATATAGTACAAGAATGTAGTATAAGTTATATAAATATTAATTTAAAATTTTAATTATTATTTTAATTATTTTATATTTATTTATATTATAAATAATATTGTTTATTATTATAAATTATTGTACTATTAATTAATAATTTATTTAAATTTAATTAACATATAAAAAATTAATTATAATATAAATCATAAATTATGTTTATTTAATTTAAATATTATTAATAATTGTAATAAAATAAAATTATTATTTATAATATAAGTAAATATATAAATTAATAATTAATAAAATTATCATTATAAAAATAAATAAAAATATATATATTAAAAATAATTAAAAATAATTATAATATTAAAATTAAATAAAATATATTATATAATAATAAGTTATATATATAATATTAATAAAGATTATAATGAGAAATTAAAAATTAAGTGATATAAGAAAAGTGTTGCACTCAAGGGACTAGTTACAATTTTATACCATATATGAGGTATAAATTATATAGAGATATAATTTATACCAATAGTATAATCCTAATAAAACACCATATTAAAATATTATTGGTATAGTTTATACTATACCAATAGTGTTATACCCTCTAATACCCCATACCAAACCCATCCATAATTGAAATTAATTTTATTAATTTTAATTATTTAAAAAGATAAAGATAGTAGTTTACGAATTAAAGAATTTGATCATAGAAACTTATATATCATAATGATTAAAATATGAGAAATGATTTGTGCAAAGAAGTTATAATGAAAGAAGACTATGCCATGTCGTTGTCTATTAAATTTTTTTTATGATTATTTTTTTTCTCCCCTTCATATTCTTTTTCTTTCTCACCTCTTCTTCATCTTCTTCTTTGGCCATTTTGGCGATTTCTTCATTCTTCCGTGACTTTAGCGATCTCTTCCTTCTTTCTGTGTTTCTTCCTCAACATACAAATTCAAAAATGGTAAGACTTCAAGTTCCCGAACATGATTTGAGTAACCTTAACATGACGTCACTGATCCTATTTTTCTATCGTCTCTTCGTTTCTTTTACTTTCAAGGAGAAAGAGATTCATGCCACTGCATCTAAGTATGTCGAAAACACTCAAATGTAAATTCTTGATCTGCTTTTAGTTAGGTTTATCCCTAACATGGTCTGACTTTAGTTATATTTAGTATTAAAAATGAAAATTTTCAATTCTTCGTCGGAAAAGTGAATTTTGTCTATTTCGATTTCTAAATTTGTGGGAACCTCACTCTGACCTATAGGAACTAAAACCAAACATTCAAATGCAATATAACCTACCTAAACAAACCCGAGAGTTACACAAATTTTATGAAATTGTTCAAACGTTGATCAAATTGTGATTATTTCAATGCACTCTTAGAAACATATAGAAACTATCTACATTAGACTTGTGTCATTCTTGAGCTAATTCGATTTTGTTTTTGTTTTTAATCAGGACAATTTGTCCCCAACATGGCTATATTCTGGATATTTTTTTCCAAACTTATGTCCCGAACATTGTCATGTTTAGGACATTTTTTTTTTTGAATAGTTTGAGACAATTATGAAATTTGATTATTTATCATGGTTTAATCATTTTTCATTATAATCTTTATTGTCATGAAATTTTATTATTTTTACAAACAAAATGAGATAGTGATAATTTCTATAACTCACAATTATATTCTATTTTTTTTTCTTCTAACAAGTAAATATATTATTTTTTATAATAATCAATTCGTAATTTAATGGTGGAAATTGTTAATTTCTTAAAAATAAAAAATAAAATCAATTCATAACATTGGCTATATAACATCATTAAGAATGTATGGCATATGGTATTGACTTGCATATTCATGACTGTCTCAAAATAATTATAACAATAATTATATTTGTTTTTATATATACATATATATATTGAGGATGGCTCAATTGCTTGTAGTCCTATCATAACTTGTTTTTAACTTTTATATTTTACCAATCAAACTAATTAAGGAGGAATTGAGTATTTTATCTATTTTACAATATATAAAAGGAATCGTCGACCCTTGACAACAGAATTGTCACTACTGGCCACAACAGCTACAACTGAAGATCAAGGGTGTGCAACTCCTTCCCCCAAAAGACCAAAATTTAGTCATAACATATTTTTGTCCAGGACCCTATCAATGGGTTTTTACAATCTAATTCAACAATTATTGTATGAACAAAAATAAGCCATAAAGATCATAGACTTCGGAGGACTTCTATCACTTGGCCTTTCAAAATTCCGAGCGAACTCTCTCCACACCTCGTCAAGACATCTATACTGAAATTTAGTGCATCAATGTCTTGTATGTATATTTAGTGCATACAAGACATCTATAAATGGGAGAATGAAATTATAGAATCAATTGGAAACGAGATAATGTACCCCAAATATGATGATAAGTTGGAAGAGTGGAGGAGACGATGAGGAATCATACAAAATAACGACGGTCCTAAAATTACTGAAATGCTAGAGATGATTCTAAAGAACCGGGAAATTGACAATAATTTTATTATAGACTTTGTAGTTTATGTTGTCAGTAGCTTTTTCTAGACCTTATAGAATCAATAATGTAGGTATAAAGTTAATCTCAAAACTTACATTTCAAAGCATCATTCATTTATATACACTTCTCTTACCCAGTTTTTGTATCTTAATGTTTAAAATCCTGAAATATATATTTGATGTTAATAATATTCGAGAGTTTAATTGGTGTCAATTCACAATTAATGGATTAGTTGATGCATGCAAGAAGTGACAGATAAATGAAAATAGTCATTTTCATGGACCGTAGATATTTCTCCTTGTAAGTAATTTTTGTTAAATATCAGCACTTTAATTTGGTGATTTTTTTAAATTTAAATGTTTTTAACATATTGAATATTGTTTTCAGTTGCACTACATGGATAGGGTTGCGGAGCCCGAACTCCAACTACCTTACGAACGACTATTTCAGACATTCTCATGTTGGAATGACTATAACTGAAGAATAGGATGGAAAATGAATTGAGGCGAGGAGGATTCAGATTTGGAAGGGATGTTGGACGCCTTCCACTTACAAGCACCCACCAGGATGAGCCAAAGACGGTGGTAGATGAGGTGGCGCCTCAAATGACAAATGCGACGCCTTAGATTGAGAGGATGAGCCTCGATTGTTAGATCATGATGTGGATGGTCAAGGAAAGTGGGAGCATGAGAAAGAGCATCATGCGCCTATATTAACCTCCTCCATTGTTACATATGCATTAATGACTATTGTTATATCTGTACAGAATATAAAAAAAGACACACGAGTATTGGCAGATGTAGCAGCATCAACACAATAAAAAAAAATTGAACCCCAAAGTATTATTTGATACCTCGATCAATGTCTTATACGAGGTTATGGACATAAATGAATCTCTCAATGATTCCCTCCACAAATATTTCACAAAGACATCCATGTAGAAGCCGTAGAGCTTCGAGTTGAAACACCATCAAAAGTGGTGGTTGACATACAAAATTATCCCGAAAAGGAGATTCGAGTTGAAACATCACCCGAAGTGGTGGTTGACATACAATATCAACCCATAGAGGAGGTTCGAGTTGAAACACCACCCAAAGTGGTGGTTGACATACAATCTCAACCCTTAGTGTATGTTCGAGTTAAAACATCACCCGAAGTGGTGGTTGACATACAATCTCAACCCGTAGAGGAGGTTTGAGTATAAAAAGGTCCAATCATAAAACATCCTAAGAGGAAGATTAAAAATCTTTCGGTGTCTCTTAGCTCTCTATACATGACAAGAACTTCGAAGAAATATGTCATATACTTTGTAAAGACCAGAATAAGTGACAAAGATAAACTCATTGTGGATTTAATTTTTGCAAAGGATTTGAACTTAAGTAACGTCTTTAGAACTCTTTATAGTCATTATAATGTTTTCTTAACTTTTCTTAATATTTGTTTTCTACATTTTTTTCGTTGGGATGTTTTATTTGAATAGAGACCATATGCTTTCAATGAAAACTGAATAATATCTGGACTGTGGAATAATCGATGTTTGAGCCTATATTATTAATTGTAGTAATATTAGACAACCCAAACACGACATCCAGAGAATTTTCTTCTCTATAATTTCATATGTAAGTTGTTTTTTTTATATGTTGACCTTATGGGGCGTTGTTTATTATCTTTGTTTTTTAATGTGATGTTAATTTGCAGATGGTACATTATTTTGAAAATTATTTTTTTGACACACTTCAAAGAAAAATGAAATAATTTAATATATCATTTGAAGACTTAAAGGCGACTGACATTGTAAATAACCTCTCTAATATTTTATTTTTCGGCTAACTAACCATATGACATCTTAAAATGAGACTTTATAGATCTTCTTTCCTATTATAGAGAGTAGGCATTTTTTATTGTTTGCATTAATATGCCAAAAAAAATCAAATGACTGACAATATTCCATTGTCAGAAGGTGCAAACTGGGAGGTATTTCACATCTCAATCCTTAGTAATAAGCTAAACTTATCTAAAAGTTTTTATATTTCACATCTATGTTTATATTCTTGCTTTGGTAAAACATAAACTTGCCTTTGTGGATTATATGAAAAGTGTAGACTCAGCGATCGCCACTTCAATAGCTCAATTCTCGTTCAAGGTTTTGACATTTCCTTGGCAAGACCCGGATAATAAAATCGATTGTGGAATCTATTGTATGAGTCATTTAGAGATTTATATAGGAAATGAAGCAATATGGGATTGTGAATTGACCAAAAAAATGTAAGTTATACAGTTTTAATATTTTAATTGTTTAAGAATTCTCTATACTAACCTGTCGAGACTTTTTATTTAAAACCAATGGAATAATTGAGGTGTTAAGGATAAAATACAGTGACAACACATCTGAACATGATTGTGAAGGAATTTCCTACAATATTTGGTCCCGTATTGAAAGTGCTCAAAAATTGAGAGAAAAATGTATAGATGAACATTTAACAAAATTGTAACATTATATATGAAATGAAATACAATTGGTTGCTTCAAATGAAATGAAAATGTCAAATAAAATTAATATCATTTGAGGTGACATATTATTATATAAATACATTAATCTGGATATAGTTATTTACTTTTGTTACCTGTCACAAATATTTGGTTGCTTACTATCTACATTATATATCATGGTTGATTAATTAGAAGAAAATGGTTAATTAGTTAATTGAGAAGAGAGATATCCATGGCGAATTTTATGTTCTAATTTGAATGGGGAGCTTAATCAGAAGAAAATGGTTGATTAGTTATTGATAAATAATTAAAGTTGGATTGATGATATTTCTTTTATAGGGTTGGTGTATAGGTGTGGGTCTTACAAAGAGGGAATTGGATTGGTGAATTTTCTGAAAAAGAATTATATAAAAATGTTTCGAACATGGCCATGTTAGGGACATTATAATTGAATGTAGACTGAAAATAAGTTTATTTGAATATTTTTATCCTGAATATTTTTATAAGTTTTTTTAATAGTCAACATGAACATAAAAAAAATTATGTTTTTTCATAAAAAAAATCTCGAATATACTAAAATGAAGTTTTATTTAATAATCCATTATCTTATGAAAGTTTGAGTTACAACATGCTTACAAAATTAATATTATTAATCTTTTATGATTTTAATTGGGTAGTAGACATTCAGGTCTGTTTGTGCATTCGTTGTCGACTCTATTTGCGAAAGTTGCGATGGCAGGAGAAACGAGTATGAAGTGTCAGGCATGTCAAACTTTCATTCCACGGTTGTAGAGCTAATGTTGGAATTGAACTTATAGGCCGAAACAAAAAAAACATTTACAAAACTTTTATTAAACATAACATGGTAAATAATTAAGATAAAGAATAATGCAGTCAAACCTTCTTTTGGGATCTTGAATTGGTGGTCGACTTCCTCACAATTTTCTCAATGAAAAATTGTTTCCTCTTAGTTGGTGGTTGACCTCGAGCTCTTATTTTCACAGGACAATGTATCAAAATTCTTGTTGATGAAAATACTTTTGTGCCTATGTCTCGAGATACTTCTGTGAATTGCTTGCCCTTACATGATTATGTTACATAGACATAAATTGTTCCTGGTAAGCTTTTAAGCCATTGAGAAAAACAAAACAATTTTCTTCAGATTTTTCTGTAATGTGTTGAATCTATTGTATTAATGGGGTTAGACTATTGTAAAAATAATCTTTCATGGACATATCTGAATCGTAAATGTTGATGATAGTTTGATATCCACACTTAATATATTTACGTCACCAGTATATGATAAAACACATTGGTACCTGATTCACCTTTATTTTACACAACACAACCATGATATGCCTACATAAAATACCTCTGAACTCAAACATTCGACATTGAGATTTAATATTGCAGTCTAGTTCGGTATAGTACACTTTGTAAGAAATATCTCTTAAATGTTCTTCATTAACCCCTAAAATGTGTTCCTCAACTTCAAATATAAAAGTTGTTCTTTCCTCTTTCAATATGGGGATATTGTAGAAATCAACCCTCTAACTTTTTGTTGGAACAACTTAAATATCTCTTGAGTGTATAAGCTTTGAAATTGTCTTTCAAAAACATAACCACTCTAAACTAGTATGAGAATATTAAACGATTGAAAATTCAGTTTCTTTTCTTTCTCAATATTTTTCCACAAAGTCTTATCATATTACTCCACGGATTATTTTAGGATTATTTTGGAGTGCACAAAGTCATAAAAAAGTGTATTCATACTTTCACTCCGTTGAGATGTGGACATCCCTACCTAAAAGTGGTCTTCACATAAATATTTATTCATTTCGATCTTTTCAAAAATAAAGAATTCAACACGTCATTATCTTTCAGCTGAAAATCTTCTATTAGTCTCATCTAATCGTTTTCGCATTGTTGAATAGTAATGGAGTTATATACAATATTTTTCAACCTTTTCTTTATTAGTTTGTATTCAACATGGCTTCCAAATATTTTAGGAATTTTTTGGTCTGTGATTATGGTATTTGGAGCTCGATCAAGCATACATATCAACTAAGTGAAAGACTCTAAATCTTCACTTGACAATAACGCACATCTATGTAAATAGATTGATCATGATGATTGACCTCGACAAATGGAGCAAAGTATCAAAAGTGATAACATCATAGAATTGCTCATAGACAATTATGCACCTTCCATCTGACTAAAACATGTTTCTAATTCGGGATTTCTTGTCCAAATCAACCAAGTAAAAAAAGTTAGAGTTCCTGCTTTGTATTCTTAAGAAAAAATTATTAAGTTCTTCAGCATTCTCACTCCTTAACTTTAATCTTCGAGCTTCTGTAATGTAATTTCTATATGTTCTCTCATCAAAAGACATGTTATCATACCCTCCAGCTTCCACTACATACGATTGAAAAGTTGTGGACAAAGTTATTCCAGCGTCATTGTTTAATTCCAATATTTTCTTTGCATTTTCGTCTATTACTTTTTGGATCCAATATGTCGTATCTTCCCAAGACTTAATGTATGGTCGTGCTCAAAACATACACTTGTTATAAAATAATCTTCTTAATTATGAATAACTACATTAATATTAGTTTTACAGTTTGTCTTAGTTGTAGGTCTGGGTTTAAAAAGATTTTTGAACCTCGATGCTTTCATACAACTCTTGGAACAAACAATGATGAAGTATTTTTGCTTACCATCTACACCATTTTTGGTCACTACTTTGCAAATTCCGAATCTAGTTGATTGGGCATATGATTTATAGAATTCACGAACTTCTTATTCGGAGGAAAATGTCATTCTAATATTTGAAATTTGGCTGCGAAAATTAGTCTGAAAAAGTCACTATAAAAGTTATTTTCAAATGTAGACCATTATAAAGGTTTTATTTGAACTATAACAAACATGTCTATGTACGGGACTTTTTCATGTGGAATGTTGTAGAACAACTGAAGTAATAATATATTTTGGGTTTACGGACGATTTGTTCATTGTTTCATCTTCTGGGTTTCTTTCTACGACGTTGTCTGTGTTGGGTTCATGAACATAAAAATGATTTAGGGTTCGTTAAACTTGAAGAACTTCGTTATCTATCCAAAATAAAAATAAATATTTTGTATAACTGAAGTTGAAAAAATACCTACTATTCTGGCGCAATTTTTTGTATTTTGTATAAATGCAATTAATAAATCTAGGGTTTTGGTTTGAATACGATTTTCGTCGGAGAGAATTGAGAGAGAAAAATTATTTGAAGACAATGATTGCGGGAAATGAATTTAATTTTTTTTTCCTCTTTCATTTAAATGTGATAGGCCACGTCGGATTCATGTCTTTGATTTCGTTATAACTTCGTTGCCCCTATTAGTACTCTTAAATTATATAGGAACTATTTAAGAAAAATAGAGTTATTATTTTAAATTTTAAAATTCTTTTATTATCATATAAAATTTAATAATTAAAGGTGAAAATGGTTTTAATTTTATAAATGATTATATTTGAAATAACAACGTGAACCAAACAAGTTCTTAAATAAAACGAGACAGGGAAACTTGCTGCTCTATTTTGTGTGAGTGGGTCCGCATACGTCAGTTTCACCGCAGACCATATACGGAAATGTGTGTTGAGAAGAGAAAGAGAGGAAAATGATTTACATTTATTTTGTTATACATATTTAATGACACTTTTTACCGGTTTTTTAGGCTTTGTTTGTTTTCGGTATAATATAAAGTTAAATTTGTACTTTACTTTTATACAGTAAAATAAATCACTATGTAGTAAAAAAAAATCTGTTCAATTTCAACTCTTCCTTTTTCATTTCACATCATCCAAACACTTTACCAAAATAAAAAAATATTTTTTTAAATCAATTGTTTGATTCAGTTTATTTGTAGTTTACTCGTTCTAATTTTAGAGTTAAAAGCTCTAATATGTTAGATATGATTCAATTATAAGAATCTCTAATTTTGTGTGTTAATACTTTAACCATTTCAGTTTATCTTATTAGTTAAACGCTAAAATATATTTGATTTTATTTATTAAAGTTATTGTAGCTTCTTATTAGGTAATCTCCCAACTTATTTGACTTAAAAGTAAAATTAAATTAACCATTGTTATTAAATGTTTTATTGATGTTGGGTTATTTGTGATTTTGATTTATTATTTTTTTACTTTAATTTAATTTGAGTTTTTTCAATAATACAAACAAAAAATCAAACAATGTTTCATTCTATCTCTTATCAATCATAACATTTAATTCATTAATAAAAATATTAAATATATTATTAAAATTATTGATTTTTATTTTACTTTTATATATATATATATAAATATATATATATATAAATATATATATATATATATATAAATACACTTCAAATATTTGTATCAAAATAAAAATTAGTACGGCTCAAAATCATCAAATTCATTAATTTTGTTCTCTATCATGAATTTTTTAAATAATCTCCTACGCAGGTTACTTAAGACTTTAATTGATAAAATTATTATAATAATTTTTTATATTTAAAATTAAAATTTTATAAAAATAAAATAAAGGTATGTGATATTTTAATTACTAAATAAGTTAATAAGAAATAAGATAAATGGAAGATTTTTTAATTTAAAAAACAACAATATTGAACTAGCTCTTAAATAATCATGTTTGTTATGTATTATATAAAAATAAAATAAATATGATAATTATATATACTAAGTTGCGGAAGAAACATAACTTTAATAAATAATAAAATTAGTAATATCAAAATGTTAAAAAAAATAAAAATATTATTTAAAAAATTCAAGATGGAGAACAAAGTTATTGAATTTGATAATTTTAGTACTAATAATTTTTTTTTTGATAAAAGTATTTGAAGTGTATTGATATATACTTGTGTTGTATAAAGTTAGAATGAATGTTGGAAAAAAAAATAAGATTAAATACAAAAAGGAGAAAAATAATTTTTTTTATTAAAAGAAAGTTGAAGATGATGATAGAAATAATTTTTTTTTTGAGAATATAAACAAAATATTTTTGTAATAAGGAGGTATTTGAAATATCACATTAAATTTTAATAAAACAAAATATTTTTTTTTATAGTCAGGTATCGGAGATGGGCAATCCGGTTTGGGTTTAGGGTTTTGCACTCCCCATTTTCGATATGTATCCGATCGGGTATCTTCTCCCATGTCCCATGTCCGACTTCGTGCCCGATTTAAAATACCGAACCCCACTATTGAATACCCACAAGTATCTAGCATTCGGGTCGGGTAATCATTGACATCTCTATTAACATATCATTCTAAATATTGTGTTTATTTAAGGTTTGATGAAGACATTTTTAATGGCAATGATTAGTGGTTTGTAATAGAAGAAAAAGGTGATTAATTTAATGTTTAAAAAAACTTATTTTTTTTAAGTCAAATTATGTTTACTTTTTTTTCATAAATATATTTTACATACGTATTAATTTGGTTAAGATCAGGTAAAGATAAGAGTACACCGTCAGCTAGTGAAAATAGGTTTTACTTTTATAAAGACATGTTTCATAAAATATTTCTTGATTAATGTTGTGTAGGTAACATGTATACAATATAATAACATGATTAAATAACTTCTTTTTCATAGCATTAAAAAATGGTTCAAATGAACTTAGACACTCATTTGGAAAATATTGGATCAAACTGTTGGATCTTATATAGTTGGTTGAATTGAAGATTTATACATGTTTTTGACTTTTATTGCATATTTGTGTAATTGTTCAAGTATTGGGTTTTCCATATTTTTGGTGCCTTTATTAATTTGTTATATATATTTAATTCAAAATTTTCTCGTATATTTAATATAATCTTACGCAATCCTGACTATTTTTAAATCAAAACGTTTATAATAAATATCGAAACATAACTTTTTTTTCTTAGAGAAGTTTGTAAATTATACCTTTTATCATGAGAAAAAAAATAACTTTTGTACCTAATTTATAGTTTTTTTTTATTTTGCATTATAAATTCACAATAAGCTTATAAATCATAACTATCATGGTAAATTTCAAACTATTACAACTTAAATTATAATATGTTGGTTGAAAAAAAAATATATAGATATTAATTGTATAAGCTCGATAAAAAACTAAAAAAATGAAGTACAATCAAACTAGAATGTAAACAATAAATTCTATAAATAAAAGAGAAAATTACCTAGGCGACCTTCAAATTATTTCGATCGTTTACTTTTAGACCTTAAATTATTTTTAAAAATAAATTGCCCCTCAAACTTTCAGAAAGGTTACAATGACCCTTCAATCAAATTTTTCTATAAACATAACGTTTCTACCTAAAAGCCCTCAAACTATTTTGATAGTTTGTTTTTGACCCTCAAACTATTTTGATAGTTAATTTTTAACCCTTGAATTATTTATCTCAAAACTATAACATATTCAATCTTGACTCTTTTCTATTTTGTTATGAAAAATATATAATATATTTTACAAATAAAATATATAATTTTATTATTTATGACCAAATTTGAAGATAATTTGCTCTATTACAATCTATCAATATTTTTTTTACAAATATTGAAAGATTTCAACAGAGTATTAAACAATTGTAACTTTTTATTTTATTTATATAATAATGTCAAATAAGATTAAAATTTTGAATGTTATTAAACAATTGCAACATCCATGTCAGACTAATAATATTCATTAAAAAGTAATAAAACATCAATAATCATCTTTTACACTAGAGTTAAAAATGCAAAAAATTAACAGTAACACACTTTAATTAATAAAAGACTGCAGTAAAAAAGATAAAAGATCTGTTTTGTAGTATATAATATTCATGTATTAAGTCCTAAAATATTAATTTTTCTATCATCTGCTTCATTCTCTATTTTTGACTAGTCACTACAGTTAAAAAGAAAAAGACTATAGTTAAAAAGATAAAAGATCTACCATATATTGTGAATACATTCAACAAAACAAATCTACTTACATATTGGTTCTATGCCCTTTTAATTCTCATCATTCCTCCCTTTACATCTTTCAAGTTTTAGCATTGTGTCTTGAGTTTTCACACTTCTTACGGTGGATAATCACATACTTCCTCAGCTTCTTTCCATAGTCTTTTCTCTCGTCTGGTTTTTTTCTTCTTATTTTCATGGGTCTATCTGGTTGAACCACACAAACAGGAGGATCCAACTGCAATCATAATGATGAAGTTGGCCATATATCTTTACCATTGATTGTGTATAAGACGTGTTGGTAAATAGTGATGAACAGTTCTTTTCTGTAACACTTGTCAATACATTCATGCACTTTTAGGTCATGTTGTTTTAAAGCAACTATGACATGACAACATAGTAATCCTGATAGCTCTCACAATCCACAATTACATATTTTTCCTAACATCAACAACAAACTGATGTGCATTAGGTCCATTACCTAGTAACCGTCCACACCATTATAGATTGACCTCCACTTAAAAGATTATTTTATCCTTTCTTCTATAATTTTCCTAATTAATGGTCTAGTAATATAGGATATCTAAACATGCTATTTTTTCTTCTCTGCATTGTTAAAAGAAAGAGAAAGAGAATAATAGTGTGCATATATTTAAGATGATAGAGGTATTTATACATGACTTACATTAGTAAATATAATAAGAATATATAATAAGTATAGAATAATATATAATATAATATAATAATATATTATTAACACCCTCCCTCAAGCTCAAGGTAGAAGAGAATTGAATAACTTGAGATTGGAGACTAAATCTTGAAAATGACGAGGAGGATAAAATTTGGTAAAAATGTCAGCAATCTAAGCTTGTGAAGAAATATGAATGAATTGTATGGTACCATTAATGACATGATGTCGTATCAGATGACAATTAATTTCGATGTGTTTAGTACGTTGTGAAATATATCATTATGAGCAATTTGCATTGCACTATTATTATCACAAAAGATAAGAATAACAGAGAATGAAAGAACACCCACTCTTGGAGTAATCATCGTAGCTAAAGAAGCTCAGAGGTAGTATCTGCAAGAGCATGATATTCAGATTCTGTACTAGAGAGAGAAACAACGGTTTGTTTATTACTTCTCCATGAAATGAGAGATGTGCCAAGAAAAAAAATAGTCAGTAATGGATCGACGATCAATTGGATCTTCTGCCCAATCAGCATCAGAGTGTGCTCATAACTCTAGAGGAGAAGAGTGAACAAAATGTAGTCCATTAAATAAAGGTCATCTAATGTAACGTAGTATGCAAAAAAAAAACGTTAAAGAAGTGAGTAATACGAGGAGATGACATAAATTGACTCACAATATGGACAAAATATGTAATATATGGTCGAGTGACAGTAAGTTATACAAGACTATCAACTAGTTGTCGATAAAGTGTTTAATCACTTAGTGGAGTACCATCAGTAGTAGAAAATTGCTCTATGGAGTCAAATGGTGTGTTAACAACTTTTGTGTCAATATATCGGCCCAAGATATGAGATCAGTTGCATATTTAGCTTGTGATAAATAATAACCAGATTCATCGGAAGATACTTCAAGTCCCAATAAGTAACTTAAATGTACAAGATCTTTCATTTCAAATTTGGATATGTAGAAAATTCTTGAGATCGCGAATGCCATTTGTGTCATCACTAGTAATGTCATCCACATAAAGTAAAATTAAGATACAACCTTGATCTGTTTTACAAAAAATAATGCATGATCATAAGAGTTGGATTTGAAACCAAGATCACCAATGGTGTAGCTAAACTTGGCGAATCACTCCTTAGGAGTTTGTTTGAGACCATAAAGAGTTTTACGTAGTCTATAACTTTATTTGGAGGATGATCGTACTTTGGTGGAGGTTGTATATACACTTCTTATGTTAGTTCAACATTAAGTAATGCATTTTTGACATCCATTTGAAACAGTTGCCATCTTTTGCTGGTAGCTACTGCAATAAGGCTACGAACCGAGGTCAATCAAGTGACATGTGCAAACATTTCCTCATAATCAATATCATATTCTTGAGTATATCCCTTAGCAACAAGGTGAGCTTTATATCATTCAATTAAACTGTCTACTCATGTCTTAATTTTAAAAACCCATTTATAACCAACAATTGACTTATATGAAGGTAAATCAAACAAGTTCCAAGTTTTTTTCTTAGTAAGTACTTGTAATTTTTCTATCATTGCTTGCTTCCACAAAAGGTTAGAGTTGGCCTCACGAAAAGTACGAGGTTCATAGAGAGAGACAATAACTGAGTACACATAAAATTTACAAAGACGAGTAGAAGGTTGACTTACACGATTGGTACAATGATGAGGTAGTGATGGTGGTGACAAATAAGAAGATTCTTGAATGATATGATCAAATGAGGTATGTGCGGGATTTTGAGATGGAGAAGATGTCGTTATGGGAAATGCAAGTGGCGTTGAGTCGCATGAGTTGTTTAATGGTCATACACAAGAAATGTCAGGAAACAAATGTATGGTAGGATCACAAAAAAAATGATTAGGAGGTTCATTGAATTTAAATTTAGATAGAGTTGAAAACATCTTATGTTCCTAAAATAATACATGACGAGATACGAAGACGTTGAGACAATGGATCCCAACACCTATTTCCTTTGTGTTCGATTCCATAACCTAAGTAACAACATAATCGAATTCGAGGTTCTAATCTGGTGTACTCATGAGATTGTAATGTGTACTCATGAGGTTGTAATAAAAAACATGCACATCTAAAAACATTGAGAGTTTGATAATTTGGAGCTCGATTAAAAAGACGTTCAAAATGAGAGATGTTACATATGACAGGAGAAGGAATACAATTGATAGTATAAATAGCGGTGAAAGATGTTTCTCCCTAAAAGTTATCGGGAAAAGAAGACGAGATGAGTAGGGATCAAACAGCATTAAGAATGTGTCTATGTTTTCGTTATGCCTGACCATTTTGTTGAGAAGTTCCAGGACAAGATCTTTGAATAATTGTGCCCTATTGTGCTAAAAACTCTATGAATTTTGTGCCTTTGTATTCCATGGCATAATTAGTGCGCAAGATTTTAATTTTGGAGGAAAATTGAGTCTGAATCATATTAGCAAACCGAATGTAAATTGAGGACAATTCAGACCTATTGCGCATCAAATAGATTCATGTATAACAAGAAAAATCGTTAGTAATAATCACATAATATTTCAAACCACCCAAAGTATTATGTGCTAATGAATTAGAATCATTAGGTAAAAAAGGTAAAAGCATGTCCTTTAGAAAGCTCAAATAAAATACAATCAAAAGTTTTGGTCTTAATAGGGCCTAAGAAACCACTAGAAATTAAAGAACTCAAATGATATGTAGAAGTGTGACCTAATCGAGAGTGCCAAATTTGAGAAGTGATAGCTCCAACAAAATTTTGCGATGGAAGAGATAGAAAAGTGAGTTCAAACAATTGTCCAACCTTACGTCATGTTCCAATGATTTTATTTGTTTGAGGATCTTTCACAACACAGCCATTACTCGAAAAAGTTATGTTAAAACCGAGATCACATAGTTATCCAACATAAATAAGATTTAACGAAAGTTTTCGAACAAAAAATGTTTCAGGTAAGGACAATATAGAATTTGAACAATACCAATAGTTTGAACATTCAAAGTAGTATTATGAGCATTATGAACAACATGTGGAATAATAGGTTTTCTAGTGGATGTGAGAAAAGATGATTCAGAAGTCATATGATTACAATATCCTAAATAAAAAAACCATGAGGTAGAAGTACCTGGTGTGGTAGATAACACTAGAAAAGATAAGATTGGAGAAGATGTAGTATCATGATCCGATTGAAGTTTTGTAAAAGTGATTGAATGTTATTAAGAGAGAATTTGGAAAAAGTATTCTTTAATGAAGTACATGTGGCAACAACAACGATAGAGAATGCAAATTTGGAAGACTTATCCATTAAAGTTGAATCAATGTGAACATCAATATTCAGAAATAAATAACGACCAAAAAACTTAGAGCCTAAGCTCTGATACCATGTTAGACGAAAGAGAAAGAGAAAGAGAATAATATTGTGCATATATATTTAATATGATAGAGATATTTATACATGAGTTACATTTATTAAAGTTGAATCAATGTGAGTATCAATATTCAGAAATAAATAACGATCATAAAATTTAGAGCTGATACCATGTTAAACGAAAGAGAAAGAGAATAATATTGTGCATATATATTTAAGATGATAGAGATATTTATACATGAGTTACAATAGTAAATATAATAAGAATATATAATAAGTATATAATAATATATAATATAATATAATAATATATTATTAACACTTTCATTAAAAATTCTCTAATATCCATTGAACGGTCCTCTCTAATAGGATCAACTCCAATTGGCCTGGATATAGACCCTTTATATGACATCCATCCAATCCTATGCTACAACTTTACTTATTTTGGAGTTATAATATTCATTCACTGTTTGTCTTAATTCCCTAACTGAAATCTTAAGGTTTGCCCTAATTCTTTCCTCATATCGATTTGACAGCCATTTTGTAGTGATGTTTTTATTTTTATATGCATGATCACAATCTTCGTAGACATCATTCAATATTTTAATTACCAAATTAATTTTTTCGACTTTCATATTTACTGATGCAAAATACTCCCATTTATAAGGTGGCTAACATTTGGCACGCACTCTGTGTCTCTCATTGCAGGAAAATTTAATCAACTTACCCATGCATATAGAATAATTTTTAATAGCCTCCTTGAATTCTATAGAGTTACAAAATTGTTGTCCCAACTGAAATAATGGATTTCTCATGTCCCTTTATGCATTTAAGTCAACATATGGAGGTCTTTGTGCTTCCTTCTCCTCATCAGATGATCCTCCAAAAATGCTATGAAGTCCATCATCAACCGTGTTACCATCTAACATTTTAACAAAAGTGTGATCAAGCCCCACCATCCCCACCATATGCAAATGTTCATGATCAACACGTGGTCCCTTATTTTTCTTCTTACCATTCCTTTTTCTTATTTCACATGTTAATTGACCACTACCCTCAACTTGAGTCGCTATTTTAGTTGATTGGGTATACCCTATTGCAATGACATCTTCACTATCTTGTTGTCTTTCTACATCTTCATTTGAGTTACGTTCGAACATATTATCATCATTGCAATAAAGTTTTGCTTCTGAAAAGTGGTCACTCTTTACATATTCACTACTTGTATCATCACCATTTGAATCATCACTATTTTCCTCAACAATGTTTGCATCATCACTAGTTTCTAAATCAGGGTTTGATTCATCGTTCTCATCTTCCTCTTGTACTTCTTCTTGTGAAGTACTACTTGAGTCTTGTGTACTCTTTCTTATTGAAATTGTTACAATACCCCTTGAGTCTTGTGCACTCTTTCTTACTGAAATTATTGCAATACACTTTAAGCCTTGTGCACTCCTTTTTACTAGAGTTGCTATAATACCACTTGAACCCTTTGTACTATTTCTTATTAAAATTGTTGCAATACCCCTTGAGCCTTGTGCACTATTTCTTATTGAAATTGTTGTTATACTTGAGCCTTATGCACTCATTTTTACTAGAGTTTCTATAATACCACTTCAACCCCTTCTACTCTTTTTTATCGGAGTTGTTGCAGTATAACTTTGGCCTCTTGTCATTCTTCTAACTAGAGTTGATTCGGTTGATAGTTCAATTTCAATTCAAAAATAAACTTCAATCAATCTACTCTTCTTTATCCACGTACACATATTCATAACATCAACATCGTTTACAATGTCCATTGGGTTACATTTCAAAGGATCACCTGGTTCCTCATATGAGAATAATATAGTATTATTGTCATATCCTATGTCTTTAACCATTGTCTTAATTTCTTGGAAAGACAATCTATCAACATCACAGTCAATGTAATTAACATCACCACCAACGTATAATAGCCCATCTCTTCTTCCTCCATGATAAAGTTTAATGTTGAAAATTTTAGACTCAAGATCTGTAACCCAATATATGCACATTAAAATAGTATAAAAGTTAGAAGAATATATGAATATTGTAAACTCGATATCAATGCATAATTAGAAAATGAGGGTTTTAATTAGAGAAATATGTTAAACATCTTATCAAGTATAAACTAGTAAATTGGCATTACTTAAACAAGTTGTCTTAAGTTTAAATGCACTTTCAACTGAAACAGTTTCAGCCCAAAATTGAAGTTGGCTATAATTACTATAATAATAACTAGTATCAACTCCATCTCCCGAATTAAAAAATAAATGAAAACAAAGAGCAGGTAACAAATGATGAACATGTCAAATGACCTTTTACCTGACAAGAAGAATCATTGTATCACATAAGAAATGTATTATTTTCTTCCCTCTATATATCTATTTTCTTTTATAAAGATAAATATATAGCATAGATTAGGTACAAATGAGATAACTATAGCTAATACATGAAGTAATATGTTTAAAAATGTGATCAATCTTAAGGAAAAAAATTAAGAACTGGGTATACAACAATTAACACAACACTTCTAAGAAAGAGAATTTTTAGTATAATAGGATAATCACGAGTAATGCATAACTTACATGTATCACCTCTCATAAATATAAGTACTTACCGTATACTCGATTGGAACCTAAATCACAATTTCTATGTCTAATCATCCAAGTTATTGCTCTGATACTATGAATTTTATCTCATGTCTCTCTTTACTCTTCTAGTAGACCCTTCTCTCGCATCGATCTCAAGAACTCAAATTTTTATCGCAACTTAGGGCTTCTCTAGTAGACCCTTCTCTCGCAACTTAGGGCTTCTCCTTACAAAGAATGATACAAATCTATGGAAAAGAAGAAAGACGATATTATGTAGGTCGGTCGTAGAGAAGTTAAATGTAAAAATTATTTTGAAGAGAGTGAGGATTGAAAATGAGGGTTTTAATTAAAGACGTTATGTTGTAACAAAAAAATGACAAAAAGGCATGTGTTGACCATTTTTGATAATTTGAGGGTCATTGGTTATCTTTTTGAAATTCTAAGGGATAATTTATTTTAAAAAATAATTTGAAGTCTAAAAGTAAGCGATCAGAGTAATTTAAGGGTCACCTAGTTAATTTGCCTTAAATATAATTGAGAGAGTTAGATCTATATTATTATATTCATAAGATTTGTTTTTATTTGTATTTTTAACTTTGTTTGTAATGGTTTTCTTTCTAAATTTGTTTCTTAACTTATGATACTTGTTGTCGTTACTTAAATTGTAGGGATGTTTTAAAATTTTATATTATGTTAGCATGATCGGTAAGAAATGAACTCGTGATATTTGACCTCTTAAGAATCAAGATTGTCACTTTAATTATCTCGGTGGGTTTATTATTTACCTAATTCTTCAAACATTAAAAACACGATTTCATTTAATATATATATATATATAATTAATTAATGACATCCTAAATTAATAAGGAAAAAATGACCTCTCAAGTATAATGAAAGATAACTAAAAAAAATGCATGTAATTTAATCATCAATCTAAAAGAATAAACATTTTTAAAACTAAACTCCAATTTATTTATAAAATAAGTGAGGAACTATAAGAGAATTATTTTACTTACTTAAATTGCATTAATTAATAATTACCCTCTTTGTTTTTGTGTACTTTTAATATTTGTATCGTCATCATTTTCTTATTAGGACAGATTTCTTAAATCATCTCTAAGCATTTCTTGTTACTTTTTTTAAAATAACATTTTTTTATTATACTACATTCGTCAATAAAGTCTCAAAACTATAATAAAAAAAATATTAAAAAAAAAAGTAATGACATAAATTGTCCTTTCTTTTTTAATAAAAAAACAAAACCAACTCAAAATAAAGTCTCGCTTAATAATTTCATACTTGTTTTATTACTTTTAACAAACTAATTTGTATGACAATTGTTTTTAAGGATTTTCACTTCTCACTTTCAAAATAATTTCTTACTCATGGTTATCAAAAGGACCCAACACTATTATAACTTTTCTTGACAACTTTTTCTTTTATTAGAGATGCATATCTTCTCCTTTACGTATCTTAATTATTAGAACAAATTAATCTCAATTTTTAGTTTAAGTATTTTGTAAACCAATAAATGACTCACTAAAATTTATTTAAGCATTTTAAATTTTTGGAAACAATAAAATAATGTTAAAGTTTTTAATCTTAAAATATTTTTAGTATAAAAAATATTGACTGTAATATAATTAATAAATTAATAATTAAGAGAGAGAAAAGGAAAAAGAAAAAGAAACCGGGAAATGGTTTTGTAGCCGGTAACTGTAAAGCTTAGGCTCTTACTTACATATAGTCTTGTAAAATAATATATAATACATCCACGAGATTACTCTGAGCAGGATTAGGGTTCTTAATGGAGTTTGAAGATCATCATCCCCAAAACCCAGAACCAGAAGAAACCCACGATGCCCTTTCGCCAGACTTCGAAAGTTCACGCCCACCCAAAATCAACCACCACTCCATAAATCCCGGCGCAAGGTACCGTGAATGCCTCAAAAACCACGCCGTCGGAATCGGTGGCCACGCCGTCGACGGTTGCCGCGAATTCCTCCCTGCTGGAGCCGACGGCACTCTAGATTCCCTCTTATGCGCCGCCTGTAACTGTCACCGCAACTTCCACCGCAAGGAATTATCCACCGTCGGTGAGCCTCTCGCATTTGCTTACAGGACGCCGACTGGGTACCTGCACGTTCATCGACCGCCGCCGCCGCCGCTTCAACTGGCGCTGCCGTCAACTTCTTGTTATTTTAGGGATGAGATGGATGAAGAGATGGGGAATGGAGGAGGAGGATCGTTGAAGAAGAGATTCAGGACGAAATTCACGGCGGAGCATAAAGATAAGATGTTGGCTTTGGCGGAAAGGATGGAATGGAGAATCCAGAGACATGATGAAGAAGCGGTGCAGCAGTTATATGAAGAAACTGGTATCAAAAGACATGTCTTTAAGGTTTGGATGCATAATAACAAGAACACAGTCGGTAAGAAACCCTAAATTTATATATTTTTATGTATTTCTTCTTCTTCTTGTAGTTTTTTTTTTATGTTAAGACTGGTTTTGAACGATATTAGAGAAGAATTGTCTTGTTGGGAACATGATTTTAGGGTTTACTGTGTTTATCTAATTTTTAATTGATTATTTGCATTTTTTATGTTAATTTATTTACTTATGAAATATAAATATATCACATTGATGAAAGAGAATTCTTCAGTCTGTCTGAAAAGAATCAAACTCATAATGAATGAATCTAATTAAGAACTTTGATCTTCATATTAATTTTTGTAGAATTAAATTTGTATGTTGTTTTTGTGGATTTTGTTGTTTGTTTCTTTGTTTGGTTTTGAAGATGTTTTTCTTTTGTTACTATCTTAGCTTTTTGTTGTGTTTTGTAGCGCTGTCTCCAAATTATTTTATTTTGTTTTTTTTCATGAAGTTAGATATCTTCTAGATCATCAAAGATTAATGAATTTTTTTTTTGAATAAAGAAAGTTCAATTAAATCTCTATTTATATAAAATTATAGGATAACTTTATCTTGGATTCAATACTATCAAAAGATAGATCTTTAAGATTACTCATAATAATTTAAATAAGGATCTAGAAATCATGTATTAATCTATAAATTAAATTATTTTATTTTAATTTTAATAAATTTAAATATAAAATTACATTTTAATAATTGGTTTAAAAAACTATAACAAATATATAGTCTTTATTTTCTAAATCAATAAAATCCTAAAAAATCCCATCAAACAACCTCCTAGGGTTTTTTGGGTAATGTTAAAGTTGAGAGAATCCAAAGAAGGATTTATTGTAAGGGCAAGTTTGATTTAATTTATTCAGTTATGATATTCAAAAATCAACTTAATTATTCGAAATTCCAACCTAATGTTTGTATGATATGCTTAATCACTCTAACTTACTATTCGAATTATACAATAAATTAACACGCTCATTTGTATTTGATATTTTTTTAAGACCAAACAAACTTTAGCTATCCCCTAACATTAATTCACAATTTAATGAATTTGGTATTCATTGTGACTTTACTGTTATGAATATGAAGATCATAAGCAATACTTTTGTTGTTTCTCTCTTTTTGTTAATCTTGTGATTTGTATCTTCTTCTTATATATTAGCTGGCCAGACAGTTACTTTTTTAACTTTGTAAATTGATGGAACGGATGTAATTACCGAGTTAGAATGGACAGATGAATTCAGAGTTCACATGAAAATTAACAGAGAGAGAGAGAGAGAGAGAGATGAAGAAGACAGTTGCTGAAACTGGGTAAGGCGCAGAAACGTGAAGCATATTCAATGCTACAGCTGCTCTTTTCTTCACCCATTGGCCCTAATTTTCTCTTTCTCTCTCATCTTCTTCTTCATGCAAACATTCACAAGCTGTAGCTAGCTAGCTTAGCTTGGAATCAAATGCCATTAATTTCTTCCCCCACTGTACAAACATGCACCAGCTTCCCAAACATCATACATATGACAAAACCTTTATCTGTCTTCTCTTCTCTTCTCCATTCATTATTTCTTTACAAATTTAACCTAATTAATTCTATAGACTCAAAATTTGTTATTTCACAACCACTTTATTTTATTTTGAATGTTTAACTTGATCGGATTGGAGTTATTTGTATAACTCAGAGAGAAAAAAAAAATGACGATGGATGGATTATTTTGAGAATGTGATAATTAATTTTAGTAGAATGACTTCAAAGATTTTGATATATATAAATACAAATAAATAAAATAAAGTAAAGAGTAAAGTGATGTTGGAGTGGTTTAAATTATTTAAATAACTCAAATCGAATAAAGCTTTAGATATATTTTTTTTAATAAATTCAAATTCAGCATGTTTATTCTTAATCAAGACCCTATATTAAACTTAAATGTATCATCTATTATATGACAATTATTTGAATTTCTGATCCCATATATCAAATAATTCATATTTTATGTGTTGAAATTAATTTTAAACCATCAATTAAAAAATATCAACTATAAAAACATTAATATAATAACAATTTCAAATAATACTTTTTAAACTAAAAAATTAATATTGGTAAAAAAAATTGTTAATGATAATATTAATTATTAATATATTAAGAATGTGAATTAGATTACATATGATTTCATAATTTGAAAATACCCTATATTAGGCCATATATAATAAGTTGGTTATACTCAAAGCAACTCAACTCTTAATCATTCATCTTACTCAATAATTTTTTCATTCAATTAATTAGTTGAACTCAAATAATCCATTATATATTATTATAAAGTTATAAATTGATATTCTTTAATAACCTCATATGAATGAATCAAGCTACAAGAGAAATTAATGTTGTTATTATGACATCACAATCTGTTCCATCATCACGTGAATAATGATAAATTATATATTTATTTATTTTTGCCTAAGGACTAATTAAATTAACTGTACCGTTCTTTGGACATATCAAATAAAAAGGTCGTACCTAGGGAACGACAGATATGTATATTTATATACATTATTATGTATTTTTGCGGATAAGCTAGCTCTTAATTAATTAAGCAATTAATAATGTGCATTTAATTAATTAGTTTCCTAATCTATCATTTTATTGATTACATTAATTTCAAAATCCAACATCAATTCTATAAAAACCTATACCTAACAAGCCCTAATTATAAATTATAAAGATGTAAACCCCAATCTATCAAACAAACACTAATGTAATTATATTTATTATTAATTAATTAATTAATTAATTGGGACATTTATTTAATATTAAAGTGTGGACCTGAGAGGAGACAGCTTTTTATAAGATGTACGACACTAATGATCAGAACTCATCTAAATTCTTCCTTCTTGGGAATCATGGCCACTGTTGAATTATGTAAGGTCGCGTTTGTTTTTTTCTCTTAGCCCGTATTAATTAATTATTGCTAACTAATTGTAATTTTAATGAGTAGTACTAATTAAGTATGTGTATATATAGTTTATATGTTTGTCCAAACAAAGATTACTAGCTAGAAAGTTTTCAATGAATATAGTATAAGCTTGATTCATGTATGGATATGAAAATAATATTAGGCCTCTTTCAATATGTTTTATTTTTAAATCTAAACTAATTTAAAAATCTTGATTATTGATAATTTTGAATAAGAGAGTTTTTTTTAAAATGGCATAAAAAGTATATTGAAAAAAAATATATATATATTTTTTAAAAATTAGAAGATGTTTTCACATTTTATTTAATAAATTTAGTGATATCATTAATAAAAAAAAAATTGAATAAATTATTATTTGATTATATATAATTTTTAGAAAAATGAATAAAACCTTAGGCTTTGATTGTTGGAGTTGTTTTTTTTTTTTAGAAATAATCATAACCATATCGTTTTATCCACTCTCTCATTAACAACATTATTCAATTATTAAAAAAAAATATTAAAATACATTCTATGTTTAATTTTTTTCTTATCATTATAATATTATTAATTAATTCTAAGTCTAAATATCACATTCTCAAAATTACCACATATATAGCACTCATATTTTATTCCACAATCTATAATTTTTAAATAACTCCAATTTATTTTATAAAATTCTTATACAAGTTCAATGGACGGAATTTTAAATAAAAAATTAAGTTAGAAATGATATTGTATAGATCAATTTCAAAATAATTAAATTATCAAAAAAAATAAGGTAGACAATTCAATATATAAATTATATTTGGTATTAATATTGTGTTGTTTATTTTATTAGAGGACAAAAAACTAAAAATAAATATTGTTGACAGAAGGTTTTCGAAAACCCGAAATGTAAATATAAACTTTTTTTCAACAAAACAAATATAAATAATATTAGTGTTAAATATATATCTCATTTAGCATATTCATTTAATTATAAATTTGTTTGTATTTTTATTTTATTTGAAAGAGTCTACATTTAAATTATTTTGAAAAAGGATTGATAGATATCATTTTTAAATTAATTATTTATTTTAAATAATGGCAAGTTATTATAAATAATTTTGGGGGCTTGTGATATTTTTTTTTTTCTTTTAAATTTACTATTTTTACCCTGCCACTTTAATAGTTTCAATATCTGTACATAACTGATAACTCTCACAAGATGAGTTGTTTATAACTTTATACACAGTTTCAAAATGTACAAAGTTCTCAAAATTTATCAAATATACATTAACTTCACACAATTTATAAAAACATCTCTAAAAAAAATTGATCTTCTATTAATAGATAACTACCTATAAAAAGATAAATAATCAAACAATATTATTTTTAACTAATGTAGTATCAAATACAATCTTATAAACATTTATTTAATAATTTTAAGCTAAATTTAATAATATATATATAGGTTTATAAAATCATTTAATTGTATTTTATATTTAAGTGCGGATTAACACGTAAACTAATAACTCAACTAACTTACTCTCACAAAACGGATTGTGCATTATATATAATACTACGAAAATCCAATAATTGAACACTATGCATTATTATTATTATTATTATAGAACTAGTTTAATTCAATATATTCATTAAACAATTGTATTCGTTTAATAAATTTCAGTTTATTTGAATTATTAACATAATTAAGTTCAATTTATTTGAATTACTAACATAATTAAGTTTAATAAATTTAAATGTTATATTTTATCTTTCTTTTTGTTTAAAAAATATCTAGTTTAATTGGTCAATTGTTCTGTTTTATACATTGTAGCTTATTAGTTAAATTATTATTAAGAATTTATTATATCATCGCAACTTATTCACACTTATAAATCGGATTGAAATAACTCTAATATACAGGGGCGGAGCCAGAATTTGAAATCTTCCCGGACTAAGTCTTTATCAAAAAAATCTATCTGAGCTAAACAAATGAAATAAACCAAGTATACAGTTACTAATACTTTTTGGCGATTGTGAAACATCAATAACGACAGTAATTTACCGTCGTTATTGCCGGACACATACAAATTATTTTGGTCTACCCGGGCTACAGCCCGGGCAAGCTTACACTTAGCTCCGCCCCTCTATAGTATACTCCATAAGAAACTTTATTTTGACTCTCTATAGAATTTAACCAGTTGCAACCAACTACTTCAATATCAATTGCTATCGAAATATCGGTCTTAATCAAAATTTATTGTCATGGAGATCCACTTTGAAATAGTAATTAACAAAATTTTATCCAATCAAAAGTTGATTATTAAAAAGGTTGGAGACAATAATGTTATATATAAACCCCATGTCTTGTTTGTCATTAAGAATCTTTGATGGAAGAATCCAAAAGTGAAACCAATGGGAGAATGACAGGTAGCTTTGTGTCAAGTCCTTTTTTCTGCCATATGATTCCCATCATTCTATCTAAGCAGAAGAGATGCCCCTGCAAGGCTTCCTTGAAAGGAACATTACATAGGCCTTGTCCAACTATACACAAATTTCATTAAAATATATAAAAATACTGCCTCACACTTGTCCCCAAACCCTAATCATTTTATTTTTTTCAATCTCACAATGCATTTACCATGCCCGGTTAATATATATATATTTTTTTTAAAATTCAACTTTCTTATTTCAATCTATCGCCCTAAACCAAGGGCTAGTCACATATTGATTTTTTTTTAGATTTTATACAAAAATTAAAATATCAAATATTCAACCCTCTTTTCAATTATACAAAATACCAAAACATCCATCATTTAAATATTTTATAATTTTATTATACTATTATTTTAGGATAATTAAATAAATAACCCTTTTAAAAAACTATTTTATAGATTTTACATCAAACAATATTTTTTATTTTCAAATAACCAACATCAAACGAGCTCTAGGTGTGAATGTTGTGCACATCTACTGATCATCAATCAAACATCTTACACATGTATAAATATGGAACTTTTAATTAGAATTGAATTTAAAATTTGTGTGGGTAGTTTGATTTTGAGGTTTTAGGTTTAAAAAAAATTATATATCATATTATTTTAATCATCAAATTAGTTAATTCATCAAATATAATATTAAAATATATCTATTTTACTTTTATTAATTATAAATAAAAAATAATATTTTAATAATTTATCATAAGCCTTATTGAAATTTGGGTTATTTAATGAGATATAGATTATAATAATGTTTAACTATAAATAATTGGGTCTTTATTTACAACTCACGACCCACTACTCACTACTTGAAAAAATGGGTTTGTTAACTCGTAAGTCAAATAGGGTCGACTCACTACATTTTACCAAAATATACTCTTACAAAGTTTGATCATAAGGTCTAAGTATATTATCTAATCATCTAACAAACTACGGTATACTAATTTTGTCAAGTTTAATTTCAACAGTTAGAACAATAAAAATAGATAATGATTTATATTTTTGTTTTATAATTTAACTAGCGAGTGAATATATAGATAATCAGGGGTCAAAAGTTACTTACAAAATATATATACATATATATAGGTTTGAATCCCTACAAATACAGATGTAGAGGGGATATTGTGACGGTGATATATCTTCATATAAATTTAAATGAATTATATGTGTTTGAAGAGATAGTGTGGTGGTAGAAATTTGAGGGTGTTATTTGGGTAAATTATATGTGTGTAAACAAGGGCGAATTAAAAAAATAATAATTTCACTAGACTATCAAAATTATATGTTTACACTATTACGAGTAATAAATGAGTACATTAAGTATTTTAATTGAACTTATCTACTAATATCCCTACTAAAATAAAATAAATGTACAACATCTAAAAAGTGATGGAAATACCCGATTTAAATAACAAAGTTATATATTTAAAAGTTTATCTCATATTATTAAAAATGTAAAAATAAGAAAAGAAAATATATAAAAATAAACAAACTTTTACATATTATTTAAGTTGTAACTTTTACCTATTATTAAATTGAAGATTTATTTTGTTAACCGTAGATGAAGATGAATTTCCTATATGTTTGAATAATGACAATAATATTTTTTGTTTTTTACTTCTTTCATTTGTTATTGTAATTCATTAATAAAAACACAAAATAAGATTGAGAATATAAATAATTTATACAATCTTATAATGTAAGGAAAATTAATTGAGAGATTAAGGGTAAAGAAAAACTAACGGATAGTTAACGAAGATTCAAGAGATGAGCGAAGGATAGTTGAAGAGAAATTAAATCAAAATATATGTGAAATGCTAACTATATATATAAATAAAGGAATATAAAAGTTTAACTAAAATATATGAAATATATATATATATATATATATATATATATATAACTGACCTATGCTATAGTGGCTTCGTCTTTGGTATAAAGAACAATGAGTGATGGTATTATATGTTGGTACAAATTTGAATGAATTATGTGTTTTAAAGAATATTAAATTACTTTGATGTGTTTGAAAGTAGTGATGATAGTATGTATGAGTATAAATTTAAATTTATTATATGTGTTTAGAGAGATGATGTGATGGTGATACACTGTGTAAATTTGAATGAATTGTATGTTTAAAGAGACAGTGATATATATCAATATAAGTTTCTGTTTTAGGGATAGTATGTTGATGGTATATGCATGTAAGCGTTATAATGTTATTGATAAATTATAAAAATTAAATTGGTAGAAATATTGCTAAAATCTAGGTGAATTATATTTGTGGAATTTATTTTTAATTGTTATATATATATATTGTGAATTTAATAGGAAAAGAGGTAAATGTCACTTTTTTGTGATGTTAGTATTTTTTTCATAATATTAGTGGTGTATTTTAATATTTTTTACTGACATGTATCTTTATAATAATTTATAACATTAATTTGTAATTTGAGATTTTACATAAATTAGTCGATTTTAAAAAAAAAAACATTCTAATCGGTTAATGATGACCTATATGGTATCTAATCTTGACAACTTTATGTTGATACATAATTATGTATTCTTGTATTATTTAAAATAGTATTTTTTTTTTAAAATTTTACTAGTTTAAATAATATTGTTTGTTTGATGTGAATTATGAAAAGTTAGATTATCATGTAAAAATTTAAGGAGGTTTCATATTTTATGACAATATATATATATATATATATATATATATATATATAATTAAAATAAAAGATATTTTGATTAATAAAATTATTAATAAATAAGTTTAAAATGATAAATTATTTAAAAATTATTTAATTAACTTTCTTTAAAAAATGGCACAAATCTATATATATTAATAATGATTAATCTTAAAGTGTGAATTATGTAGTCGAGATTTGTAGTTAATTTGGATATGTATGTGAAAGTAAATGGAGTTGACTCGCCACTCATAAACTTGAAACAAAAAATTAAAAGTTTAATATACACAAATTTTGAACTTGCAACCTCATGATATAAGTTCAACATTGTAACCAACTATGCTAATAATTTTAAGAGAAGTGATAGAGTGAGGGAATTTGGTGAGGGAATGACGTGGCATCACCTTCATTGGTTGAAAAATGTAAAAGTGGGAGGAAAGAGAGAAAAAAGAGAAATTATTTATTTTTTTCAGCGAATAAGATTATGCCACGTCATTCCCTCACCAAATTCCCTTACCTAATAATTTCTCTAATTTTAAATAGATGAGTGATAAGGAAAAAAATTGGTAAAAAAATGAGAAAAATGAGAGAAGGAATTAAATGTCATAATATTATTGGGTGAAAAAAGAAAAAAAATATAAAAAGAGAATAAAAAAAAAAATTTTATTTTTTTGTTTCAGTCAATCACATCTCCACCTCTTCTTTTTCCTAATTATTTCTCAAATAAATAATCTTGAAAAAGCTATTGGGCTATGAGTAGGCGAATTATTGTATATATATATATACAACTTACAAGTTCGAGTCCATTTATAAAATATATTATTACAATTTTTCTAATTAAGTTATATTTTAAAATATTATTTTATCTAAATTAATTTTTAGACATATATTTAATAAAATAAAATGTATTTTAAAAATAATTATAGATATATCTAATTCTAAACAATAATAAGTTCATAAATATGTTTTCAAATGAATATTTTTCATTACTCTGAGGCTCTCGTACAAAAAAAAAAAAATACTTACCTGAGTCCGTCAAAAAAATCGTAAGCACTCAAGCCTACTATTGATTGGGCCCAAATTTAGAATTGTGATTGTTATTCATATTTTATTTTATTTAGGTTTTCCCAATGAGCCCTATCTTTATTTTTCTACTCTTTTTAAACTTCAAATAGATCAAATTCAACGGTTATAAATTATAACTATTGATATTAGAAAGGAAAAAATAATTGAGGTTGATTAAATACAAATATAATTTATAAAATAAATTTAAGATTGTGTTGTTAAAATAAATGAATTAACACGAAAATATTAAAAAAAATGATACTTATATTATTTTAAATATTAATGTAAAATGGGCATCAGAGCTGGATTTGTGTTTGAGAAAATAAAATATTTTTTTAATATCTTATTGATATTAAATTAGATTAAATAATTTTCTATAGTATACTTTAACTAAATTATGTATCAACAAATTTATTAATATTTATCCGTTCAAATTCAGTTCACTCAAATGGTAAGTGTTTCCTAACCTATTATTTAAAAAATTAACATAATTGACACTTCATTTGAATGTGCTGGTTCATCCTGTCTTTCTAAAATTAAAATTAAATTAACTATATTTGAAAGCACAAATATACTATTATCAATCTTGAAAAAACAAAAATAATATATATATATATATATATATATATATATATATATATAATATGAGCAATAATAGAATGTACGTTCTCATATGAGGAGACATTTTAAAAAAATAGCAAAATATTTACAATATAGTAATAATATTAAGCTTAATTAAAATATTATATTGCATAAATATTATATTTAGTTTTACTTTATTATATTGCATAAATATTATATTTAGTTACTTTGATATATTTTGTTAGCTCCAACTTATTCGTTAAACATTCAGTTTTACTTTATTTATTTATACGTTATAAGTTATTAATTAAAATTATTAATATAATTTGTTATATAACAATGACTTATTCATTTATAAATTGAATTAAATTAATTATAAATTTTGATTATATTATAGAATATATGGAAACCTTAATTAATGTCTGAGCTTAATTTCATCCTTTAAATTAAAAAAAAAAAAAACTAAATTAAATAATTATTCATCAATTAATTTGCCAAATTTGAAATTTAATACTACTTCTACAATCCTTTGTATGCTTCAACCGAGTGACTAACCAAGTTACAATAAATTTCTGATTATTTTGAACACTTCTATTTTTCTTATAATGGTAGTCTCTTCATTTAACTACATTAAACATAAATATCTTACATATTCTTAAACTCCATTATCATATCTAAGGTTAATTGATTTGTTTTAATACTTAATCATCTATTTAATCAATCTTATAACCATACTTTACTAATCTAATGGTGTATAAACGTGTTCCAGATAATAACATTTAGATGATAATTATAAACTTGTAACTATATAATAATAAATGACAAATGTATTTTGATATTTGTTCTTACTTTCTAAAAAATTAAAAATAGATTAATTGTGGTTTTTTGACTAACACTTTTTCCCCCAATAAATAGAAAATGGATGTGAAAATGACAAGTGTGTATTTATTCAAACTATAACAACACGTTAATAGAATTGTGACAAAACTTCGAGGCCTTGTCGGATGATGGGTTATTTTCAAATAATTTTGGATATAAGATAAATTATTTCAAAAGTGAATTATATATAATAGGTATGTATATAAGTTATTTGAGATAAAAGACTTAAGGAGTACACACAATGGGTGTTTATTCATTATGAAAATTAACAAGATACTATAATTTATAAATTTTAAAATTTCTTTAGAAAATAATAAACTTACTTAGATACAAGCTAAATAACATATTTATCTCCCTCTTTTAGCCTAACGAGAATAAGATGTTGATATCTCCAACTTTTTTAAAAGGTCTTTGGTTCGAGTCTGTCAGACGTCAAGTTTTGTGTCTGGTTAAGTGTGTTTGTGTGACATTTACTCTAACCCATCTTCATTTTTTTTAAATAACATATATATTTACAATTATTCATTGGATCTAAATATAAGTTTCCAAATGACTATCTTTTTAATTTTACGCATTTTTATGATATTTTTATAATATAATTATGTTTGAATTTGTTAAATATTATATGATTATTATTTTTTAATTTAATAAGTTAACATTATCATTGTGCCACATTTTTTTAAATAACATATTTACAATTATTCATTGGATTTAAATACAAATTTTTAAATGACTGCGTTTTGATTTTACATTTTTATGATATTTTTTATAATTAGGTTTAAATTTGATTAAATATTGTAAGATTATTATTTTTTTAATTTAATAAATTAATATGAATGTTACTGACATCTTTTCATTTTAATTATTTATAGAAAAAAGAAATTAGTGAAATTAAATCAAAACTTTTTATCAATTCTGAATAACCTCTTGTAGACACATTTTTTTTTTTTTTAAATAACATATTTACAATTATTCATTAGATCTAAATACAAGTTTCCAAATGGCTACATTTTGATTCAACGTTTTTATGATATTTTTACTATATAATTATGTTTAAATTTGATAAAATATTTTATGATTATTATTTTTTAATTTAATAAGTTAATATAACCTGAGGCCACGTTTTTTTTAAATAACATATTTACAGTTATTATTGGATCTAAATACAAGTAGTTGCATTTTGATATTGCGTTTTTATGATATTTTTGTTAGATCCAATTCTAAAAACTAAGTGAATAAATCTTAGAATACAAACTAAATCATTAGAGGAAGAAACCTATCATCCAAAATCTTTTAGTTGAAGACTACAGGCAAACTATTAGAGTGAGAAAAATACCTTGATCCATTATCCTCTGTCTATCACAGAAGATTGGGTGTTTTGATCTTCCAAACTCAGCAATCACCTTCTTCTCTCTCTATGGATCGATGGAGGCTCCAAGGATTGTAGGTGAGAGTGAATTGGGGACCATAACCCATTTTATATGCTTTATTTGATAATTTTATTTTGACCATCACAAAATATAAAATTATCCTAAGGTATCTACACATATATAAATTATCCATATTACTTTCAATATACTCCAAAATCCCTTAATCTTTATAAATCACTTAAAATTGATTTAGCTTAATAATAATAACATATATAACCTTTAGTCAAATAATTTAAATCCATTTTAGAATTATAAATCCATATAATTCTAACAATCTCCCACTTGGATTAAATTATGAACTAAACAATTATACATTATCCTTATGATATCAAATTTTGTTATTATCTAAAAGAATATATTCAAACAATCTTGTCCATTGATTATATCAAATGCAGAACCAAAGCGGCTTTCGTTATCATTATCGTAGCTTAACCGATCAATGATCACAAGCATTAATATAACCAAATGACATAGATCAAATATGGATGTGTAACATGGAAATTACATGTAATGTGATTTAACATGCCTATTTCCAACTGGTCCAACAAAAACTGTATTGAGATCCATAAAAATAGCCAGAATGGACTAAATGAACACCAAAATTAATACCAAAATGATTAAACCAAAATATATATTACAAATATCCATAGAATAGTATCCCAAAAAACATACAGACTCCCACTAAACTTCAATATCTCTAAGAGATACAACCCCCATATAGGCAACATGCTTATGAAAGACCTTGGGTTGTAATCCCTTAGTGAGCGGATCCGCTATCATGAAGTCTGTTCCAATGTGTTCTATAGATATTTGACCATCCTGAACTCTTTCCTTAACAACCAGAAACTTGATGTCTACAAACTTAGACTTTGAGAAACTCCTATTGTTGTTAGAGAACATTACAGCTGACTGATTATCACATAGTATCTTAAGTGGTCTTTCGATCTCTTTGACTTGTAATCCCATAATAAAATTATTTAGCCATAATGCTTGATTAGATGCTTCATAGCATGCTATAAATTCAGCTGCCATAGTTGAAGAAGCTGTAATTTTCTGTTTAGCACTCTTCCAAGAGATAGCTCCTCCAGCTAAAAGGAAAATATAGCCTGATGTTGACTTCAAGTCATCTTTGCATCCAGCAAAATCAGAATCAGTGTACCCTATGATCTCAAGCTGATCTGATTTCTTGTATGTGAGCATATATTCCTTAGTTCTTTGTAAATATCTGAATACTCTTTTTACAGCCTTCCAATGATCCAATCCAGGATTATTCAAGTATCTTCCTAACATGCCAACTATGTACGCTATATCCGGACGCGTGCATACTTGAGCATACATTAAGCTTCCTACTGCAGAATCATAAGGAATCTTTTGCATTTCTTTGGCTTCAAAGTCACTTGAAGGGCATTGACTTTTATCTATTTTGTCTCCTTTAGCCACAGGGGTATCTCCTGCTTTACATTCATGCATGCCAAACCTTTTTAAAACCTTCTCGATATAGTTCTTTTGTGATAATCCAAGTATACCTTGACCACGATCTCGATATATCTGAATTCCTAATACAAAAGAAGCGTCACCAAGATCTTTCATTTCAAATTTCGTTGAAAGAAATTTCTTAGTGTCGTGCAATAAGCCTATATCATTGCATGCCAATAATATGTCATCAACATATAAAATCAGAAACATAATTTTATTCCCACTAAATTTATGGTATATACAATCATCAACTTTATTTGCCTCAAAACCATATGAGATAACAGCTTGATGAAATTTGTAATACCATTGACGGGAAGCTTGCTTTAGCCCGTAGATGGATTTCTTCAGTTTACAAACTAAGTCCTTTGAATTATCAGAATCAAAGAACTCGGGTTGCACCATATATATTGTTTCATTAATGTCGCCATTAAGAAACGCAGTCTTAACATCCATCTGATGTAACTCTAAATCATAATGAGCTACGAGTGCCATTATAGTTCTAAAGGAATCTTTCGTAGATACCGGAGAAAAAGTTTCCTTATAGTCGATGCCTTCCTTTTGAGTAAAACCCTTAGCAACAAGACGTGCTTTGAATCTCTCAATGTTACCATTCGAATCCCTTTTGGATTTAAAAATCCATTTACAACCAACGGGTTTCGAACCTGCAGGTAACGGAACGAGATCCCAAACGTCATTGTCCTTCATAGACTTTAACTCCTCATTCATGGCATCAATCCATTTTTGAGAATCAGAACTCTTAATGACTTGGTTGAAAGTGACAGGGTCATCTTTTACTTCGTCTATGTCCTCATGTTCTTGTAAGAATACGTAATAATCGTCTGAAATCGTACTCCTTCTTTCTCTAGTGGACCTTCGTAATGGCATAGTTTCTCGAGATTGTTGAGTTTGTTCTTCCAGAATTTCTTCTTGAATAGGTTCAGAAAGCACATTGTCCTTTTCATTATCCACTTGATTAAAATCAAGTGAAACCAAAGGAATAGAAACAAATTCTTCTTCAAAGACAATGTTTTCCTTATCTTTCCTCACACACTCTATATCCTCGAAAAACCGGGCATTTCCCGTTTCAAAAATTGTCTTTACCGTAGGATCATAAAATTTGTACCCCTTGACCTTTCAGGATATCCAACAAAATAACAACTAACAGTCTTAGAGTCCAATTTCTTTTCATTTGGCCTGTATGGCCTTGCCTCAGCTGGACACCCCCATACATGTAAATGTGTTAATACAGGTTTTCGGCCTGTCCAACACTCATATGGGGTTTTGTTAGTCGTCGCCTTAGTAGGTACCCTGTTAAGGATATAAGCTGCTGTCTTTAGTGCTTCACCCCAAAGAGATTCTGGTAAGCTTGAATTTGCAATCATGCTCCTTACCATGTCCTTAAGTGTGCGGTTTCGTCTTTCAGCAACACCATTCATGTTAGGCGAACCCGACATGGTGTACTGAGGAACAATACCGCATTCTCTTAGGAATTTAGCAAATGGTCCTGGACGTTGTTCACCTGACCCGTCATACCGACCATAATATTCACCCCCACGATCGGATCTGACGGCCTTAATCTTTTTATTAAGCTGATTTTCAACTTCAGCTTTAAAGGATTTGAACACGTCCAAAGATTGTGACTTCTCTTGAATGAGATATATGTAGGCATAACGCGAGAAATCGTCAATGAATGATATATAATATTGTTGACCATTCCAAGCTGCTGTAGGGAATGGTCCACAAATATCAGTATGTATCAATTCAAGGACTTCCGTCGCTCGGTTAGCTTCAAATCTCCTTACACTCGTTTGTTTCCCTTTAATACAACTAACACAAACATTAAAGTCAGTCATATCAAGAGGACTTAATATCTCATTTGACACAAGCTTTTCAATTCTCTTTTGAGAGATATGACCTAAACGTCTATGCCATAACAGAGCTGAATCATCATTAGTTAATTTACGTTTTGCACCTCTTGAATTAACTTGCAAGGTTTCATTAAATGAAGCTACAGTTTCTAACATGTATAGATTGTCACAAACAGATAAAAACCCAGAACCCATAACATTTGAATTTAATGATAAACTAAATTTTCCATTTCCAAATGAACCAAAATAACCAAATTTGTCCAATGCTGAAATGGAAATTAAGTTTCGTCTAAAAGACGGTACAACAAAAGTATCATTTAAGTCCAAAAACTGTCCAGATTTTAGTAACAATCTAAAGTCTCCGATAGCTTCAACTTCAACTGTTTCACCATTGCCCACAAAAATGTATCTTTCAGCATCATTCGGCTTTCGGCAATTCAGGCAACCCTGCATAGACATACTAATGTGAATGGTAGCACCAGAATCTAACCACCATGTATGTCTAGATGCAAAAACCAAATTAACCTCAGAACAAACAAGGTTGAGAAGTGTACCCTTTTTCACGCGCCATGCATGATACTTAGGACAATCTTTCTTTTGATGTCCTTCTTCTCTACAGAAGAAACAGTTCAAGCCGTTAGACTTTTTCTGTTTCAATTGAGAAGGAGCACCCACAGCTACAGCTTTCTTCTTCCTTTTCTTATTCTCTTTGTCTTTGGAAGATGATGCCATATGAGCACTTTTTGTTCGATCATGCTTAATTCTCTCTTCTTCTTGAACACAATGAGATATCAGCTCATTAAGTGTCCATTTATCCTTCTGGCAGTTATAACTTATTTTAAGCTGCCCAAACTGAGAAGGAAGAGAAATCAAGACTAAATGGACAAGCAGTTCTTCAGACAGCTCTAACTTAAGGTCCTTAAGTCTTGAAGCAAGATGAGACATTTCCATAATGTACTCCCTAATATTCCCTTTGCCATTATACTTGAGTGAAACAAGCTTAGCTAAAAGCGTACTTGTTTTAGCCTTCTCGTTTTTCTCAAAACGCTTCTCAAGTGCATCTAGGAATGCTTTAGCATCATTGTCTTCCGACAAATTGCCCCGAAATGCTTCTGGAATAGCACGTTTCATGATCATTAAGCTTACACGATTCGAACGCTCCCACTTTTCCAGCTCTCTTTTATCATCAAGAGTACTTGATGCTGTAAGAGATGGGGGGCGTGCGACCCTAAGTGCAATGTCAAGATCCATGCACCCGAGAACAATCATAACGTTCTCTTTCCAGACTTTATAATTAGTTCCATTAAGCATAGGGACTGCATTAACATTACCTATGATACTTGAAATGTTAACTGTAATAACAGAGAATATAAAATAATGTAAGCTCACAAAATAATGTGCATATATATTTAATAATAATGTAACTCATATTATTGTGCATCCATCAACAAGAAACCGGCACAACATCAACACCTAATCTTTTGACTAAAAGTGTTAACCTGTAATTGGCAACTTGGTCCAGTACATAAATATTGACAACAAGACCTGTCAAACAATGGATTTATCTTTGGACAAATTCAATGTTCACATGGCAACCTAATAATTGTCACATATTTTAATACTGCAACAATCCATGTCAATGTACAAACATCTACCTTCCTTTGGGCCGGTGAATATTCATACAATGTCATGTCTCATGCCCAACATATAAAACAAGACAATTACAGCAAGAGGCTAATTTTATAGCATGTTACTCAACTATCCTATTTTACAATGTAAGACGTCATAAAATTGCACGAAAGAGTTATAATTCACATATATGCTCAAACAATAGACAAACAAAATCATTTTAGATCGAATAGGGATAATCGCAAAAGGTTTAGTCAATTACAGACCAATCCTAACCCCATCGATCTAAAAAAAAAAAAATAGGGGCTGCATCCAACATTGAAAATCACTCATTCATTGATTTTCACCTCCAAAATTGTTCAATTCATCATATAATGAATGATCAAACAATAATCCTTAACATGCATCAGATAATTTTGCGGAAATAGACACATGCAAAACAAACCCTAAAGTAATTCTGAAAAATTGATTCCAAAATAACCCTAATTGATTACTTGTAGTCTAACAAATCCATGCTCTGATACCAATTGTTAGATCCAATTCTAAAAACTAAGTGAATAAATCTTAGAATACAAACTAAATCATTAGAGGAAGAAACCTATCATCCAAAATCTTTTAGTTGAAGACTACAGGCAAACTATTAGAGTGAGAAAAATACCTTGATCCATTATCCTCTGTCTATCACAGAAGATTGGGTGTTTTGATCTTCCAAACTCAGCAATCACCTTCTTCTCTCTCTATGGATCGATGGAGGCTCCAAGGATTGTAGGTGAGAGTGAATTGGGGACCATAACCCATTTTATATGCTTTATTTGATAATTTTATTTTGACCATCACAAAATATAAAATTATCCTAAGGTATCTACACATATATAAATTATCCATATTACTTTCAATATACTCCAAAATCCCTTAATCTTTATAAATCACTTAAAATTGATTTAGCTTAATAATAATAACATATATAACCTTTAGTCAAATAATTTAAATCCATTTTAGAATTATAAATCCATATAATTCTAACAATTTTTACTATATAATTATGTTTGAATTTGATTAAATATTGTATCATTATTATATGATTATTATTTTTTAATTTAATAAGTTAATAGAAATGTTACTGTCATCTTTTCATTTTAACTTTTTAATAAAAAGAAATTAGTGAAATTAAATAAGATTTTTTTATCAACTATTTAAGGTGTAAGAAAAATCAACTCGAATCGATCTCATACCGAACTAAAATTTAACCGATACGACCAAACTAAATAATCATCGTTTATGAAGGACTAAATCGAACTTACTGATTCAGTTGTTCGTGACAATCTAACCGTAAAACCGACCTAACGATTAAAATTAAAATTTAAGAAATATATATAAATAAAAGATTCATGCAGTATGATCAGACATTTTAGAATCCTAGCCATTTCTAAAATATATATAATGATTTTCAAAATATTCTGATGGGTGGGTTGGTTAAATAACTAATTTTTATATATATAATGATGCTTAATTTTTAAAATGTCTGAATTGTTCGGTCGAGAGTTATGGTTAATTTGGATTATATATATATATATATATATATATATATATATATATATATATATATATATATATATATATATATATATATATATATATATATATATATATATATATATATAAGAGTAAATTAAAAATGTTATCACATTTTTACCGTAATTTTTTTTTCTCGATTTGTATATCATTACCCGTACAAATGTACGGATTACATGTTAGTAATGGGTAATAATGGTCAACCTTAAAAGAATTATTGCCTTGCCAACTGTAAACATTAAAAATTTACCTACCATGTTTATAAATTTTCAAATAATTATTTTGATTATTTTTGAATAAATAAAATTAAAATAATTAACCCAAAGATCAAACCTAATTAAACAATTAATTAGATTAATTATTGTGATAATTAAGTGTAATTAATTAAGGAAAATTGTTAAATCAAATAAATAAAATTATTTGGTATAAATGTTGTACACATCTGATCTAGGGCTACAAATGAGTCAAGTCGCTCGTGAGCTACTCGCGAGCCGCTCGATCAAAGTTCGGATTGAGCCTGACTTTGATCGAGCTTGAGCCGAGCTCGAGCCAGCTCGTTTAATATTCGAGTCGAACTCGAGCTCATATAATGTTTGCTCGATGACTTGTGAGCTTTTTCGAGTCTGATAATATAATATAATTTTTATTTATTTAATATTAAAATTTAAAACAATATTTTTTTTCTTTTCTCTCTCTTTTTAAAGCCCATATAATACATATAATAGGTTCAATACATATTATTATATGATATTATCTAAAACAAAACCCTAATTTTTAGTCTATTTTTCTTCTTTCTTTTCCGTCTTCATAATTTTTTATTCTTCATTTCCATTTCATCTTCTTCTTCACCATTCCTCTTCTTATTCTTCTTCACCATTTCATCTTCTTCTTATCTTCTTATTCTTCTTCACCATTTTATATTCTTCTTCATTATTTCATCTTCTTCTTATCTTCTTAATCTTCTTCACCATTTTATCTTCTTCTTTTTTCGTCTTTACTATTTCTTTTACTCATTGATAATAGGTTGATTCATTTTTTCATATTATCTTTCATCTATAATATTTTTCTCATTTATTCACAAGACTTACAAGTGAATTAAAATCTATCTATTTTCACTTCTACTATAGATAACTTTGATTTCCTTTTGTATTATGAAAAACTTATACTTTTACAAGTAAATTAAAATCTATCTATTTTCACTTCTATTATAGATAACTTTGATTTTCTTTTGTATTATGAGAAACTTATGCTTATAGGATGAATAAAGAAAAATACTATTATATATATTATATATATAAGCGTGAAATATAGAAACATTATTATATATAATGATTTTCAATTTATATTAGGGTTGGAATATTAATGATAGGAAAAAAAAGCGTAAATAAATATATAATAATTAGTATATTATATATAATATTGAGGGAGATACAAAAAAATGTTAATATATTATATATTATATTGAAAAAGATAAAAAAAAATGTTAATATATTATATATAATAAAAAGTAAAAAAAAATGTTAGTATATATTTTATATATAATATGAAGGGATAATAAAAATGATAGTATATATATTATGAGTAATGATAGAGATCAGGAAATATATTGACAGGAAAGTATAGGGAATGATGTGTTATCCATTGATTGGATTGAAAATCTAATACCCTTAATTGGATTGAAAATCTAGTAGGAGAGAAGTTTTTAGATTTTTAATCCAATCAAGGGATGACACATTATTCCCTACACTTTTTTGTCAATATATTTCCGCTCTATATGATTACTCATATATTATATATAATATGTTTTAGAGGAAAAATAAATTTATAAGATTAATAATATAAAAAAAATTAATAGATTTTAGTTATAAATAAGTTAATAAATTCTTGTTATACTTGCACGTTTAAATATATATAATAATATTTAATATAAAACATGTATAATATTTTTTTTAGTATTTACTTCTTAATGTATAAGTTAAATTTTAGATATTTTTTTAACATATATTTTTATATTAATTATTTTTAAGCTTAAACATTTCCTATTATTGACTACATGTAAGTACGTGTGTTATGTTTGAAGAACAGACTTAAAAAAGATTAATATATTGAATATTCAAACAATTTATATTATTTTGTACTTTAATTTTGAAATTTTATGTTTTATAATTTTGATTAGTAATGGTGGTAGGATATTTTTGGAGTTTGGACTATCAATTTTGAAATTTTGAATATTTATGATTGTTTCATATTTTTGTTTTAAAATATGTTTTAAATGTTGAATATGTATGAAAGTTTGATATTTTCATTTTGAAAATAATGATTTGAGTTCAAGCTTGAGTTTGAAAATTTAATTTTAGTTCAAGTTTTTCGAGTCAAGCCGAGCTTGTAGTTTAATAGTCGAGCTCGAGCTCAAATTTATAAACTTGTTCGAGTTCGAGTCGAGTTAATAAATAATAAATCGAGTCGAGCTCGAGCTCAAGCTGGTTCGAGCTCGACTCGACTCATTTGCAGCCCTAATCTATTCTAAAATTAATTTTAGAAAAATCAAAAAGATTAAACTACATAATTTAAGATAAAATATGATACCCATTTTATTCCATAAATTATTTATTTAACAAAAAATATAAAAAATATATATATTAAAAAATGGCAAAATATTTGTAAAATTTATGTTAAATATTGTGTGTATTTTAAATGATTAAAATAAAACCAAAAGGGTGAAAGAAAAATCAATTCAATCTAACTAATAAGATCTTAAATAAATAAAAAAATTTGTAATCAGTTGTAGCCAAAGTACAAAGATATCGCTACAGTCGAAGCCGCGACCTTTGGATGGACGTTGGCTTTTCATCCAACGTTCAGGAGTCGCCCGCTGCAGCAAAAATAACACGCACCCTCACCGCACAAGATTAGCTAACGTCCCGTTAACTGAAATGCTTGTAGATGGAACATTAACGGACTGCTTCGCTACCGCATTTTTGACCGAAACGATGTCGTTTCGTTTGCGGCCTTCGTCGCAATCTCTAGAGGAATAAGAATAACATTCATCTTTAATTTTTCAAAAATAGAACTCTATCGTTTCTGGATAGTTTGACTCCATTCAAAAGTTGAAATGATCACCCAATTCGGTGGCCATTTCCCTTGCATCTATAGGCGTCAATGATGTTTATTTCGGCAATTGGCTGGAACAGTCAAAACACCATAAGTGGTGTTTGACTATTTCAAGCCACTTGGCTTCCTCAACCGACTTTGGGAGACTATAAATAGCCTCCCTTAACAATTCTGAAGCTAAAAGATAACATCTCAAGTTTCAAATCGGGATTTATAAGAAAATCTACCACTAAAGAACAAGCTTTTGGATTTTTTGAAAACTTCGTATAAGACCTTAAAGGTTTGATTCAGGCATCCAAAAAGCTTCATTAAGGTCTAAGGAGTGTTCTCTAACACTTGGTATGCTTTCAATCATCCTTTAATTCATACTTCGAGTTTTAAATTGGAATTTTTATATTTTAGTTTTCATAAGCTTGTATGATGTCTGGTTGTTGGATTTTATGATTGGAAAATGATCTTATGATCATTTATGAGCTTTTAGTGAAAGCCAAGATCGATCAATCGATCTTAAATAAAAAAAAAATCCAAATTTAAATTTGGAAAAATTGAAAAACGGGTTTTCTGTTCTTGGGCTAATCCTCAAGTACATCACCTTAAAAAGCTTTTCAACATGTTTCTAATGATTTTGGGAAACTATTTGGATTATGTTTGATCCACCCCGATCATGTTTAATCAAAATTAAAATTTTCAAAATAATTGAAAATTTACTGTTCTTGAATTGCTCCAAATGAATAGTTAGTGTTCATTTTTTGTATCAATCAAGTATATGAAGTATAAAAAAGTTATTAGCAGGCTCCTTTACACTTCATTAAATTCTAAAAACCAAAAACCCGATTTTTTACCTTCAAACTATTTTAAACAAATTGATCATCACCCAAGTTGAATGATAGCATATGATGATGTTTTTAATGTCCTTGAGAACTTTTTGAAGCTACCAAACCCTTGAATTAAATAATTCAAGCCTTCATCAAAATTACAAAACCTGCAATTTTGATGTTCTTGAGGACCGATAGGTCCGACTAGTACCGATAGGTTCGACCAGGATTGAGAGATTTGACCGAGGATCTTTGGTTAGGGCCGAGAGGTCTGACCGAAAAATTTTAGCCATAACCGAGAAATCTGACCAATGTTCTTTATCTAGGACTAAGAGGTTCGACCAAGAAATTTTACATCTGACCGAGAATCTAACCTAAGACCGAGGAGTCTTGTACCCGACCGAGAACTCTCAAACCTATGATCGATGACTTCCACTTAGGACTGAGGTATCTGATCGAGAAGTCAAACCTAGGACCGAGGAGTCTCGCACTCGACCGAGCACTCTCGAACCTACGACTGATGACTTCCCCTTAGGACCGAGATGGCCAACCGAGAATTCTAGCCAAGGACCGAGAGGCCTTTGCACCCCGACCGAGGGGTCCCCGACTAGGACCGAGGGCTTTTTAGCCCCAACCAAGGGACTTCCACACCCTGACTGATGGACTTCCGCACCCCGAACCAAGGATCCTAAACCCGGACCGAGGGGTACCTAACTAGGGCCAAGGGATTTTTAGGCTCGACTGATAAAACGGACCCAAGACCTATGATACTAGTCCTAAGGCATGTTTGCTTCCAATTTTAAAATTTTAAAATTATTTTTGCAATTTTGTAACCTCAAACCATTTTCTAAAAATCCCGAAAAATTAGAAAATGATTTCAAAATATTTTTGGGATATTTTCACAAAAAATATTTTGATAAAGGCTCTTTGAGATTTATTTTTAAACCCTGAAGTCTTTTAAACTAATGTTTTTCAAGTAATTTCCTCCCTAGTCATCTTTAGTAATAGGTACCAACATTTAAGTAATAGGTATGCGTGTCTAGGACCGGAAGAATAGTCGGTTAATATAAAAACGTTATACAATCGATTTTCAAAATCCAAATTTATAAGTAGAAACCGTATTTAAAATGGTACGGAGGATAGTGAAAACTCTTTCACGAGTATCACCTAACTATGAACTTAAAGAAACTCTAGCTAAAAATATGTTTGTACACGTATACATTTTTATTAATTTTTAAAAATTAATTGAAGACTCTATTTCAAATAAATAATTTTTTTAATTAATTATTTTTAATTAATTTAACACAATTAATTTGATTATAACAATTCTGAAGGTTATTTAAACTTGAACCGTAAATTAATTATTTTTATAATTAATTTTAAAAACAGTCAGGAATTATTTGATTTTTTTTAAAATAATGTCTTATTTAAAATGATTTTTGACACGCAAGTCGAGGTTAAAATTCTCGAACCTCGAGCTTCTTCGAGAACTAATGGTTTTCTGAGGATTGCACCAACGTAAAATATCACACGAAAAAGGAATCATCACTTTATGCCCCACTAAGAGCAACATTTTTTCATGTAAGATGACTTCATTGTCATTAATACTCTCCTATATATAATTCTACTCACGAAACTATTCAAACGTTGATCGAACATGTCTTTGACCAATGCATTTCTACATATCGCTACTAAAGCGAGGGTATAGAATGACAATGAAAGACTTCTAACACTATACTAAACATTGTCCTAGAATTTGATTGATGAGCCGTCGCCAACTGAAAATCTACACTACCCATAGAAAAACATCCACATATTAGAGATATCTCTCCAAACACTACAACCAATTGGTCAAAAACTAGATTTAATGAACCATTTAGACCAATTATGTTCATACTTAGATCTAATTGTATCGGCCCATAAACAGTTAAGCTCCGAAGAGAATCTGCTACACCATTTTGATAAGAGAGCTTTGTTAAATGAAACCAAATCTTTAATTCTCAATCCCACTTGATCCTGAATTTTTTTACTTTATCCCAGTTCACCAAATGACTAAAGGAGGACTCGGAGGATCCCCAAAGAAATTTGCACATAATCTTTCCATCTTCACTTTTTAATAAAAAATAAAGACATCATAAAAGTAGGCATAAAGACCAATTCACTTTTGATAAGAACCAAATGCCCATCATCTTGTTCTTCCAAATAGTTAACTTCCTCTCTATTTTTTAGATAGTCGGGTCCAAGAGGCTTGAGAGTGGGCTCTAACACCAAGAGGCATACCAAGATAAGTAGACGGAAATGTACTGATACCAAAACCCAAAATACTTGACAAATATGTTTTCCTCCTATTGTAAACAAAGTTCGAGAATAAAATATTAAATTTACCGATATTAAATCGCAATCCAGAGCATGCTCCGAACAAATATAAAATATCTCGCAAATATTTGACATTTATGTGTGTGGCTTGTAACATGCACAATGTATCGTAAGAGAAGAGTAGATGGAAAATGATAAAAGGAGACGCCTTCCCCCCCCCCCCCCCCACCCACAATCCACTCCTCTAATTAGACTAGTTTGTTATGCGAACTTCATCATTTTAGAAAGTGCTTACATGCTAATGACGAACAAGAATGGAGACAACGGGTCACCTTGTCTAATACCCTTGAACTTTCACAAAAACCCTTTAGACTTCCATTCACAATCATAAAGGACTTGGCCGTCGAAACGCATAATGTAATCTAACAAATCCACTTATTCCCAATTTTCATTTTACCCGTTACATCAAATAAAAATTCTCAATTAACATGATTATATAATTTTCCAATATCCAACTTAATAAATGCACGGTTATCCCCTTATAATTTTTGAGTCAATGCATTTATTTGCGATAAGTGATGCGTCAAAATTTTGCCGACCATTGATGAAAGTCATTTGATTAGTGGAAATCACTAATTCAAGAACCATGTGTAGCCTGTTTGCTAACCATTTGGATATAATCTTATAAAACGATGACACAAGACTAATTGGTCTACATTTTTTATATTTATGGTTCAGGGAGCCTTACGGATTAGACAAATTAACGTCGAGTTTTAACTCTTATTGAAAGAAGTGAATAAGTAAAAATGTTCAAACGTTTTTATGATATCTGATTTAAGGAGCGGCCACGCCTTTTTAAAAAATGCTAATGTAAAGACATCGCTTTGTGGAGCTTTATCACTACCACATCTTATGATTGTCGCTTCCACTTTCTCAATTGTGAAACGAGCTTCTAAAACACTACTTTGTTCCTCACTAATATCATCAAAATGCACACCATCCAATTTAGGTCTGACCATATACTAGTTTTTTAAAGAAGATCCTAGAGAAATGCACAATACTATCAGAGATCACTGCTTCACAATAACAAAGAATACCATGATTCACGTATATAATTTAATTAAAATTTATTTATAATATTATATAATTTTTTAATAATTAAAACTATAATATATATAATTATTATTTGTTTTACAAAAGCTGATCTACAAAGTTCATATAAATTTGATTTATAATTTTATTATTTAGCAATAACTTTGATTAAATCATAAAGACCAATAAATCGAACCAATTTACTCAAACTAACTTGAAAGATTTGGTTGTGTATTTATTATACAAGTCTATCTAACCAAATCGCTTAACATCTAAGTATTGGATTATTAAATATTATATAATTACAAGTATACCTCATCAAAACATGTTAATTTTTAATTAATTTTCTTTTATCAGTTTCTCTTTTTGATTATGCTATACATAGTGCACTCAAAAAGAATGTAGGAATATAAGTTTTGTCTAATTTTTTTGTATATATATATTTTTAGCTTTAGAAATGACAAGAGTTTTATTTTATTTTATTTTATTTTTATTTTTATTTTTATTTTTATTTTTATTTTTATATAATTATTTATTTATTTTATTTCTTTCTCACAGCCTTCATTCACCCTATAAAGCTGCCTTCTTTGTAACAGAGTGAAGGTCCGTTTCAATGGCAGACGGCATCATTGACTCTAAGTCCTCAGATTTACCCAATGAACAATTTGATGATCAAACTCATGTCAATCATAGACATCAACACAATCTCATTAAAAGGAATAGATCGGAAACCCCGGCCGCCACCGTCGGTTTGCTGCCGTCGTTGAGTGAAGAAGATTTCATCTCGATGATGGAAACAGAGAAAGAACATTTGCCAAGAGAAGATTATCTCTCTAGACTGAAAAATGGTAATCTAGATATGGCCATTAGAAAGGAAGCTCTTGATTGGATTTCAAAGGTCTGTAATGGGTTTCTTCTTCTTCTTCATTTTTTGATGAATTCTATCTTTCTAGAGAATGGGTTGCCATTTGCCATTGATATCACTCAAATTAGCTTGTTGTCTGCAATTTTTTTTGAAACAGGCTCAATCTTATTATAAATTCGGTCCTTTCAGCATTTGTTTGTCAATGAATTACTTTGACAGATTCCTTTCTATGTATGAACTGCCTGTAAGTTGATCTTCTTCTTCTTCTTTATCGTCTGTTTTTTCTTTCTGATTTTTTAATGATGATTTGACTTTCTTTCAACTTTTTAGAGTGGAAAAAGTTGGGCAATTCAACTGTTAGCTGTAGCTTGTTTGTCAATTGCTGCCAAAATGGAGGAGACCACCATTCCTCTCATTGTAGATTTACAGGTTCATTCAACTAGAAATTACTCAAATTTGTAGTTAAATTTGTATTTCCTATTTTATATCGGTTTTGATTTTTATTTCGAACGCTTTAAGTTGAAATGAGTGTTTTTGTATTGGAGACTCCTCTAAAATAGGAAATTTGAAGTAATGGGTTTGTGATATTTTTATATTGGATCAAACTTAGGACATTTGTTCTATAGAAAAAATTCTTTCTACTTAAACAATCATATTGAATTAATATTGGGTTTTTTTATTTGAATTTTAAAAGGTTGGAGAACCAAAGTTTGTATTTGAAGGAAAGACAATACAAAGAATGGAGCTTTTGGTGATGAACACTTTGAAGTGGAGAATGAAGGCTTATACACCATGTTCATTCATTGATTTCTTTCTTAGAATTATGAAAGAAGATCAAGAATTTATTAATTTTGATCCTATGATCTCTAAATCACTTGACATTATCTTAACCATAACTAAAGGTATTTTCAATTTTTTTATTTTCAATTTGATATCATTTTGTCTAAATTCTCGTCGTGTGTTGTCCTTGTAGGTATTGATTTCTTAGAATTCAGACCTTCCGAAATTGCGGGGGCAGTCGCATTGTTTGTTTTACGAGAAACAACACAAGGAGAAACAACTTTAAATTTATCGTGTCTACTAGACAAGGTAAAGTATTTGTCACAAATGTTTTTTTTTTTAATTTGAAAATTAAGGTGGTGGGTGATACAAAAAAGAAATGCAGGAAAGGGTGTTGAAGTGTTTAGAAGTGATCATGAAGGATTTGAAGATGAAAAGTTGGTCGTCTTCTTCTTCATATTGGTCATCAATGGTGGGTGAGATAATGAGGAGCCCAAATGGGGTGTTAGAAGTGACATGCTTGAGCCATAAAAGTGATGATACAACTAATTATTCTAATTCTCACAAGTGTCACAAACGGCAATAATTCACCCAAGATTATTTCCTTAACTCACCATAATGTCTAAAAAAATTAATATTTTATCCCAATTTTTCTTATCCCAGCTAAATAATATACACTATATATATTATGTGACCATTTACTGTGTATTCTCGTGTATGAGAAATCTGCTTAAATTTGTGTATGAAATGAATGCTGTCGAGACTCGAGACCTTGTTTGATCTTGAGTTATTTGTAAAAAATCTTAATTATAAATTTAAAATTATTGTTTAATGAAAAGATAGAATATTTGAGTTAAATTGTTAAAAAATTTGTTTGTATTTAAATAATAAAATTTGATAAAGATAAGTGAAGTAAGGAAATGTTTATGATGAATTGGGTAATAGGATTATTTGTTGAAAAAATATAATTAGGTGATTATTTGAAAATAATTCAAGCCTTGTTCTAATAGTTTATTCCAAAATATTGGTTTATAAAAACTGATTATTTGAGTTTATTTGAATAAAGATTCAAATGTATGAATATATATGACACCACAAATAGGGATTAGGTAACTAAATCTTATCTAATGCCCTCTTACGGGAGAGGGATAAAAATGTAAAAACAAAAATTAAATCATTATCCTTCCTTGTGAGAGAGCATATAGGTGAGTTTTGGTAATAGAGAATTCAAAGTCGAAACTACTTCATACAAGAACTTAAAGAGTGTCATACAATATTGTTAGTATAATTTGTTATGTGATTTGATTTGAAATAGTATAATGCCATCCAAATTATCATTCTTTTTTTCCTTTCTTTATGGTGGACAATAATAGTGGGATCAGTTAAGTTACACTAGAGGGACATTATTTCAAAGAGTAGTTGTTAATATGTGATAGTTAAAAGTGTATTAAATTATTTTTCATTGTCCCTATCATTTTCGTTGGTGCACCATGAGTGGATTATGCCAAGAACATTGCGATCGTGAAAAAATAGTTAAGGTCACGATAACCTTGTGATGCACATTTTTCATATAGAGAGGAATAAGAAAAAAATTAGAATAAAATTGGTTCTCCTTAATTCAAAAATAAATAAATAAAAAGAAAAGCTAATTTATTGTTGCATCTTCTTTGTTTTTTTTTACATTATGTTTTGATATTTTGATTTTATTTTTATTTTTTATTTGGTATTGCTCCTATTTTTGTTGTCCTTGCTTAATGATGCTTTATTATGGAAATGAAATTAATTTTTAAAAAGTTTGTGTAAATATATAATGTATTTCAAACAAATATATGATATTTTAGTAAATGATTTATATCCAAAACCAATATAAAAGAAAAAAGAATTATGATGGAGGGACCAAGTGACCCGGTTTACTATAAAAGCATCACCCCACCATCTTTTTGTCTTTGACTGGATTTCCCATGTGATATTAATAGTCAACTATTTTAGATAACTTTTTGCACTTTAGCAACTTTTTTTCTTCTTTTAGAAACATGCCCATTTTATTTATTGAAAAACAATAAATTATGTAATATAAAAATAAACACAAACCAACACAACATAAAATAAATTAAAAATTAAAAGTACAAAAACTTATAAGTAACCAAAAAAATCAAGCTTAAAGAACCATGGATGTTATAATCATCTCAACCTATAATTGAGTTCGGTATTCAGATAATCAATGTTGAGAAGAACTAATCGATAGTCCAAGTATTTAACATATTTCGAGTATCATGCTAGCAAACTTAGGGTTACCTAGTTAGGATAGTTCAACTTATACATGAGCATAAAATTATCTCCAAGATTTTTTTAGGAAAAATTATGTTTCTCGTGAGTATTGAAGTTAACCTAGGTTAAATCATATTTATTAATTTTAATGTAAATACTATATATTTTTTAAAAAATTAAAAGAAATAAAAAAATTATTTAAATAACTTGGAGAGAGAAAAATGATTATTGGTGATGATTTTGAGAATATGATGATGTTTTTTTGGTAAAAAAAACTTAAAGAGTATTGATATATATAAATAAAATAAATAATTATAATTTAAAATAAATAATATTTTAGTATTTTGGTTAATGAATTGATTGATTTGAAGGATGCGAGAGAAGTGAAGTGACAATTGATTTTATTGGGTTATTTGGAAAATTCAAATTCAAACAAGGCCCTAGAAAAAATCTAAATTCAATTATTGGAAGAGAAAAAATGCTTGTTTAAGATTAAAAATATTGTTCAAGTAAAAAACTTAAAAGTATATATATTATAATAAAAAAAATATTTTTAAAAAAATGAATGCTTTTTTTTATTGATAATTTGAATAATATGATTGATGAGTCTAAATATGTTGTATTTTGTTGAAACCTAACAAAAACAAAATGCATTATCTATCAAGTTTATATATATCTCAACATTTTAAAAATAATAATAATAATATTAATTACCTAGTGATCCTTGACAATTTTTTTTATATTTTTGGTTTGATTGACTCTCTACTCTCTCTCTATATATTAATATTAATCTAACTCGAATTTATAAATTTCAGGAAATATTTAAAATTATTTTTAAATAAACAAATAAGACTTAATTTTTTTTTAATTCTCTTATGATTTGTATAAAATTCATTAATTATTAGTGGGTTATTTAAATAACTTGAAGTTATTTAAAAAATCGTGATTTTTGGTAATTTTGAAAAAATAAACTTTTTTAATAAAATTGAATTTTAATAAAAAAAAAAATTAAAGGGTATGAAAATATAATAATAAAATAATAATTTAATATTTTGATTAATAAACTATATGATAATGAGAGAAATGGTATTGAATAAGCTAATATTATTAAAATAATTTCAATTGATCAAGGTCTAAAGATATCTAGTTGAATTTATAAGTACTAGTTGCATTGATATTGTAGTTTAAATTATAAAAATTAATATATAAGAGATTGAAAATTAAAAAATTTAAAAGGATCTTATTTTGAACATGCTATTTTCCTCCCTAATATAAAAAAATATGATCTCAACTCATTACCAAACAATAAGAATTAAGGAAAGCACCACCTTTTAATGAGTACAATATAGATTGACAAAAATAACCAAAAACAATTTTATACAAATTAGATGCAAAGTGGGACCAGAATTTCAGTACTACGAATCATTGTATTAAACATCATTCACATGTATGATATGAAATATTTATTATATAGTAAGAGCTGGCGCCAGATATAATGGCCATTTTCATGAATTTCTAAAACAAAATAGCAAAAGCTGGCAATTGTACCTTCTTTATAATTATGCATCTTCTAAGGTCAAATGCTTTCATCCTTTCAAAAATAGTCCATTTTAATGCTATTCTTTAATAAAAATAAATTGTTTACATGATCAATTTCAACAAGACAACCTTTTTTTAAAAAAAAAAAACATTATGATGCTGGTAGCAACAGTAACACACTAAAACACAACATGATTTTAGTTATTACCCTGGTCAAAAAAGTGGCCCAACAAAGATGAAACACTCTCAAATATAATCATGCATAGAACTACCAAAGATGATAAAGTAAATGTGGAAAATGTTCTTTTGGTAAAAAATATTTGTAGATCAAATATCTCATCTCGATCTTTTAGATGAGACGATGTTAATTTTATAATACATATGCTCATAAATTTGTTCATGTTTTTTAAAGTCGAAATTCAACCTTAGTTTGAGATCTAGTTCTATAGAGTGTTTTTAAATTAGTTATAATGAACTAATGTTTGTTTGTTTTATTATCGAATGTCTAATTAGCATATTAACTTTTGAGATACCTCCAAATTGATATACAACATTAATATTATCTTTGAAAATTCATATACTAAGTTAAATACAATACAAACAAGGAGCTTGTTTGAAGTTGTTGGGTTTATTTTATTAAGAATCTTTCTACCTTTATTTTCTTTTAATCCTTCAATTCATTAATATTAAGAGAAAGTTTGTATAAAATGATGTCATAGTTTTTGGACACTAATAACTTCCAAAAATAAAAATCAAAATCAAAAAAATCTCCAACAAATAAGAGAAGCAAAAGATGGGGATATTTGTCCCACAACAAATATGAGAATCGAGTTTGAGAGATTGGAGAAATAACTTGGAGATGAAACCATGTAATATATCATACATTTCTCGGTAATTTTTGCTAAGATCATGTGTATTATCTATTCTTGTTGATTTAATATCTGTTATATGGGATGAGTGAAAAACTCAATAATTGATAATGAGTTTGTCTCTTCAAATTAAATCATTAAAAATTATATATTAAATTAATTTGTTTTTAGAGCAAACAGCCCATTACCCTAACTTGTTATTTGGGCTGCTCTAGGGCTTTCCGGTACTGCTGGACCTTACCCTAACTTGTTATTTGGGCTGCTCTATGGCTTTCCGGTACTGCTGGGCCTTGCGCACCTCACTAATTTACTTTTTCTGGCAATCTATATAATTTAATTATTAAGAAGTTTTTTTATTAATAATTATCGTGATAATTATTTATTATTTATAAAGTTTGAGACTCTGAAGATATAAATATTGTAAGATCTTGTTTGTCTCTCGTATATTTCTGCCTAATAAACCAAAATTGAACAATTGTTGATATTAGAAGTATTTATATCATTCATCCATTGAGTTGTTCTAAACGATACAGTTACGATGAAATAATATATCTTTTAACATTCTGTTAGGGTCTAAAATCAAGGCCTCGGTCCTAGAATAAATTCCAGCAACGTTCCTCGGCACCCGGTCTCGGTCTTAGTGTGCACATGGGCCATATTTCTGTTTTGTTGTATTATTATTTTGTTTTGCTTTCTTTTTCTATTTTACAAACCGAATTCTGTTATTCTTTTAAAATTGTTGTAACCGAATATTATGGGGCAAGACATCACCTATATAAGGCTGATCTTTCTTCCCCAAGGACCCATGAATGGAATAATGAAGATATGAACTTCTGCCCTATTCATCTATTATTATTTACTATGGACTGTTTGGTATAGACCAACAGTAATTCTCTTCGCACCCTTGATTCTTCTATCCCTTCCCCCTAAATTCTCTATCGAAATCCTTCCGCTGCCCTTTGATTGTAAAATTTCACCGGTCTTATAGATCAAGAACTTGATTCTTGAACCCAAAACTCATCTTACGAAACAAGTCGTAACACATTCTTTTATCTTAAACATTTATTTTTCGAAGAAATTAGCATGACACTATTGTCATATTTAAATTTGACCATACAATATTAATTATATTCTATCAAAATCTTACATCTCACACATTTAATATATACATTAGTCAAACACAATTATAAAAAGATTAAGTTGGTGACCATATATCTGAATCCAATATACAATATATTGGTGTTCATTATATCAAACTTTATATCCGACAAATCATATATTTTCCGGTTCAAGAATTGAATCAATATAACGATTGAACAGTTGAGATCAATTTAAATATCTTGCCATAATCATAAACCTTAGTTTATTTTATCATATGTTTTAGTAATTTTTTAATATGGGAAATTATTACAACTCTCAATGTCATTACGACTCTCACAATGATTATGTTGATAACAAGAGGGCAAAATATCTATTCTTATTCATCTCAAATGGATTGTTACAAATCGCAAGAGTATTTGACTTTTCAAATGCCAATATAAAGTATGATGCATATTAAATAGGTCTTCCACCAAAATTTATTGATTATCACACTCACTCCTAAAACTATTATTATTTTTTTAAGAATATTAAACTTCAAATATAAAAACTTCTTAATTTAAGTTTATTCAACAAATCTCTGTCTTAAACTTAAAACTCTTCCCATCTCTCATTCCAATTATCCTTATACAACTCTCCAATAGTATGGTCGACAGTGGCTTGGTGAATACGTCTACGACTTGAGCTCGACTTTCGACATGCTCTAGCTCGACCTTTCCTTCTCTAACTTATTTTCGGATGAAATGAAATCGGATGTCAATGTGCTTAGGGGTGACCAAAAAATCCGATCCGAAAGATCTGATCCGTTGATCCAGCCGATCCGATCCGAAAAAATCCGTATCCGATAGATCGGATTCGGATATCGATCCGCTCCGATATTTTTACCGGATTTCCGGATCGGATACGGATCAGGCAAAAAAAATCGGATATCCGAAACCATTCCGATGATATTTAAAATTTATTAAATAAATAAATCTAAAAACAAAATAATATTAAATAAATCTCTCTACCTTTCTTTTCCTTCCCATTAACTTTACAAACTCAATATCAAACAAAAATCATTGCCTTATTTTCCAGATTTGTTTTTTCCATATGTTCTTCGTCACATTTTTCTTCTTCACATTTGTTCTTCAAAACATTATCTTTTTGTTTTAAAATAATTTTGATTTCATTTCAGTATTTGAATTATATTTTTGATATGTACTGTATTAATGACTTATGAGTTGAATTCTGAGATCCTTAATGAACAATTTTAATTTTCTAAAATATAAAAAAAAAATTAAAAATATGAAAGAAAATCGAATCAGCGGGTATCCGACTGTCCGATCCGATCTGATCCGGTGTTTTCGGATCGGATAGTGCTCGGATACTGGATCGGATACAGATCACAATTTTTGAAAAAAAAATAGAGTCGGATATCCGATCCAAAATACCGGATCGGATTTTTTGGCCACCCCTAAATGTGCTTGCTTCTTCCGTGATTAACTAGGTTCTTTGCCAACTCGATCGCCGATTTGTTATCAACTCAAGTCATAGTTCATTCGTCTCGGATTACTCTCAAATTCCTTAGTAAATTTGAAAGTCAAACTAAATGACACACGCTCTAGGAGGCCGCCACATAATCTGTCTCGTAGGTCGACAAAGTTACAATAGGCTGCTTCTTTGACAGTCAAGTAAAAGCCATATTCCCGAGTAGGAATACATAATCCAAAGTACTTTTCGGTCATCAACATCGCCACACCAATCACTATCCGAGTAATTCAGTAATCGATATTCATCTAATTTTGAATAGAAAAGACCAAGTGAAAGGGTTCCTCGAACATATCTCATAATTCTCTTCAAGTCCTTCCAATGTGTATAGCTTGGATCTTCCACGAATCTACTTGATATCTAAACACTCAACAGTAGGTCGGGTCTTGTGCTTGTAATATACCTTAGACTTCTGATTAAGCTTCGATATCTCCCAACATCAACTCGTTCTTCTCCATCAAACTTTGAGAGTTTAGTGATTGGTTCTATTAGAGTATAAATCGGGTTGTAGTCCTTCATTTTAAACTTTTTAAAATTTCAAGTGCGTACTTCTCTTGGGATATAAAAACCCCTTTCGTGGACTGTTTCACTTCTAGGCCAAGAAAATATTTCATCAAGTATAAGTGTGTCATCTCGAATCGAACTCTTTCTTCATCACCTCATTGAACTACTTAATCAGTTTTGTGTTGTTTCCAATAAATATGAGGTCGTCGACATAAAGAGTGAGTACCATCATATCATTTTCTGATTTCTGTGTGTACAAGGCATGCTCGTACAAACATTACTCGTACCCGTTTTTCTTGAAATACTCATCAATTCTCTCATTCCAGACTCGAGGATCTTGCTTCAGCCCGTAAAGGGCTTTTCTCAATCTCAACACTTTCTTCTCATCATCTCTTCATATACCTAAATGGTTTCTCGAAGTACACCTCCTCTTTCAGCACTTCATTTAGAAAGGTTGACTTCACATCCATTTGTAGAATCGGTCATTGGTTCTGAGCAGCTAACAAGATCAGAAATCGGATTGACTCCATTCTTGTGACAAGAGCAAAAATTTCATCATAATCGATTTCCTCCTTTTGTGTATAGCCCTTCACTACAAGTCGAGTTTTATAATGCTCGACATTTCCCTCAGCATTCATCTTTTTTTTGTAAACCTATTTTACTACAATTGGTCAACTCAACGTCGATAAACTCCCAAGTTTCGGTGCGTTCAATTGTCCCGATTTCTCCATCCATAGTTGATCTCCATTTCGCGTCTTGTACAACTTTTTTAAAATTCAAATCTTCTTAGTCGGCCAAGAGACATACAACATGGACTCCATTTGTAGTGTAATATATCTCCCACATACTTTTCATTTTGGGCTGTTGAAACTCATATTCATCTTCTGAAAGCTTAGTGGTTATTGATATCGGAGGCATAACAACCCTCAAACTTGTTTCTTCCTCAATCGGGTTACTCTAGTTCCATGTCAATGATTCCTCCACGTGAACATCTCGACTCACCATGACTTTCTTGTTAATATGATCAAATAATTTATATGCCTTAGATTTTTCATTAAACCCAATAAATATGTATTTTTGCTTCGATCTTCTAATTATATCCTGTGCTGACTTGGTACTAGCTATAAAACACCTTGAGATGAAAAACACTCAGTTTCATACCGCTCCAAATCTTCTTAAGGCATCTTCTTTCCTAACTTTGCATGTGGACATCTATTTTGCACATAGACTGCGCACTATACTGCATCTGTCCAAAAGTTTTTCGGCATATTCTTTTCTTTCAACATAGATTGAACCATATAAAGAATATTTTGCTTCTTTCGTTCCACTACATTGTTTTGTTGTGGAGAATATGGAGCAATCAAGAAACGCTTGATCACATGTTCCTCGCAATATTTGTTAAACTCAACAGAAGTGAACTCACCTTCTCTATCAAATCAGATTGTTTTTATGACTTAACTTGTTTCTTTTCCACCATCACTTTAAATTCTTGAAGGTTTCAAACACTCATGACTTCTCCTTTTAGAAAATAAACCCACATCTTTCTCGAGAAATCGTCAATTAAAGAGACGAAGTATCTCTTACCACTAAATGATTATAGAATTATCGGCCCACAAAAAACCTGTATGGATTAGTCTAAGTTACTCATTTGCTCGGTATTCATAACTACTTGGGAAAGAAGTCATCGTTTGCTTCCCATCACACATTCTTCACAAAACCTCTTTTCAAATTTAATATTATGCAGTCCAAACATATTCTCCTTTTTCACTAGCTCGGTCACCCCCACGAAGTGAAAATGACTAGACCGATAATGTCATTTTATGGCCTTATCCTCTAGATCAAGTTGCATACATTTATCTTGAACTATTTTAATCTCAAGTCTGTACAGGAAATTTTTCTTCATTTCTACTTAGGCAATGATCCTCCCGAGTTTATCCTTCAGTTATAGTTCTTGGTCCTTTATTAGAGTCGAGTACCCTTTCTCCATCAATCGCATGCTCAGTATTTTGTTTTTGAGATCAGGTACGTAGTAAACATCTTTGATCTCTCCGATCCCCCATTTCTCTGTTGATACTAAATTGGTCCTCGACCTTTGACAGCTACTTTTGAAACATCACCGAAAGAAATAGATCTAGACTCCACCTTTGAGAGTATTTTGAATAATCTCTCGTCATCACACATGTGGTTATTTGCGTCGATGTCCAAGTACCAAAATGAGTTATTAGAACAGCTTAGTTTGATCTAGGTTTCTGGAATTTTTTTCACCAATAACAATCATTCATCTTCTTTCTCAGCAAAAAAAAAAATTATTGGTTCCTTTTTTTTCAGACCTATAATCTTTGGAAATATGACTCAACTATCCATAATTATAACATTTTATTAGAGTAACAATCTTTGGCATCATGTCCATACTTACCACATATATAAAATTCAATATTGTTGTTTGTGTTTGTTCGACCACCTCGAGCTTGACCTCGGCCATGCCAGTTCTGTTGACCGACTTGTTCACTTCCTTGTCCTCCTCTTTCTCTACCACATAGGTCTCTGTCTCTTCCTTTACCTCTGGTATTATGAGTATATAGTACATTCTCCTATTTTATTGTCGCATTCGTCTGGAGAGCTTGTTCAAGGGACTCCCCCTCTCTACTCATGCGCTTTTAAGGACCCAACAAATTCTTCAATGGTGAGCGTTGATAGGTCCTTGAATTCCTCTATTGCACACACGCTATTTTAGAAACTATCTGTCAATGACCTCAAAATCTTTTCAACAACTCGGTTTGATGAAAGACTCTCATCATTCTGATTTAGCTTATTCACCATTTCTCCTGCCGAGTAATGAACTCATATACACTTTCAGACTCTTTCATCCACATATTTTCCAAATCGCCCTAAGGGTTTGAAGCCAAACTTGTTTCACTCGTTCGTCTCCTTTGTTTTGCGTCGACTATCTTCTCAAAACTAGATTCATCGACATATCGGTATAGTAGATACAAAGCTGCATTATCTTTAGCTCAAACGACCTTCAACGCGTTCATTTGGGCATTTGAATACCCATCTGTGTTCGTCGGTTCCTCATACATAGTCTCGACCACATCTAAGTTATCTTGGGAGCCGAAGAGGGCCTTCATCTGCACCATCTAGTTGTCGTAGTTGACGCCTTTTGTCAACTTGGGTAACGAGATGTCATTGGTTATATCTCTCATTTCTCTCAAGTGTGTACACTCAACACACACCTCACGAAGCTCTCGGTCGCTCCCCTTTCTCTCTCAGCCAGCGCACACCGCGACGTTCTCTTTTGAGGCTGGCATGTTCTCTCACGCTCCCCTCACGCACAATGGTTCTGATACCAATTTATTGGTAACAAGAGGGCAACATATTTTTTCATATTTATCTCAAATGAATTGTTACAAATCTTTATAAATATAGTGTTTAACTCTTCAAATGTCAAAATAAATTATGATGCATAAATATGTTTTCCACTCAAATCTCTTTGTTATCTCAATCACTTCTAAAAACCATTATTGTTATTTTATAAATACTAAACAAAAAAATTAAACTTTTTATTTATTCAACAAACTATCATTTAACTTTTTGTATTCTTAGTAAAAATTGAACGTGTGACATTTTTCTAGACAAAATTTTCACCACTTAAACTAGTCTAATTGATTAGTTGAATTATCATGTTTACATAAACTGTTTTTCTTATGTTATTTGAGTGAGTTAACATCTAATAAAGTGTCAAATTCTTGGGTGGAAGATAGGATAATATTCTAGTTACTTGATCATTTGTAAATTGATATATATTAGGAGATGATAATATTTTAAAAAATATTTGAAGCCATTTTTGTTGTTGTTTAAACTTGAAAGTATAACAATTTATATTTAAGAGCTTGTTTGATGTAAATTTTATTTTTAAGTATTAAATCAATTTAATTAATATCTTTTAAACTGAAGTCAAAAGACAAAGATCCATCCATATGGTTATTTAAAAAATAAAACCAGGCCCAAAATCACGTGGTTAAAAGTACTGTCACGGTCGGGCCTTGTCCATTTTAAATTTGATCACTGAAAAACGAAACCCTAGCGCGCTCTTTCTCTTCCCCCATCTTCGCCCCCCTTTATAAACTCCTTCAATGGCGCTCTGTACTTTCACAACCATCTCTCTCCTCTCTCATAGTTATACCCGTCTCTTTACTTTCTTCAATTCCGACCATTCTACTGTTAATTCTCTTCCTTTAAAATTGTTTTATTTTTCTCGCACCAATCGAGGTTTCATGACACTTCTACTCTAATGAAGTTACATATATATATATTTCATAGACAAAGCTTTTTCAAGATCTTCGTCTGAAAAAGAAATTCATTATTCATTTATGATGATTCTTGTGATGAATCGCATGAGTTTATGGATCTTGTATATTTTTTAATAATCTGATTTTGTCTATTTCAATCCGATTGCTATGATGATAACCTCAATAAGTGAAAGTTTGATGAACTGTTTGACAAATTATGTCGAACCTGAGCGGTTACCTGAGCAAAAGTTATTAATTGTCCAAGTTTTATGCAATTTGTTTCATTTTTCTGCATTTTCTACTTCTAAAATTTTGTTCTTTATCTTGAATATACTTTCCTAGGTCTTAGTTTTGATCCAGTTTCTTTTAGCTTCCACTAAGAATAAATTTTGGCTTCAAAAAGAAGCTGCAGTGATGAACCGGAAATTGTTTGAAAGCTTTTGAACAAAAAGCATAATGAATATTTGTCCTGAGCGGTTAACTGAGCAGCATCTTTGGTTTTTTTAGTTTGAGTTTTCAAACAAATACTATAAAGTTTTGAGCTTTGAGGATTACATTATTGATTTTTATTTTGATTAGATATGTCCAAATCAGTTAATCATATTCTTGTTCTTTTTTTTCTTTGGTTATCAGCAACAATATAGCTTCCATTTGTATGTTTATCTGTATGTATCTACCTTGAAGATCTTGTTTGATGTTTATTATCTGTATTTCTCTGATTTCTGTTGAATCTATCCCGCTGATATTTGCTTCTCTATGTACCTTTAAGATATTTTGTTTGATGTTGGGTTGGTTGATATTTTTAAGGTTATAATGTTAAAAAAAGGTTTAGGGTTTGTGATTAATTCTCTGATTTTCTTTGTAATTAATTCACTAAAAGTATTTTTGCCCCCCATCAATATAAGTTGTGATGGTTGTCACCATTTTTTCGATCCCATCAATTGGATTTGTTTGATGGTCTTGCTTACATATTGTGTTTCATCATTAGACTTCTCATCTTTGATTTAAATCATGTTCTTATGCAACTATACTTTTTGCTTAATATATAGATATAATCCATAATTGAATTATTACCAATATTTATGTAGGGATCTTTAGATTGTATGGCATACAAATATGAAGAGATAAAGAAGCATGTTATTGATGTCTATTTTTATGCATTTTATCCCATCTCATGTGATTTAATATTTTTTTTCTTTGTTCTAATTATTTTAGTAGAGTAAAATGTTTGAATGTTTTTACTTTATGCTAGAATGATTTTAAAATTAGATTTACTATTATTTTAGTTGCTTGAAATTATTATTTTTTGGGAAAATGCTTGTAAATCTTAGATTCAAAAGAAAGTAAAACAATTTTTTTATTGTGTCAAATATCACTGGTAAAGTTTTGTTTAATATTAAGAATTCTTTAGTTGACTGTCTAGTTATGAAGGTGGGAATTTTGTTAAGTAATGTAACAATTAGAAAACAAATGTAAATATATATATATTGATATTTTTGTTCTCTTAAAATTTTTATTCAAATCAAAATTAAAAATTTTGTATTAAAATTATAATAAAAATTTATTATTGAAAATAACTCAAATTAATCAAATAAATTATTCATTAAATTACTCTATTTATATTTTTATTTTATATAATATAATATTTCTAATACTTACAAATTATTACCATTTTTTCTTTTGAAATTTAAAAATCAAATTCATTTTAAACAGGGTATAAGATTAAAATGAAATAAGTTAATTGATTTTAAAATAAATATATAAAAAACATCGAATGAAGGACAAAAAATAATATTAAATTGTTTGGACAGTTTTCAAATTGGTCCACCTAAATCACATGTTGGCAGCCAACTACAACCTTACTAAAGCTAGTTTGAATCTAGCGTTATTTAAAACAAAATAAATATTATTAAAATAAAATTTTTGTTTAATGAAAAAGCTGTTTTTTTTGAGTTATTTAGATTTATCTATTATATTTGTATTGTATGTAATATTTACATTTTATAGAAAAGTAACGATAAATTAGTATATTTATTGATGACATATTTTAGAAGAAACAAATAACCCATCAAGCTCAATAAACAGTATAGATGTACTCGATTAGTCACTGCAGGTCAGTTAAGTCTTATGATTGATGTGGGGTCATTCGAAAATAATTTGTTTTTTAAATAATCTCATGATAGTTTGTTTTTGTAGTATTTTTTAAAGGTTTTATTAATTGTAATAATATTTTTTTTTTATTTGTTATTATAAATATAATGAAAATAAAAATTCTACTATAAAGAAAAGATAAAAGGACGATTCAATAATAGATCTATTTTGAGGTATATGGAATAGATTTTTAAGAAGACTCATTCTTGTTTATTATAGGGATCTAACACTCTTAAAATTGTTGTTTATTATTCCCGTCAAAATTGAGAGTTTGCGTAGAATCGTTAACTAGTTGTAAACTCGTAATATCTAGATTTTATGTTTATTTTAAAAAAAGAATAGTTATATATTATTATTTTTTATATATATAATCAAGTATTTTATACTTAGTTAATTTTAAGAAATTATATATTTTAATATGAAATTAACTAAAAAATAATAATAAGTAAATAAGACTATAAAAAATCGTACTTATAAAATTATTATATTAATTTATTTATTTAAATAAATAATAACTTTATATTTTAATTTTTAAAAATAAATTTATTTTTTTAAAGTAAAATCATATAAAATTGTAAATCGAAATTATTTATAATCGTAAAATTGTAAAATTTTATCATTATAAATTTAAAATGTAAGAGTTAACTATTTAATAGTTACTTAAATTCAGACTCGTTAACCTTATGTGAAATTATAAAATTGTAAGATTTGAAAAGTTAACTCGAGATTTAACAGATTTGCTCTCGTATAAGATCTTTTAGATAGGCAAAATTTGATATACAAATATCAATTTGGCTCTTAAGCTATCGTATAATGTTTAAAATCAAAATCTAACTTATAATAATGAAATAACTAATTCTAAAACAAATATAACTATCTGCAAAATAGATAAGTATCGTTACTATTATTAAAATATAAAACTTAATAATGATATTTATTTCAATATTCCCATTCAAGATGAATATCTTGTAAAAGAAATTGAGTCATCAAGATCTCAAATTGTGGGAAATCAAGTGTTTTTGTAAAAATGTCAGTCACATATTTTTTTCGTATTCACATGTTGTAGATTTATAAAACCAGATATATATTGATATCTAACTACATGACTATCAATATCTAAATGTTTTGTTCTTTCATAAAAAATAAGATTTTTTGAAATATGTATATTAGTTTGGTTATCACAATATAATGAAAAAGGTAAAAGAATTTTATATTTCAAATCTTTTAGAATGTAAGATATCAATTCTAATTCACAAACAGTTGTAACTAAACCTCTTTATTCTAATTTAGCAGAAGATCTAGAAATTGTTGTTTGTTTCTTAGTTTTCTATGATATAATAGAATTACCAAGATAAATACAAAACCTGTAATAGATCTTTTAGTTTCAATACAAGAAGCTCAATATGAATCTGAAAATGCTTCAAGATATATCTTGTTTTGAAAAGGATAAAAAATTCCAATTGAAATAGTTCCTTTTAGATATCTTACCAAGTAAAGTAGAATTCCAATGACACATAAGTGGTTTATGCATATATTGAGAAAGTTGTTGTACTACATATGAAATATCTGAACGTGTGTAGTTTAAATACAAAAACTTACCAATTAGTCTTCGATATTGAGATGGATCCTCTAAAGGAGTTTGAGATACATTCTCAAATTGTGTACCCTTTACCATTGGTGTTTTAGCAGGTTTGCATCCCATCATTCATGTATCATCTATTAAATCCATAATGTATTTCATTTGATTTATATATATACCATTTTTGTCTTGGCTGATTTCCAGTCCAACAAAGAATTTTGCATTTCCTAAATCCTTAATTGAAAATTTAGAATCAATAAGTTTCTTTATGTTTGAAATCTCTTCAAGATTATCTCCTGAAATTAAGATATTATCAACATATATTAATAGACCTGCCATACCTATAAATTTTTTGTTTGAAATACAAACAATGATCGTGTTCAGATCTATTGAAACCAAATTCTATAAGAAATACAGATAATTCGGTATACCATTGTCAAGAAACTTGATTTAAACCATAAAGGCTTTTTCTCAATTTGCAAACTTTGTTTTTCACGTTTTGGATTTTATATAAACCCGATGGCAATTTCATATAGATGTTTTCCTCAAGATTCCATGAAGGAGCGCATTATTTACATCTATATGGTGTAAATGTCATTTTTTAGATGTTAAAGCAATAAATAATCTGACAGTAACACTTTTGACTACGGGAGCAAAACAATGATGAAAATCTATTCCATCTTTCTGATTGTTTACTTTGCAACTAGTCGCGCCTTGCATTTGTTTAAAGTACCATCAACATTCAATTTTGTTTTGTATACCCATTTACAACCAATTGCCTTTTTATCTTTTGGTAAATCAGTTATTTCCCAAGTTTGGTTTAAATTCAAAACATCTAATTCATCATTCATTGCTTTGATCCACTTTGGATCTTTAAATGCATTGTTGTAGTTTGAAGGAGTTTGTGAAGATCAATGTTTGATAAAAAAAATTATGTATTCTTCATCCATGTTAGAGATTCTTCATCTATGTTAGAGATGTGAAAAGAGAAAGTTCTAGGAGTGTATTTCCTTTGTTTGTTTTCTGTTTCAACTTGGTTTGCAACATAATTTTGCATCCAAGTTGAAGCAGATCTTATCCTAGAACCTTTTCTACAAACATTTTCTAAATCAATATCATCTATATTATTCTCATTTGGAAATATATTTGTTACAATAGAGTTAGGTTTGACTTTATTGTTCTCAATGTCTATGAATCTAGAGTTTTCTAAATTGAACACATTAAATTTATCAATTGTTTGTGATATTTCATCATTAGAATTATTATTGGGATCAGAAAACAAAGTAATGTGATCATAGTTTGTGTATTGATTTGTGATGGTTGTGCCTTCTTTAAAATGAAATATCTCTTCATAGAAAACATCATCTCTAGATGTAACTATTTCATCTAAATCAAAGTTATATAAAAGACAACCCTTTTTTTTAAGGGTATCCAATAAAAACACACTTAATCCCTCTATTTTCAAACTTTGATTCATGTGGAAATGTATTAGTCATATAACATAGACATCCAAAAATATTCAATATAGTGTAATCAATTTCAGCTTCATGTAACACATAAAAAAGTGTTTTCCAATTTAATGTTGATGTGGATATTCTATTTATCAAATAAGTAGCTGTTAAAAGTGAAAATGGTCAAAATTTTATAGGCAAACCATAATAACTCATTAATGATCTAGCTACTTCAAGAAGATGTCTATATTTTCGTTCAACAACACTATTTTGTTATGGTGTATAAGCACATGTTATTCTCATTTGTTCAAAAAAAGTTTTGCATTTCAAATTTACAAACTCAGTTCCATTATCACTTCTACTTTATTAATATTTTTGTTGTACTGAATTTTGACTAGAAAAAATAAATTTTGAATTTTTTTGAAAACAAGAGTTTTATCAGTTAGAAGAAAAATCCAAGTGCATCTTGAATAATCATCAACAATAGTTAACATATAAGGTATTTTGTGAAAGATTTCTTTTTACGGGGACCCCAAAGATATATATGAATTAAATCAAAAACATCTTTTGTCATAATTGTGCTAGTAGGGAAATGTAAGCGATGAGATTTTGAAAACAAACATGTCTCACAATGAGGAACTTTATTTGCAGAATTTGAACAAATGAAATTGAGTACTTTATTTGAAGGATGCCCACATCTTAGGTGCATCTTGTAACAATCATTAACCGAAAAATAATTAAAAGTACTATAAACTATTTCTTTTACATCAAATTGATTTGCAAAATAACAAAAAATAGATTCTCAATCCTTTTTCCAAGTTCAAACGAGATGTTCTGATTAAGGTCCTACATCACACAATTATTTTCAGAAAAAATACAATTAATTTTCTAATCTCTAATTAGTTTAGCAAGAGATAATAAATTGTATTTAAAATCAGGTGAATATAGTACATCCTTTAAAGTAATTTTGTTATTTAATACTAAATTACCAATTCCATTTACAGTATAATCTTATTTGAACCATCTTCTAGATAAAGAATTTTTTCTTTTTCAGTTTTTCTAATTTCAGTTAGAAGGTTCATATTGTTACATATACGACTACTTGCCCCTTAATCAATTAACCAAACATGCCTTTTGTTTTCCAGATTATTTAAATTCATGCTTAATTCATAAATAGTTGATATGAAAAACTGAGTTCAAAGACTTACCTGCAGCGAAGTCAAGATCAATGCAGTTTCCTTTTCCTTTAGATGTACTTGTTGTTTTGTTATTTCCCTCCTTGACAACCTTCATAAAGTTATGAATTTTCTTGTATTGAGATTTTGAAATCTGTACTGAATCATTTTCTTCATTAAAATGTGATGCATTAGCTGTATATGAACCTGCCTTCCTTCTTCTCTTGTTTGTCCACCATTCAGGGTAGCCCACAATCTTGTAGCATCCTTCATTAAGATGACCATTCATGTTGCAATGTGTACACATCAACGTTTTATTTCCTTGCCTCACATCTTATGTTCGATTTTTTCTAGAATTGTTGTATGAATTTTCTTTCACAAACATTGCTGAAATATATATGTCATGTTCCATATTAATGTTTCTCTTCTTCTCAATATTAAGAAACATTGTAAATGCCTTGTACACAGTTGATTTTGATTCCATGGCCAATATTGAATCTATCAAATTCTCATAAAATCATTTAAACCCATAAGGAAAATGAGCATATTACTCTTCCCATAATACATTATAACTTCTTTTTTCTAGTTTACAATCAACACAATCTTGTTTACTCCTATCCCATGTACACTTTCGGTGTGGCTGTAAATGTAATTGCTCATCCCAGAATAATCTAACTTTAGAATAATAATTTTCAAAATCAAGATTACGTTGTTTAGCTGTACAGATGTTCTTCTTTAACTTGTATTGAGTTGGTCAGTTATTTGTCTCATACCTAGACTTGATTTCATCCCATAACTCCTTTGACGTGGTTGCACTTTGGAAATAAATTTTTGCTTTCTTTTCAATGGTATGCATGATCCAAGATTTGACCATGTCATCAATCATCTTCCAAAGTATCGCATCTTGTGGATCTTCAGGTTTAGTGCAAGACCCATCAACGAAGCCCATCTTCATATTTGTCGTTAATGACAGTTCAACACTTGTGCTCCATTCAAAACAGTTTGCCCTAGTTAGTACTGTAGAAGTTAGGGTTGTACCTAGAATTTCTCCACTATGTATGTAGAGTGGATCTGTACAGTGTCTCTTCTTGGATGTCATTCTTGATTAATCTAGAGAAGATTGATTCAAAGAAGAAGTTTCTCCACGATTAAGGTTTTCAAGAACGTTTTCCCCAAATTATGTAAGATTACCTTGATATGTGTCTTTGTCCTCCTCTTCTGTGTCTTCAAGTAGATCGTCTCCTTCAAAGTCGAAGTGCTCTGATACCATATAGAGATCTGGTACTCTCCTATAAGATCTCTTAGAAGAGTGAATAAAATCGCCAAGAACTCAAGAACATGAAGAAAATTGAACACTTGTATTATTGATGTTTATCAACAAAACAAAAAAGAGGTTACAAGGGTGATATATCTTATATACAAAGTTTGATATACAAATATCACTTTATCCCTTAGACTATCTTATAATGTTTAAAATCACCATCTAACTTATAATAATGAAATAACTAATTCTAAAACAAATATAACTATTTGGAAAATTAGTATTATTAAAATATAAAACTTAATAAGAATACTTATCTCAATATTTATGTTGTTGTCGAATATATACTATTCATCTTGATTGCCTAGCTTCTCTCATGTTGTTGAACTCCCCTTCATACATTTCAAATAAACTCATCTAACCTAAAGAGTTTAGGTTTTTTAGAATGGCCAAAAAAAAATGTTTGACATTAAGTATTTTGTTACATTTTATTCATTTGTTTTGGCCAATTCCACCTTATTTTGGCATACAAACATATGGCCATTTGACATTTTTACTATCAAACTTCCCAATATAAAGTAGTTCATAGTTTGATACAATTACTTTATAATAATTTTAGGCAATATGAAATGAATTGGACAATACTCAATGATTCCTATGATGACACTCCTTAAAATACTTCATAATTTGATCTAATTATTTCATTATAATTTTTTAGGCAAGATGAAAGGTTGAGACTAATACCCAATGATGCCCATAGTGACACTCCTTATGAGCTCAATTCTGCATGCATATGACAACTTTTTTTTTGGTCATCCGAATACTGAGTTCTTTACTTTTCAATGAGAGATTTGTAATAACATATCTCTAATTGCCTAAACGGAAGAGACACACCGAGATAATTAATGAAATGAGAGCCTCCGTCTGCAATACCCATTATCTTGAAAATTATGACTAGTTTCTTTTTATTATTCCACCATACAATAGTAGGCTTTCTCCTTGTTAATGTAGTGACCTATGACATTATAAAACATATTAAGAGCGTGTTCGGATTGGGGTTTTTATAAAACATAGAGGAAGAAAAAAATAATGATTGGGGATGATTTTGAGGATATAATGATTATTTTTGGTAAAAAGACTTAAAGAGTATTGATATATATAAATAAAATAAAAAATAATAATTTAAAATAAAAGATATTTTAGTATTTTGGTTAATGATTTAAGTGATGTGATGGATAAAAAAGGAGGGAAGTGGAGTGATATTTAATTTTGTATGAATTTTTTAAAAACCTATTTAGAACCAGACCTATTTAGAACAAGACCTAAGTTAAGTATTTCTTTTGAGTCAATCTGTATGTGCTACAATAAAAAGTTCGTTTACAAAACATGATAGTAAATATTATTTTCTTTGCAATTTGGATAGTAAATGCATGAATGATTATTAAAAGCATTTTAAAATTACAATTAAACATCTTTTTGACATGAACAAAATGATATGACAAACACTTTCAACTTTGAAAAATCCCTTATGATCTAAATTATAAAATTAGAAATTGTTAAACACGACATTAATGAATAAAAGAAAATAATAAACTATAAGATTCATGAATTAATGATATTCCATCTAAAAAAATCAAAAGCTTTTATCTTAAAAGTCACTCTAAATGTGATATTAATTTTATTTTGATTGAAATATTAATGGATATTAATTTATTTAAAATATTAATAAAATATTGGTATTATCAATGCTAGAGGCATGACAACCTTTTATAAGGATAATCGAGTAGTGCCAAAGTGGACTGGACACTATATAATAAAAAATGAAAAAATTATTTAATTAATAATTGAATGAACAAGTTGTTTGTAATGTAATATATGTTTAATTGAATTAAATGCAAAGATCACATCAAACTAGGCCTTGAGTCTTTTTCATCTAATCATCAAAAAAATTGATGTTCGAATCTTTAATTAAAATATTTTTATTTTATCTTCTATAACATTTAAAGTATAAAATAGTAAGAGGTTATATAATTGGAAACAAAAATAATTATGTTGATTATATTTAAATATAGTCTAAATAATTCACATCAAATAAAATTAAAGAATATTTAATATTTTAAAAATAATTTCGTATTCTAAATTATTCTAAAAAAAGACTATTTATTTATTTAAAAAGGTCCATTTATTTTAAAAATAAAAAAAATTATTTAAGCATTACAACAAAGTATGACATGAAAATATAAAAAAAAATACTTAAAAAGTTATTGAGACCGTAAATTCTCGAGAAAAACGATAAAATTCCCGATAGATTTTACTGACTTTTCTGTACAAATATCAGAAAACATCATAATAATAGTATTATGAATGATACGCATCGGATGACTATAATCATTGAAAGTTCAACAATTTCTCTCCAACCAGATAGTCCACCAAAGAAAGCATCACCCAATGAATCTCAATAATACTTCACAAAAGGTTTCAAATACTAATCATCATTCGACAATACAAAAATAAGTGAATTGCCGATTCAACTTCTTCTGGACACATACGATTAGCCATAGTACAATAAATTTTCATTAAAATATAATAAAAGAATAATCTTTTGATTAAGAATAGTGACTTGATATTATGATATTTAATAGAGTGATATCAAACAAATAAAAGAGGATGATAATTAGTTCATTTAAACAATTGATAGGTTAGAAGTTAGATGATAAGTGGTTAGGTTTTTATACTTAGTTTCATAGTTTATTTATTTTTATTTTGAAAATGAAGATTTTTTTTTAAAGATTACAGACCATATATTATCACGATTATATATATATATATATATATATATATATATATATATATATATATATATATATATATATATATATATATATATATATATATATATATTTAGTACAAGTGAATATGAAATATTTGATATCTTATTATAATACTATTTCATTTGAATAAACTAAATATTTCATATTTTATTTCAATTAAAAGATGTGATTTTCAGTTTAAATCATAACAAAAAGATTAATGTAATAATTTTATTTTTAAAAATTAATCAAGTTAAATGCAGACTATTGAGAATTTGTTTTAAAAAGGGAAAATACAATAAAAAAAAAATGATTAAGATACTAGTCACAATGATATTTTCGTCTCACAATTTTTATGATTCTTTCATAAGATGACTTATTTTTTAAAAATTTATCAACTATTTATTTATTTATATATATATATAGATATAGGTAAATGATAGAGAACAGAAAAGATATGACAGAATTTGTAGGGAAATGGGGTGACATGTTTTAAGTAGATTGAAAATTTAATAGGATAGAGAAAAATTGTTAAATTTTCAATCCACTTAAAACATGCCACCTCATTTCACTATAAATTCCTGTCATATTTTTCCCGATCTCTATCATTAATAAAAAATATAATAATAAAAATAATAATATGTATTTAATGTTTAAATTTTTAATAAATAATGAATAATTTATTAAAATAAAAAATAAAACATTTTCATTCCACATTTTATTCACTTGGTAAATAACTTATCTTCTTACATATTTTTTTTTCGAAAGAATATCTCATTTTATGACCTTATACTTTCATTTTGTTCAATTAAATATTTGATTCATATTTTTTTTTTAACATTTAACATTGTGATCTCATACGTTGGTCAATCAAATATATGATTCATATTTTTTAATCACTTCCAATTGACACTGCATATTATCTCTTGACAAATCACATCCCAATCACACTTGGTTAAAAAGTTGTATTTGTTTTGTTATGTTGCAATTTCAAAACATACATATAGTATTTTTATTTTATTTTTAATCGTTTTAAATTTATATGTGAGTCAACCCACGATCCGACCCAAGTATCCATTACTCTCATATATATATCCACATTAACCACAAGTTTTGACCTGATAATCTGAACATTTTGAGATTAAGTATCATTATAATCAGGGACGAATATACCCATGAGTTGAGGTGGGCTTAACCCCACCTAGGTCCTTCATTTTTTATTTTTTTTTAATATGTATATAATAAAATAAAAAAAAATTCAGAAATCCTTAATTCTCACTCCATTTCAATGATTCTCACTCTTTCTAAATATATACCTTATGTATATATAGACATATAATATTCTAATATTTGAATCCTTGTTTATTTTTAATAATTTGATTATGAAAATCTTAAATTAATGAAATACTTTACTAAATTTTTATTATTTAATTATTTTCATTTATATTTATATTTATATTTATATTTATATTTATATTTATATTTATATTTATATTTATATTTATATTTATATTTATATTTATATTTATATTTATATTTATATTTATATTTATATTTATATTTATATTTATATTTATATTTATATTTATATTTTTACTTTTTAAAATAAAAAGAATCTCATCTTTTTTTTAATATGTATATAATAAAATAAAAAATAAAAAATCAGAAATCCTTAATTCTCACTCCATTTCAATGATTCTCACTCCTTTCTAAATATATACCTTATGTATATATAGACATATAATATTCTAATATTTGAATCCTTGTTTATTTTTAATAATTTGATTATGAAAATCTTAAATTAATGAAATACTTTACTAAATTTTTATTATTTAATTATTTTCATTTATATTTATATTTATATTTATATTTATATTTATATTTATATTTATATTTATATTTATATTTATATTTATATTTATATCTATATTTATATTTATATTTATATTTTTACTTTTTAAAATAAAAAGAATCTCATCTTTTTTTTTTTAAAAAATAATCTAATTCTCCTCTCTAATATCTATCTTCTTAGTTATCTATATTAGGTTTATAACTGATTTGATTTTATTATATTTAACTAAATATCACAACCTTAAACAATTATAATATTAACATTATTTAATTTTTATTTTTAAAATTTTCTTAACTATTTAATAAAATATTTACTTAATCTTAACATTACAGTTCGTACCATTATGAGTAAATATTTTTAGTAATGAACAATGAATAGAACTTCGCAATAAATAGAGGATAATTTTTTTTTTAACTATTTGACCCTTTATATTAAACAAAATTTAGGCAATGATGTTCATATATATTTTATTATTAATGAATTTTATGTTTTAAAATTCGGATATAGTTTAACTTATTTAAATATTATAATATAATGTCTTTTTTGATATATAATTTATTACACAAAATTTAAGTCCACCCCAATACAAATTCCTTGATCCATCCCTGATTATAATTATATATATAATACAATATTATTAACTCAACTTACGAATATTTATAATTTATAAATAAGTTTAAACCAAAATAGTAGTCAAATGTCAATGTCTTATATACTAAAAGTCTCAAATTTGATCCTCTTCTATTAAAGAGATAACACTACGTGGATATTCCAGACTCCTGAGGTTTTAGGTTCGAGTCTAATTAAATGATTATGTTTGTTAGTTTAACCAGCGATGATTAGTTGTACTGTAAAAGAGAAGCGGACCTAACATTCTAAAAAAGAAAAAAGCTCATTTAGACATATGTACTTGTACAACTAGCTTAGACGTATGAACTAAAGTTCATTTAAACGTATGTATTATTAAAAATTGGCTTATCTAGTCTCTATTATTAACCATGGTTAATTAATTTTTACAAATTTAATAATAATTAATTAAATATTTTTTCTCTCATTATTTTTTTATTAATTAATTAATTCATTTATCTCTTCTTTTGTTATATGATTTTTTTTTTGTTTTTTTTATATCAATATAAATTATTTTAAAATTAGTTGCTCTCTTTTAAGCACTAATACTTGAATATTGTATAAAATAGTTTAATGTTTTGATATTATAATATTTTCATATTTTGTTCAAATATTTTTATTAAATAATTGTTTGTATAATTTTTTTCAATAAATTTTATTTGTCGTGTAAACTGTTTTTCCACAAGTTAAACACATATTATGTACTCGTCATATTTATATTTATGCAAATTGGAGTAAAAATCATAGGAGATGACAAATTAATATATTATTCTATAAACTAGTTAATTAAATATTATAGTAAATTATGAATTATTTTATAAATTAGTCTTTAAAAGAGATTAAATAATTTTAAAATAATTTATGTTGATAAAGTAAGAAACAAAACATTATTAAAAAATAAAATAATCAAATAATAAAAGAAGAAATAATAAAAGGAGATAAATAAATTAACTAATTAATAAACAAAAGAAAAAAATATTAAAAGAAGATTAATAAATTAATTAATTAATAAAAAAATGAGAGAGAAAAAATAAATATTAAATTAATAAATTTTAAATTAAAAAAAAGAACAATGAGTTAATTTTTAATAATATATATATATTTATGTAAATTTTTATTAACTGAAGTAGTTTTGTATCTGGATGATTTTTTTTTCTCTTTAAATGAGTAATCAAATGGAAAGTTTAATTATAAATAAATAAAAACATTTTTCTTAGACACTACGATATGACGTGGCACATCAGTAGTGTATTCATTTAAAAAGTGCTGTGGTGGCCCCCACTATCCCTCTTTTACTCTATACTCCACCTCACGTTATTCAGCCTTTCTTCTCGTCAATTAAACAAAAGTTTATGGCCTAATTTAATATGGTTATTTGAAATTATTATTATTATTAGTTTTTTAAAAATATTCGTTTGCATACTCGAAGAAACCCATCACACATTCACACTAAGTACTTCTCAGCAAATAAATAAAAAATAAAATTATAATACTTATTAATTAAGATATAACTTTTTAAAAACAAATTAATATTTAATATGATAAAAGTTATGCATAAAAGATTAATGGTTTATTCAATAATTATTATTTTTTAAATGGTATCAATTTTTTAAATAATTTATAAATTATTAACAAAATTGAGATAATGTTTAATTGTATTAAATGTTTTTATAAAAATCCAACTAATAATAAGTTTATAAGATTATGGTCCAATTATAAAAATAAAAAATTACTTTAAGTTAGAGGAAGTTTTTATTTTTATTTTTTATTATTATTAGGTTAAAGAAACCTGTTAGATATATATTTTCTTTAAATCAATTTTTTACAAGTTAATATATCAAAAACATTTATATTTTACTTTATTCTTTTTTTTGGGGAATAATAAATTATAATTTTAGTATTTTAATATAAAAAAAAATTTGATTAAGTGAATGAAATGATTAAGAATAAAAAAAAAGTAATGGTTAAATTTTAGATAAATTATTTTAAAATAGCTTAAAACCTAAAAATCAAACAAACTCAAGAATATATAAATTTTTTTTAAATGAAACAAAAATAGACTCTCTTAACTTTTTAAATAAAGAATGTAATGTTAATTTAGTTTATACTTTTAATAAATATCTTATTTTATTTTATTTTCTAAATAATATTTGGGATGTTATCTTTTAAAAATTAATAGTAATTATGAAAATATATATTTTTTTAAAAATAGTCATTAAATATTAACTTAAAACACTTAAGGTAATTACTTATTCCAAAGAAGCTGTTTTCAGAAGAAATAAATCTCTCAAAAATGTCAAGATTGCGACTTTCACCATAAAGAAGAACGAAGAAGGAGGAGGCTATTTAAGACCTCTCAACTTCTTCTATTCCCATTGATCATTCATTCTCTCTGTGTGCTTTCTTTTATCTATTTAGACATTCTATTGAAGTTGGAAGCAGCTGATTCTTTGTTTGCTTGCTCATCAGAAAAGCTTTAGAGCTTAAAAGGAGGAAAACAAAGTAAAAGCTGATGGAAAGCAAACATGGAATCTAGAACAGTTGTTTAGTGATTTTATATACAAAACCCTGCTTTCTATAGTCTCCTCTGGTATTATTGAAAAGGAGCTGAGATGGGTTTTTATGATGGTCAATGAGGAATTGAAGCATTGCACTGAAATTGATTCCGAAGGTTAGTTTACTTGATTTTGGGTTTTCTTCCCACTTAATCGATCGATCAAAAGGTGTAATCTGATTCTACAGTTGGTCTGATAAAGTTCACAAGTGACTTGCTGGACTTCTGGGAAAATTAGACATGATTATGTGATTCCTGTTGCTTGTTCATCCCAGTATTATTTGTACCCATCAAGTTTCATGATGATTTATGTTCATCTAGTAGTAGAAATTTACTGAAATTTCCATGTTAGTGTTGTGTGATAACAAATGCTTCTAGCACTATCTGCTAGCAAATTGAAGGGCATGTGAAGATTTGTGTGTTTTTTGGGCTTTTGAATCCAAATCTGATTCTCTATATTTCTGTATCTGTTTGTCAGGATTGAGGATTTTCACACGACATACAGCAAAGTAGAGAGTGAGAAGTTAGAAATCTGTTCACAGTGGAAAATGATGAACATTCCTTATGGTTACTGATCATTAAGAGGGTATAGATCAAGCTGATACCCAGCTGATAAAAAGTGATTGAAACTATATATCAGGGATACATGTGTTGTAGGCTTAGGGTTACACTGTAAAAATCAAGAGGGAAAAATGTAGGTATTTGTTATATACGTTTTCAGTTTCAATGGCAGCTTCTTCTATACGGTGAAATCTGATTTTCATGGTGCTTTCGCAGGGTTGGAATTGTGGATATCGATGTATCAGACGATTCTTTACCAGCTTTGGTTCCATCATTTTATGCAAGGTTAATGCAAGATCTGGAGTTGATTTTGACTTTAACCTTTTTGTTTGTTGACTGCCAATTTGAAATTATTACTTTAATCTTGTGTTGCTATCAAAGTTGAAATTGGATTTTTTCTGAATCATGATTCAGATTATAGTGTAATTTTGTTCTTTTATTTGGTATACTAATTATTCTAGTTCATGATCCAAATTATAATGTAAATTTTTGTTTCGTATAGTTTAACACGTTTTTTTCTCTATGATGATAAGATTATTTTTTAGATAATTGTGATTTTTGGCAAGTAAAAAAAATGTATATATTTTTTCTGATCATGTCATGATGAATGAAAATATGGTATAGTTGTACATCATTGATTGTTTTGTGTTGATTTTACCAAGGCCATCATCATTTTTGATCTTATTTATTTTTTTATTTCAATCAGTGGTCTAGGTTCATGGGTTGCAGTCCTCTCATATGATGCATGTGTTCGCTTATGCTTAAACTCACGGGCAAAAGGTAGTCGTGAGGCTCCCATCTTCTTGGAAAATGGATGTGCGCTTCTTCAAAATGCATTTAGGTGAGTAATCCAACTATCTTTTTCTTTTAAAATGTTAAAGTTGGTATTCATGAAGACACACTCGCATAAATTACTATATATATTCCTAGAATTTATCCTTAAGCACCTTAATGAAGATAACAAGAAATTTGTCTGTTGCTAGGTTTTGTGAACCAGTTCATAACTTCACAATAACTCACCTTAAACTTTGAAGCAGCCACTTCAAATTTAACAATCATATTCTTCTTTTAAATTATTGATGGCATGACATTTGACCTTCATAGTTCATATTTACAGTTAAGTTTGATATATTGTAGCTTGCAACACGTCCTACTACAGCCAGAGGAAGAACTGCTGAAGAAGAAGTCTTCAAGGTTAAGCAGTGAAGGAGTTTCTGCTAAAGCTAAGAAGAAATTAGGGAAAATGAAAGTACAAGGTAATTATCCTGATATATATATTTCCCATTTTCTACTAAGCAATATGAAACTTTTCCGTTTTAATATAGCTGAAATGTGTTTCTCTTCATTCTTGCAGTCAGGAAAGTAAAAATCGGACTAGATCCACCCACAACCTGTAGCTTTTCATCTTTAAAGCCTTCAAAGGAAAAAATTGATTCATTACGTTCTTATGCCTCAAGTGTAAAGTCTAATGTCGCCTCAGGATGGGGTGCTATACAGAAAGTTCATGTTTCTCCTCGGATTCCTGTAAATGCTCCTCTTTCAACGAAATTCATGGTATACATGCATGCTGGCACTAGTTACGTTAAAGAGGTTGCTGGGCTTCTGAAATCTGGGACTTCAACTTCTCCTGACAGTTCAACAACTTCCAACAAAGTGATTCCAGGTTCGAAAAAGAACTTTGAATCTGTTTGTTTGTTCAGTGGGATCCTCAGCTCTTCTGATTTTTTTTATGTTTTTGATGTAACTCATAGTAGAATTTCACAATTAAACTGAAGAACCAATATCTTAAAGTTTCTGAATGTAGATGAGAATCCTTCCCTCCTTTTAGCTCAATTTCCATTTTATCGTTTTCCCGCCATATAACGGTTATTAACTATTTATTTGCTGAAGAAATAGGTAATAGCTTTTTCTTTCCTTGTTGACCAACTGATTTACCCGTTAGCTTATTCTAGGGTTAGTAACCCTAACCCTAATTACTCTCCTGGAACAGTTTGCACTCATGACTGTTTCTTCAGCTGACAGTTTAGAGCGTTTTTTACATTCTTGGTGATGCGAATCCACGATGTATGATATTCACCAGATTTCTTGGATGCTTGAAAATATAAATGATAATCTCAACCTCCATTTTCAGAGCTAATTGGAGTTGCTTAAGATTTGTCTAGTTTATTACTTTATTTTGGTTGCAAAGGGAATTATATTCATATTGTACTTTTTCTTTCTTGGATCTCAAAATATTGATCTAGAAATCACTTGGGTTTAGCCATAATTTTACAAGGTATCTTAGCTTTTAGTAATATCCTGAAGGTTTGTATTAATTTTTATCGCCAGAAACCCATTCTTGTTTGTTGAGGCTGAAAAGTACATCACAAAGTGAGGCAGTTCGAATGCAGCCCGGATCCAGTGAGGCCCATGTATTGTATGAACACCATCTCTTCTTTTTTTTCTTTAACAAAATTTCGTTGCAATGGATATTTCATTTTTTTTCTTCATTCCACAATATACAGCTTGCCAGATGGTTTTACAGATGATTTGATAGTAGAAGTCCATGATTCAAATGGAAAGCATTGTGGTGGTGCGATAGTTCAAATGGCCGATATTGCTGAAGAGACAGTATGACTCTTGATCTCTTCTGTTAATACTTGACAGCCTTATAAAACTAAATCATTTTTCATATTTTTCGGACCAATGGTTGATTGCAGGGTGATAAACTTCGTTGGTGTTCAATCTATCACGAGCCAGATCATACACTTATTGGAAGGGTGCAATTATACATAAACTATTCATTTAGCCCAGATGAGAAGGTAGTGGATTTGCCTTTATTTTATTTTATTATTTATGGTAGCAAGACACATTTTGTCCATTAAGAGTATTATCCATCTAAGTTAATGCATTTATTTGCCTCTTAAATAAACTTTCCGGATATCCAGGACATATTATTATGTTATGAATGGCCCATGTATGGCCCTGTTTGGAAACTAAACTTGGTTAGGGTGACATTCATAAATTTATGTTTTGTTTATCTAACTGGATCGAGATACAGAAACAAATTCAAAAAGTGTTTTCAAATGTTGCCATTTCCATCCTTGGTTGTTATTAGAATATTTACAGAAAGTTACCATGGCTTGCTGCTGTAGTTTATATGCTCTTTAACTTCTATTTTTCTTTTCCTTTTCTATTAGTGCGGCTCTGTTGCAGAAACTGTAGCATATGACCTGCTTTTGGAGGTGGCAATGAAACTTCAACATTTCAAGCAAAGAAATTTGTTGTTGCATGGTTCTTGGAAGTGGTTAGTTGCTGAGTTTGCATCTTGTTATGGAGTCTCGGATACTTATGCAAACTTAAGGTGACAGTTTTCCACAGGACACTTGAGATATTTTTTATCGATGCAAGTTTAAAAAGCTTCTTACATTACCAGAATAATTTTTAATCATAGGATTGTTTTGCAGGTATCTTACATATGTAATGGATGTTGCAACACCTACTGCAGATTGCCTATGTTTGGTGAAGGAATTGCTTTCACCTGTCATTTTGAAGCCTAAGAGTTCATTGAGTCATCAAGAGGTATAGAAGTCACTGGAGTTGTCATCTCACCAGTTCCAATACATATATATATTATAATGGGAATGGCTGTAGCCTTATTTTAATAAATGAAAAAGCCCTTGTCAAGTGCAACAAAAATAAAGATACTAAACCAACTGAGTATTGCAATCAGAAAGCCATGAACAAATCAAACAGATTGAGAAAAGCATAAAGATAAAAAATACATGAACAAGTTAGTCTATTGAATTTACCCACTCAGGTTAGCTCAAATGGTAAGAGTCTTGAACTTAAAGGTTCAGGCCTCAAGTTTGATTTCCACCAGAAGCACCTTTTTGAATTGGGGGTCATAGCAGTTGGATGTTGTTCTAGCCTCGTCCAGGGAAAACCCTAGTCTAAATAGAAAAGTTAGTCTATCGGATCTGGCAAATAACACAAGTGATTTAATGAAAGCGATGAGTCTTGAATCAGAACCCATCTCCCATTCTATGCATTAAAGTATGTTCATTTGATTGTTCGTGTATTTATTGCAGTTTCTACTTTGAACATTGCAACATGTCACAGGTGCTTTCTAGAATTGTTCTGTATTTCTTTTCTATCAAACACCCTTATATTCCTTTCAGTCCAGATCCATATCCAATATTTAATATTTGCTTTGATGAGGATGTCAGTTGGCTATTACAGTACAAGCATTTTGTTTCAGCTATATTTTTCGTCACAAAAACCCTTACTGACATACTCTTTTCACTCCTCCAATTTATCAATCATTAGGCTGTTTTGGCCTCAAAATTTTCATGATGTTCATCATTATCCGAAAAAATCTGCATTTGTTATATTTGCCAATAATCATAATGATTTAAAAAGTAATATGACGATGGAGAAAGCTATAATTTGGATGTTGATCTAAAAAATAATTTGTATATCAAATGAAATGAAAAAAATTACACTATAATCTGGTTGACTGGATGATGATAAAAAAATATCTGATCATGATCCATAAATATTTCTTGTGCCAAAAAAATCAAATTTCAATTCTTAACTTTTGATAAATTTTCAATGATACTGATTGTGAACTAGGTTTCCAAATAAGCATTAGCTTTTGTGGATTATATTTTATTTCAGTTAGCTTGTCTTGATTATCCACGCTTCAGTTCCCCACTGAAGTTTCAATAATTAACTGTTCCTTGTTACTGTTTTTTCTTCTGTGTTACATTTAGTAATATCTCCATTTCTAATGTTATGAAAATTTTGTGGATTTGTTGACCAGAACCGTCTCCTAGCCGAAGTTTCTAAAAAAATTGAGGATATTATTGTATTGGTTTTCGAGAACTACAAGTCGCTTGATGAATCCTCGCCATCTGGAATTATAGATGGTTTCAAGCCTTCCAATGGTTTGCCTGCTCCAGCCTTAAAACCTGCTTTAAAGCTCTTTATGCTTTTAAATGATGTACTTTTGCCCGAAATGCAGTTGAAACTCTGCAGATACTTTCAGGTACATCTGTCAATTACATTTGGTAAGATTATTGTATTGTTTCTCTAATATATCCGTATGTCCTCAGACTGCAGTAAAGAAGAGATCCAAAAAGTACTTGGCAGAAGTAGAGGAGTTTGTCTCTAGCAATAATGGAAATGCAAGAAGCGATCCAGTGTTCCTTGGAACAGCTTACCTCAAGATGAAAAGTCTTTGTTTGAATATGAAAAATGAAATTTCTTTAGATATCAAGATTCACAGTAAGAATTTACTACCTAGGTAAAATCATCACATCTCCTTGAAATATTAAATCACCACATTTAATATGTTTGACCATTAGTTTTAATTGTTTTATTTTTTTTTCGATCTGCAGCTTTTTAGATCTTCCCAATCTGTCTTCTGCAATTTACAGCGTTCAGCTATCCAACTCATTGCGTGAAGCACTAATCACATGTCCTCCCTCTGGGCCATCTATTGTGGCCGAATTAGTAATCGCAACATTAAATTTTCAGAATGCTCTTGCTCACTGGAACATTAGGTTGAAGATTGTCTTTTTATTTTACTTTATTAATTCTATTGGTACTCCTAGTGTAGTGCTTTTTAACTCTCCTCTGACTGTGGAAGATCTATTTTTTTTCTAGACCCATAAAAGGTGGTGTGGATGCAAAAGAGTTGTTCAACTCTTATATTATTAACTGGATTGAAGCTAAGCGTCTGGCATTGCTTGAATTTTGTAGACCTGACAAGGTATTAGTTTTCTTTCCATCCTATTATCACATTTCCCTTAGGAAATCTATTTTTTATTTTCTTGGGTAAAGCTATTCTAATAACTAGGACTAGTGTTATTCTGCTAGGACTTTTGGTTGGTTTAAAAGTAGTTTGTTATGTAAGTTATTTCTCAGATTGAAGTTTGTATATACACACATATAATATATGTATATTTATATATTATGAAAGTACAAATTACCCTCCAACTTTCTTTTTAAGAAAGAGTCTCAACTTGCATCAAAAGCTCAGATTACATACGTCATCAAACTCTGTGAAGTTCTTGTTATGCACTTTAGAAATGTAATTTTACCTAGCAAGAATTGTGTAGAGATAATTTAAGAAATTAACAAAGTTAATCAAGATAATATGCAGTTAATTTGAGCCAATTTTAAAGTTGGGGATGCAAAATGAGCTTCAATCCCTTTTCATTAATGGAGGGGCAAATAAGAAATGGATGGGTGAAAGTCATGATTTTATTGGCATTAACTAGAAGTGGTTATTTCCAGGTGAAGGGGTCAGGCCTGAAACCACATAATGCAGCAACATGTCCTTTTGTTGATGAAATGTATGACCGGTTGAAAGAGACACTGGATGAATATGAATTCATTGTTACTCGCTGGCCAGAGTACACATTGGTTCTTGAAAAGGTATTATTATTATTCAGCCTATCTATTTATTACTTATGAGACAAAATTGTAAGCTCATTGTTTTATTGTTTATTTCCATTGTTTTGTATATGAATGAGAAGGCAATAGCTGATGTTGAAAAGGCATCCGTAGAAGCTCTTGATAAGCAGTATGTTGATGTTTTATCCCCTTTGAAGGAAAATTTTGCACCTATTAAATACGGCCTCAAGTATGTCCAGAAAATCACAAAAGGCACAGAAGTAACATATACACTTCCCGACGAGGTAATTATTGTTATTCTTTTTAAGTTATATCTTCACACGGAAAATAATATTTTCTTTTAATCTTCCAGTTAGGAGGCTTGTTGAATTCGATGAAAATTATGCTTGATTTGAGGCTTCCAGAGATAGAATCTCAGATGAAGTCATGGAGTTCTTGCATAAATGATGAAACTAACCCGGCTCCAGGAGAGTGTCTTAATGAAGTTAAGGTGATGCTCAGAACAAAATTCAAAAACTACGTTCAAGCACTAGTAGAGAAACTTGTGGAAAATGTGAGTTTCCTCTTCTTTTTTTAATGCTTTTGAACGCTTCTTTGCTTGTTTGTTCATTTTGTGGAATTTATTTGTAATTTTTGTAAATTTACGATCAGACACGGGTGCAAAATACAACGAAACTGAAGAAGTTGATACAAGACTCTTCGAAGGAGGCTGTAACCGAATCAGATATGCGGATAAGAATGCAGCCTTTGAAGGATGTCCTTATCAACACAATTAATCACCTTCATAATGTCTTCGATAATCAACTCTTTGTCATCATTTGCCGCGGATTTTGGGACCGGATGGGGCAGGTATCCCTTATTTTTTTTCTTTTAAAGTGAGGTTTTTGTTAACTCTTAATCAAACAGTAAACTAGAAAGTCACATTAATCAATCAAAGTTCTCAAAACAAATCTACCTAACAGAAAAGTATAAACAACAAAAATGAAGGTTATTTGATCGCAACACTCAATTACAAGAGTGAATCGAAATGGACAACACACACTAGGTAGTTTAAGTGACGAGCTCTGATTTAAAGTGGGTCATGTTAGCAACCTCGGGAATAAACCCAGGTAAATAAAAATGGAGCTGGATTTCCTTGGCAGCATCTGACCTATATCCTTTAGTCTTTTTCCCTTTAGTTAATATCACTATAAAAGTCTTTTCATTTCTTTTTCAATTTAGATATGACAATGGATTCCTTTTTCCTCTATTTTCCACACAATCTCATAGATCTTGCACAAAGTGGAAACTAGGGTTCTCATTGACAATAATGACCCTAACTGAACATGTGACTCTTCCACTTGATTCACATGGTATGGTCATACTTAGTATAGGGATCCCCTCCTGAGATTTCTCGCTCCTCTTCCTTCAGCCTCGTGCCCTTAAATAGTGCATCAAGGCTCAATTGGTACACAGTTACAACCTTGTCCCCAAAATACCAAGTTATGCCTTATTTTTATAATATGTTAAATACAAGATCATCTGAACATTTAACTCAAAAAATTTACTTTTTTGTCAAAAGTTGAAGGAAACCTTCAGAAGAATGAAGAATACAGAAGAATGCAGAAAATTTTATAATATGTTAATTTACTTTTTATTATATGTTAAATACAAGATCATCTGAACAAACTCTAAGTTTATGTTGCCTTTCTTCTGTCAAACAGGATGTTCTAAAACTTTTAGAAGACAGAAAAGAGAACACTTCTTGCTACAAAGGCTCGCGAATCTCACTATCAGTAAGTGTCAAAGATCCTCAAGGACAAGATGAATCAAATGTTCCTAATTTCTTGTCCATTACCCCATTTTGCAGGTTTTAGATGACATATTTAGGTCGGAAATGCAGAGGTTTTTAGGACATTCCCTAATTGCAGACAATTTGGAGCCTCCTCGAACAATTATGGCAGCTAGGGCCATGCTATGTAAAGACTCGGTGAACCCGAGTAACAATAGTCTCTATTATTGAACAATTAAGGTTCAGTCTCTATTCAATTTGTTGATAAAAATATATTTCAGTTAAATATAAAAACCCTGATTCTTCGGAGAACCGAAGAATTTACTTTGAACACAATTTTGAATGATCACAAATACTGCATTTGTGGGTTGAATTTAGCGATTGAATGAATAGTTGCAATTTATTTGATAATTTCTACAATACTTAGGTGTATAGTCAAATTGGGTTTGTTTTTACAAATTATGGGTATATCTTAAAATTTTCAAATACATCAAGGGTATAAAAACATTGACCCCATTTAGAAAAAAAGTGTTTTTACATTAAAAAAAATATAATTGATAATAGTTCAATAAACATTCATAACGATGAGTCTATTCAAATAATTGAATAAATTTATCTTACACTTAATTAATTTATAAATTATTTGATGTGATTGAGTACGGGTATAAAGCTTATTCAAAAACAGAATGATTGATCTTGATTTTATTTTATTTTTTTTTGGTAAAGTTTGTGGTCATAGAATATCATATCACAATTTTATCATGTATGTATATTGTGCCCTATTAATATTTTTATTTTATAAGGAACTAATTATTGTTTTAAAATTGTCACTTGACAAAATCAAAATTACATTAATATTCATCTCTTTTATGAAATCAAGATTGTACAAATTCTATGTAATCAGATTCTTTTTGCCTAAAAATTTTGAGTTAATTCAAGTAGTTAAAGTCTTTTCAAGATCAATAATCTCAAAAAAAAAAAAACGCTTAAGTTAATTAATGTTAAGTTCTTAAATTAATAAATGGATGGTTTCTACCCATATTTCAACTCTAAAAGTATGACCGTTTCAGAATAGGATATTAACTTACATATTCAAGAAACCTAATGCATTAATTACCTTATTTAATTTATAAACTCTTCATAAATATTAAAACTTTTACTAAAATAACAATTGATTTAAATGATTTTTTGTTTCCAAAATTTTATGTATTAGGATTAGGTAAAATATGTAAATATCATCTCTAAGAAAGAAAATGGTTTTATTTAACAAATTATATTGTTTAGTAAAATTGTGACCCAAACAAAATATTTATTAATTTCTAATGTTCCTACTTATATATTTATCATGTATTATGAGTTTATTTATTTTATTATTTATTTTTTTCTATTTTTAAATTCAACTTCAACGTAATTAGTGGGAAAGAACATATTCATGACTCCTTTACATAATTTAAGACGCAATGAATGTATATATATTTACTTAATTTGCTTAATTTATAACTCTTTTCATAAATATGAAACCTTAACTAATAATACAAATAAATTGTCTTATTACCAGTAATAAAATCATCAAAATTAACATTATTTAAAAACAAAATAAAAGAACAAAATTTGAAACTCATTCTTATACATCTCTCAAAATTAATATTAATTTACTTTTTATTTGGTATAATATTTTTTTTTATCATATTTTAAATTATGAGTGAGCAAGTTAATCGAAAAAAATTGATTAAACAATATAATTGAATGACTCAAACTACTACAACTGTATTCATTATAGTCATCCTTCAATTAAATTTAAATATTTTATAAATCAATTCTCAAGTTACCCAAAAACAATTGAAACCGAATAATAAAATAAATAAAATTTCTTTTATAGTTAATATTTATAAGAGAAAATTTGGAATAGGAAATTATCTGTCAAAATTTAATTAGCTTAAAAAATAATTAAAAGAATTTCACACTTTCCTCTTCACTACTCTAATATTTATTAGTAAAAGAATGTTTAATCACTATTTTAAAATAAAATTTTATAACTAAATATAAACATACTAAAGAATAAAAACTAAATATTCATTTATATAATATTTTTAATTATATATAATACTAGATAATTTAAATGGCAAGATTATATATATAAAAGACAATGTCATAATTTCACTAAAAATATTTGAAATTGAAGTGGTCATAAATTAAAAAAATATTTAATTATAACTAAATACATTCATAATATAATCTTTTATTTTAAGATCCAATAAAACCCAACCAAGAAAACCCCAAATCTAAATTATTATATTTAGACTGAGATGTGAATATTTGTTACATTAAGTATGATCTATTGCTTTGTAAATATTTTTGACAAAACATCAATAAAATAGTTTCTATAATATAATAAAAATAAAACCCATTATTCTAAACAATGAAATACTTTTTCTTGATCTTATTTGAAATTACTTAATCAAAGATTGTTTTCATCATCATCATCTAGAAATCCTTAAGCAACTTACGGACCTGTTCCAGTGTAACAAAGAGCACAATAGTAAACGGTCCTTGTCTAGATATGGTCGGAATAAAACCCTTATACAAAGCCATCAACCCTTCAGATCTAACCGTCTTCATCAAACAATCAACGGCTCCATTATAAGGCGGTGCTTTTCCCTCTTCAACTTTCATAGTCATAACCCTAGTTTTTATCACATCCACTGGATTAGAAACCACCGCCGCCACAAATCCGGCAGAAAAACTCGCCGTCACATGGGTACCAATCCCATCTTTCATCAACCCTTTCTTCAATATACTTTCCTTAATCTGATCATAAGATGATAACTGCGATGCCGTAACAAGCATAGCCCGATTCACAGTTAGCCCTGATCCACGCCATAAAGAAGTAATACCTTCGTTCTTTGTCATCTGAGTAATCGCATCAATCGCGCTTTTGTAATTCCGACGTTGTTCTAAAGGAAGACGACCATCTGCTTGCATTCTAACCATCGCTAAATCAGCTGGGTTACCAACGGCGGCGCCAATTCCGCCGGCGATTAAACCGGCTGTTATTTTCAGATGAAGTGAGAGATTACCAGATTCTTTATCTGTCCATTTGTTTTTCATAATATCGTATAAACCCATTCGGGTTGTTGAATACATGGTTTGTCGGAGAACGGTGGCGGATACGCCGGAGAATAGTGATTTAACTCCGTCTTGTCGGATGATTTGAAATCCGACGGCGATTGGACCCATTTTAGGTGGACGGACAGTTGATGGATTAGGGTTTATGTTAGATTCGCCTTGTAATTGCATTCGGACTTTGATTAGATCAAGTGGGTGAGTGCTGCAACCGGCGACGATTGAAGCAATGCCTCCTTCGACGAATCCTTTGAGACCCATATCGGAGAATTTGAGGAGGAAGAAGAGGAATTAGATACGATTCTGTTTTGTATTATCAATTGAAGCTAGAAATCATCTCACAAGATGAATGAAAAGGTGCGAAAAAGACGCAAATTTTGTTGATTGTTTGACGAGAGAAGATCGGTAATATATATAGGGGGATTGGATTAGATTAAGGAAAGAAGAATTCAAGAATTGGTAAATTACAGTAGAGAGAGAAAGAGTTAAAATACTAGGAAGAAGAAGACGGTAGTAGTTCACTTTCTATACACTACTTTATTTTATTTTTTAATTTACTTTTGGAATTGTTAATTTATATAAATAAAATATTTTTAAAAATATATAAAATTATTTATAGAAAGTAATTAAAGATATTTTAAAATTTTGAGTTCAAATCTAATAAATTAATATGTAAAATTAAAATTAAGGAAAATTCAATGGATGTTAAACCTATTTAGTTTATTAAAAAAGTTATTTGATCAATTTCATTTGATTTACTTGGCATTATTTAGAAATTATTTATTTATTTTATTTAATTACATTCTTTATATCAAATATAAATAAAATTATTTTTTATTTGATAATTTAAAAAAATTATTATAAAATGTTAATATACATTCTATTTGGATTGATTACTAAAGTGTGATTGTTTTATTAATTGTTTTTATATTTTATCAAAAAACTTAAACAAAAATATTAAGGAAAATTTTACCAATTTTTTTACAGCTTGATTTTAAAATTTATTCAAAAAATTATTTTTCACTTAAAAATGTTCTATTTAATTCTATCATATTTTTTATATAAATATAAATACATTATTTTTTTAATAATTAGAAAATAACACTTTATAAAAAAGATAGGCAGATTTGTACAATTTTAACTAATTCCTGAAATAGAGTAATTAATATGGTAATTTACTCTGATTTTTTTAAGGAAAAGATAATCTAAGAATTTAATAAAGGGGTAGTCTTTTATATACTTGAGATCGACACAAACTAAATACAAATTTGACAATCTTTTTTGACAATCTTTTTCTTTATCTAGCTATAATTTCAGACTAATATATTTTAGATATAGATACTATTAAAATATATAAATATATTTATTTTATAATAACATGTATAATATATTTTCAGCTACCTTTAACATAGTTTGAAATATTTTTATAATCTTATTTTTATTTATTTTATAAATATTTAAAATGTTATAATATAATTAATTTGTATTAAAAATAAACATAAATTTCTCTTATACATAGTATATTAATTATTTATTTTTTAAAATCTTAGATTGTTGCTTATTTGTTTCCTTAATATTATTTTAATACTTAGATGAGATTTTTGAGGCAAAACGCAAACAAACAACATTTAAATATAAAAGAAATGAAAATAACAACTTTGTCATTGTCTTTATCTGTAATATCGTTATCTAGAAATAGAACGGAGCAATTGTGTTGTCGTTGAGAGTGGAGCTGAAAAAATAATTTGAAGACGGAGTTGAGAGATTTGACCGTAATAAGATTTTAAAAAATAAAAATAAATATATCAAGTATAAGAAGGATTTGTCTCTATTTTCACTCCAAATTAGTGATGTTAAAAGAGTGAATTCAAACAAAAAAACAAAAGTTAGAAGAAGTAATTTCAAATAAGATTATATTATTTTAAACTATATGTAATTGTTACCCTTTATTTTAAATAAGATACTAATTATAATAACTCACTAAGTTAATTTAAAATCTTTGTTTAAAAAATAAAATATCTCTTATTTCCATACTAAAACATTTAAATTAGATTGAATCATGACTATAAAATTGAATAATAATAATTAATTAAAACAAATTCCCCAATTTTTTGATTAATTCCAAACAAACTAACAAGTTTAAGAAATTTGTCTCATGGAATGAATACTATTATCGTTATTTATAAATATAGTTGGTAAAATTGAATTGAGATTACAATGAAATTAGTAATTATAAAAGATAAATAATAGTAGAATTAAAATAGACAACTAATGGGAAAAGGAAATCCAAACGAGAACTTATTAGTGGATGACGATGATGCTAAACGTGGGTCTTTGACTCGTTCCAGTTAGCTGGGATTTGGGAAACTCACTTTATTTTAAGAGGGTGTTTGTTTCAATGTTATTTGACTTTTTATTTATTTATTCATTTTAATGTTATTTAAATATATATATATATATATATATATTTATTTAAATCGTGATTCATAAATATTTTAAAAATAAACTAATTTATTTTTATTTTTATGTTTGTTACTTTAGATCACTCGGTTTCGACATTATATTTTGTTATGTTTGAGTCCACTTATAAATAAAAGAAAAAACAAGTTTCAAAATGTGATCTGTGAAGAGTATTGAAATATCTCTACAATTCTAAATAAACAAGTTCAGGATAGGAAAGTTTATCCCTAATTTAAAAAAAATTGAATTCAAAAGAAATTTATTATTCTGTTTATTTAATTGTTAAAAAAATTGTAAAACTTACTTTATTTAATCGTTTTATTCAATTTTTTCCATTATTTATTTAAGTCCACTGTAATTTTTTTTAACCACGTCCAAACACTTAATCCCAGGTAATCTTTCCAACTTTAATTTTGTTCTCTTGTTGACTACTTTAAACCCCTTACATTAGAAAGTTTAGCAAAAAACTAATTTGAATTAAAAAAATAATTAAAAAGTTAGAATTATTAAAAGAAGAGGGCAAAGTTAAGTCTAAAATGGAGATGTTGAATTTAGGCTACCATTAAAGGTCATATTTTTTTATATTTTTTTATATAATTAAACTCAACGAAATTATAATTAGAAGCTATCCAACGGGCAACAGATGATGATGAGATGACCATTGCATACAACGAAGTGGCATTGCCATGGTTTGACTTGACCTGAGATTTTCTCTCTCTACAAATCTTTGCCGGCGCCGGCGGCTTTCCGATCAAACTACTACAACCTTGGAAAAAGTCAGACAGATACTTTACTTCACTTAGGGAGGACGACTTTCTAATAATCACGTCACTTTTAGTCATTTTTAATACAAATTCAATTTTTTAAGCAACTTTAAATGAGCCCCATATTATTTATTCAATGTGTCACTTGTATCATATGCATATTTCATATTTGATATAAGGATTTTTAATGAGTTTTTATTAATAATAATAATAATGTTTGATGAACAAAATATTATTTGGGTTTTTATTTAGTTTAATTAATATAATATAACATAAAAAAAAATTATATTTAAATTAAAATTTATTAAAAATAAAATAAGGTATTTTAATATTTTGATGGATAAATTAAATGATTTAATAATTAAAAAAATATATAGTTGGATAATTAGTCTTGAATAGTATGATTTTGAGTTATTTTGTATTATTTAAATAATTTTATTCGATATAAGTTATATTAATTAAACATAAACTATTTAAAATTATTCAAGTAAAAAAATATGATAATTTGATGAAGGGAGCAGATAGAATTCTTGATTAATATTAACTTCAATTGAACCATGGCTAATATTATTAATTAGAGTAGTATTGATTTATAATAAGTTTACTTTTAATTAGGTAAAAAATATATTATTAGATAAAAATGATTAATTGGAGTATTGATTTTGATAAAAGATAATAGAATTATTATTATTATTTTTAAGTTGGGTTATGTATATGTACGTGTTCTGTGTTTAACTTATTTTAGGAAATAAAATTTAATTTAGAAAATTAGATGAGAAAAAAATTAATTAAATTTATAATTATTCGTTGTCCTAATTTTTTAAGAAAAATATAATATTTTATGTACAATTTTTTTATATTGATTTATGCATAGGATGTTACATCATAGTTTTTTTTAAATAAAGTTATCTTTTAGATAAAAAATAAAATATTAATTCCTTGTTGTCACTAATTTTATTTTAAAATATTTATACCAAGTCTCAAAGTTGGTAGATATAATTCACGGATAAGCTTGTATACATTTTTCATAATTTTTATTTCTCAACAAAATTTCACAACTGGAAGATTTTATTATAAAAAAATAAAATAAAAAATATTTCTTCAGTTGGTCGTGATCTTATTCCATTGGCTCCTGGTTGAGATTATTTATATTATTTCACTAATTTTCTAATCAGTTATATCATCAAATTTATTAACTAAAATATATTTTATTTTATTATTATTATTCTTTAAATATTTTTATTTAAAATTTTATTTTTTAAAAGTTTATAGCAAACTAATTTATTAAAATAATACATATATTATTTGAAATAAACCTATACAGAATAAATTCTATAAGTACAAGAATCAAAATGATGAGACTACTTTCATAGTTGCATGCAATAATAAGAAAAGAATGAAAGACATATAAGGTTTATATATATGAGCATAAATGCCTTAAGTAATGAAATAGTTATTATATATACCATTTACACCATTCATCTTCCTTTTTCAACATTTCAAGCAACTTTAAGAATATATGCTTTTTTATTATTGTCTTTGCTGCGGACTTCTCAAGCAACTCTTTTAGTTTAATTTATTAGCGTCAATATTTTTACTTAAAAAATTTATTTTTACTAAACAATAGTTGCAGATATTAAAAAAAAAAGTTAATAATAAAATGTTGAAATCCAATACTAAAGTTGGCGACAAAAACTGTGTCTTGTGATAAAAAAAATGAAAAAAATATATTTATTTATAATATTAATATTTTTATAAACCAACTATAGTGTAATTTGATGGTTAAATTGAATATTATAAAAAAAACTTAAAATCTCTTTTATAATATATATATATTATGTATTATAACACTACTTTGTATTAAAATTAGATAATAAAAGGTACATTTTAAGATATATAGTAAATAACAAGATTATAAAAAATAAAATCATGGTAGTATTTTTTATTATATATCTTTGACCATGCTAGAGGGAAAATTTGACGAAATGACCCTAAAGAATGACATATTTGTATATGTGGTAATCCGATAATTTTTATTCCTTTGGTGGTCACTTATTTTTTTTTTTTTTGATGAAAATACCCTTATCGCGTAACGCGAAGAACTTCGCGTTTCGCGAAGGGAATAGAGTTTCATAGAAATACTCTAATTTTTTTTTTCATTTCGTTATTTTTCTTTCGCTCTCTTCTCTCTCTACTCCGCGTTCTCTCTCTCGCGACGGCCATCGGCAACAGCGACGATAAAACCCTAAACGAACACATCATACAAATCAACAACCAAAATCCGTTCTAATATCATTTGATCATATTATTGTTCATCCTACTAATCGATTTATGTTCTTATTTCGTTCATCTTCAAACCCTAAATCTTAAACCATGAGGTTGTTCTTAATGTTCATTTTGATGATATTTTGTTCATCTTGTTCATATTGGTTGATCAAATTCATTATTCATATTGATAATATTGATATTTGCATATTGATGTTCAAGGAAGATTCATGTTCACGATGGAATGTCCCTTCGCGATGGGCCAGATTTGTTGGTTGATGTTATGAACTAGTTGTTCATCTTTTCGATGATGAATTAGTTGTTCTTATTTCGTTCATCTTTTCATGTTCACGGTGGAATGTCTCTTCGCGATTGGCCAGATCTGGATGATCTCGACGTAAGGTCATCCAACTTTTATCGGGTACTTCCATTTTTCTAATAAAATGGAAAACAACCCGCATTATTATTTACTTAACTTTGTCTAAATTAATTAGGCTTACATAATTATAACATAATCTCTACCTAATTTATCATTTATCTAACCAAAATTCAACATAATCTAACATTATCCAAACAAAATTCAACCTAATCTAACATTATCCAACCAAAATTCCACCTAAACAAACAATAATAAAACCTAATATAACATTATTTCATTCATACACAATTCATTCAAACATATAACAATTCTAACCTAAAATCAAATCTAATTCAAACCAAATCTAATCCAACATTATTTCATTCATACACGTTTTAAACCAAATCTAAACTAAAAACCAAATCTAAATCAATAATAATCAATTAATTCGATACATGAATCTAATATATATTCATTCACAAACCTAAATCTAACATAATCTAACATAAGTCAAACATAAACTAACATCAATCAAACTTAAATCTAACAAAATATAACATAAATCAAACCTAACATAAATCAACCTTAAATCTAACATAAATCAAACATTAAACTAAGCTAACCATATAATAAACCAACAATAACTAACCTTGCAGGAAAAGAGCGACGAAGAAGAGCGGCGTCGTTCGTCAATGGCGTGGGAGGCGGCGACTGTAGGTAGATCGAACAATAATAAACCTATTAATCAAATAATAAACTATTAATCAAAAACCAAATCCAACAAAATCAACATAAACACATATACTTATTAATCAAACAATGATAAACCAAATCTAACATGAATCCAACAAAATCAACATAAACATATACCAAATCAATCCAATAATATAATCAATCCAAAACCAAATCCAAAAACCTAATCCAACAAAATAAAACACTAATATAAACCAAATCTAACAAAATCAAACTAAACTATTGAACATATAACCTAAATCTAACATTAATATAAACCTAATCTAACAATAATCCAACATAATCAATCCAAAACCAAATCCAAAAACATAATCCAAACCTAAACTAACCAAAATCAAACATATTTCAAACCTAATCTAACCTAAATAAATCCAAAAAACCAAATTAAACCATAAATCTAATCAACAAATATAAGTTAAAATAACCTAAAATCAAACAATCAATTAATATAACAAAAAATAACCTAAAATCAAACAAAAAAAGTGACCTTGAATTGCAGGCGGCGACTGTGGCTTGAATCGGACAGAGGCAACGACGTCTTCCGGCGACTGTGGCTTGAATCAGACGGAGGCGGAGCAGCGACGGGGAGCAACAAAGTCGTCTTCAGGCGGATGTTGATTCGAACGAAGCAGCGTTGTCGTCGTCTTCTATGGCGGCGTTGTCTTCTACGACGTCGTCGTCTTCTACGGGCGACATCGTCTTCTTCGGCGCAGAAGCTAGCAGCGGCGGGCAGACTGGTCAGGGAGAGAGAAAGAAAGGAAAGAAACGGAGAAGAAAGAAGAGAAAGAGATAGATTTTTTATTTTAATGAGGTCAATTCCGAAAGTTTTATATAAAACTTTCGGTTTTGATGGTTATTTTCGAAAGTTAATGATATAACTTTCGGAATTACCACTTGACAAATTGTTAAATTAATTGGTTTCTCACCTTCTAATGACCTTGAACAACATTAATTTAATACATTTGCTATCCTTAAAATACTACACAATCCATATGATCAAACATTACACACATTAATAAGATAATCAAACATAAACATTCATATACACTTCTCTATATAATCAAACACAATCATAAACATTTTAACATTAATCACAATATTAATTTTTAAAATACAACACACACTTGATTATATTAGTTAGGAGTCTATATTGGAAGATAAAAATCAATTAATTTAACAAATTAAGAAGTGATAATTCCGAAAGTTAATGGTATAACTTTCGGTTTTGATGGTTATTTCCGAAAGTTATATCATTAACTTTCGGAATTACCACTTGACAAATTGTTAAATTAATTGGTTTTTCATCTTCTAATGACTTTTGAAAAACATTTATTTAACACATTTGATATCCTTAAAATATTACAAACTCCATATGATCAAACTTTATACACATTCATATGATCATCAAACACAAACATACATATACACTTCTTTATATAATCAAACAAAATCATAAACATTTTAACATTAAACACAATCTTAATTTTTAAAAAACAATCCACACTTTATTAGATTACTTAGGAGTCTAGATTAGTAGATGAAAAACAAATTAATTTAACAAATTATGAAGTGGTAAAATCGAAAGTTTATATAAAACTTTCGGTTTTGATTAATATTTCCGAAAGTTATACATAAAACTCTTGGTCCTGACCTTAAACATAATGTTTTTTTAGGAAGGGTCAAAAGCGAAAGTTTTTAATAAAACTTTCGCAAATACCCCTCCCAACACTTAGAAAAAATTTCAATTTTTTTTGGGGAAGGGTCAAAAGCGGAAGTTTTCAATAAAACTTTCGCTTTTGACCATTCCCAACACTTAGAAAAATTTTCAATTTTTTTTGGGGAAGGGTCAAAAGCAAAAGTTTTCAATAAAACTTTCGCTTTTGACCCTTCCCAACACTTAGAATGATAGGATCGGCTTTATCAATAGAGATGGGGGTCTGACTATTGATGAAAGCTTATGAAAAACGGGTTGAAAGAAATCTTGTTAAGAATTTGATTCGCTTTCTATTCTACGCAAACACTTGTAAACACTTGAAACAGATTCAAGGCGAAATTGTTTACTTGGTTTGAAGCTCAAGATGAAAGATGAAAAGATGACAAAAATGAAAGAACACAGTAGTTTGTTAATGGATGTTCGGAGAAACTCTCCTACGTCACCCCTTCTTCCAACCACCGGAAGGATTCACTATAAAATGATTAGAATCACATACAGTTTGCACACACTTAGCTCACTATTGAACAGAACACACTCTGTTCAATTTACAAGATGAATAATATCACTCAGCTAAAGGTGTTTTTGATTATAGCTCACAATACAAAGTAGGAAAGCAGCTTCACAGTAATGGCTTGATTTCTCTCTCTAGAATATCAGCAAGCAAGATTGTTTGTTCGTAAGGCAGATTGTGAAAACCAGTTTTTCTCCGTTGTCCTTAGAATCTGATAAATACTGGGCAGAAACTAACGGTCGAATCTTTTAAAATGATACGTGGCACTCTTTCATTGAAAAGCCTACATTGTATACAGCAAGTTCTGAGCACAAGGATCGTGGCCGTACACCACTAGTAGTGCGCCGAATATTCCATCAGAGATGTACCTGCAAAACAAGTAACATGAGGAAAATTCTCTTACGTGGCATTCGTTGGTTGGTTGCATATAGCTGTTGTACTGATCTTCACTAGAAAATGGAGCAGGAGTATGGTATAGCTATAGCACGTGGGGTAGGAGGATGCTAGCTTCAAGCATACTGCTTAAGCTGAGCATTAGACGTATTTCAGTTAGACGGATTGTGAAAACCAGTCTAATGAAATTAAACATCCCTGTCTAAGATCAGAATTTATTAGACCGCCTGGTCTAATGGGATTAGACTAACGTCTAATTACAATCACTTCAGACTTGTCTGAAGGAGTTAGACTCACGTCTAACTTTCACCAATTAGATTACACGTCTAATTGTTAAAACCATTAGACTGCACGTCTAACTGAGTTAGGCTACATGTCTAATTCCGGTTCTACCTCAGACTAATCTGAAGGAGCTAGACTTACGACTAACTTTCACTAATTAGACTACACATCTAATCATTCACTAACCATTAGACTGCTCGTCTAACTCTATTGAGTTAGACTGCACGTCTAATTCCGGTTCTACCTCAGACTAATCTAAAGGAGTTAGACTCACGTCTTACTTTCACCAATTAGACTACACGTCTAATTGTTACAAACCATTAGACTGCACGTCTAACTCCACTGAGTTAGGCTGCACGTCTAATTCCGGTTCTACCTCAGACTAATCTGAAGGAGTTAGACTTACGTCTAACTTTCACTAATTAGACTACACATCTAATCATTCACTAACCATCAGACTGCACGTCTAACTCCACTGAGTTAGACTGCACGTCTAATTCCGGTTCTACCTCAGACTAATCTGAAGGAGTTAGACTTACGTCTAACTTTCACATTCCAATAGACTACACGTCTAACTCCGCTGAGTTAGACTGCACGTCCAATTCCAAATATATTAGACTGCACGTCTAACTCCGCTGAGTTAGACTGTACGTCTAATTCCGCTGAGTTAGACTGCACGTCTAATTCCGCAAATATATTATACTGCACGTCTAATTTCATTCATTCATTAGACTGCACGTCTAACTCCGTTGAGTTAGACTGCACGTCTAATTCTATGCATTCATTAGACTACACGTCTAACTCCGTTGAGTTAGACTGCACGTCTAATTCTATGCATTCATTAAACTACACGTCTAACTCCGTTGAGTTAGACTGCACGTCTAATTCTATGAATCTAATGCCAAAATCGGTCTAATGATCGTCATTAGAGCTAAATCTCATTGAAAAATGATTTCGATACACTTGCATCAAAACACATAAATCATTTCATCATCAAAATCCCAATGGTTAAATTATTTCAACACTTAGTCAAAATAATTTGACCCAATAATTTTCCCCTTTTTGATGAAGAAATTGAAAACTTTCATATATATACACCAAAATATGCATTCATCATATAAATAAACAACCATTTACATGCACATACAACATACAAAAATATCATATTCATAATCAACCAAATGTGAGTGTTTTCAGAAGAAACACATAAAGACTTTTTCCCAAAAATAACCAAAATAAGTTAGCATCAAAACATTACCAACAAATTCTCAAAAACTTTCATCTTAAATGAAAATAATTTCCATTCTAATCTTCTTTTTCTTCTTCTTAGTCTTTTTACTGGAAAGGATAGACTTCAACCTAGGTGATCTCTAAGACTGCGGTTAGAGGAGGGTTGGAGACATCTCTTTTCCTTTTCTTGGACTTGAGCGTCTTCACCCTTTGAACGTAATCGACAACCTTTTGGTTGTTCAGGATTTTAGAAGGAAGGTGAAAGCTCTTACCGGGTTCATCCAGAAGGAAACAATGAAGAGAGCTAAGAGGACCATCTAAACCAAAAATAGTCTTCCGAGCAACAACCAATTTGACAAGATTTTTGAAGAGGAAGTTTGTCCAGTTGACAGGAACACCCCTGGTGATAGCCACCATCATCTGAATGACTTTCGTACAATACTTGTAAGAGGACTATTTGGAGAGAAGAGATTTTGAGATTATATTGTTTAGAAGAGCAAACTCATCCTTCATGAGGTTTTTCTTTCCATGAATGTCCACTTGAGGAGAATCAGAAAAGACTTTCATCATTGTAATCATTATGTCAGACGGAGTGGTTGAGAACTCATCAATACCTACGTTTGGAAGCTGGAAAAACATACCGAAAGACTCTTCGGTGATGCAGATCATCTGGCCCATCACGACCCCAACAACGACTTTATCCTGATAAAAACTCGCTGTTTCGAAAAATTCACGGACCAACTGTTCGTGATAGAGATGATGAGGGGTGAGGAACTTTCTCAGCCCGGAGGCTTTCAAAGAATCAAACATTTTGATCATGCCGAGAGATTTCAGAGTGGATATGGATTTGAAATCCACTTGAATCGATTTTGAACGGAAGAGAGACATTTTGATTTGATGAACAAAGGCTTAGACGATTCGAATTCTAGAAAGAGAGAGATGGATCTCGAAGAACTCCTATCTTTTAGAGTGAATAATCCAATAAATATCAATGTCTAACGTGTAGGGATTTTCTAATGATTACTCATACCGTCAAGAACCCAAAAGTCTGTTCCCAATAAATGTATCATTTAATGTTATCATAAAAACGAACAGTTTATACTAAATGTACAAGAAAAAGTTGTCAGAAATATTAGTCATTCCTTATGTATTAAGAGACACGTTTCTTCAATTCTTTTGAGGAATGACTGATTTGATTTTTGGCGGGAAAATGAATTTGAGCAGAAACATAAGCAAAGGACAGTTGTCCTAATAGCCAGAAGATGAAGGGTCTAATTACACCGGTAGTTAGATGTTTATTTTCCTTATCACATTTTCAACTTTCTTTTGATAATTAGTCTATTAGACGTATACGTCTAATTATGCAATAACACCACGTGCAACACGCATGTTTGGTTAGACATGAGCATCCTCTTCCTCATGACGTAAAAACGTCTAACGTCTATTAGACGTATCCATCTATTAGACGTATCCGTCTAACCATGCAGGTTAATATAACCAATACAATGATTCCAAAGAAGATTAAACTGCTAAAGTAGACATACGTCTAAGTAGCTGTATTTCTCAAACCCTAAATCCTTAGGACGTATTAAGACCTCTGTCTTTCATGTCTGTTTAGTTAAGTTTTGAACAATACGTTTCCCATCAATTTATGCACGTAATCACATCAATCAAGATCAACAAGACCTAACATGTTTCTAAAGTGAGAAAACTTAGCTTCCGGTAGGGGTTTCGTGAAAATATCTACAGTTTGTTGGTCTGTAGAAACATGTTCAAGACGAATCTGCTTCTGATTAACGTGTTCTCGGATGAAGTGATTCCTGATTTCAATATGCTTTGTCCGAGAATGCAGAACTGGATTGTAGGTGATTGCGATAGCACTCATGTTGTCGTAGAAAATTAGAGATTCATCAGCCTCAATCCCATAATCCCTGAGCTGTTGTTGAATCTACAGAACCTGAGAGCAACAACTTCCAGCAGTAAGATACTCTGCTTCAGCTGTAGACGTGGCGACTGACGTCTGCTTCTTGCTGAACCATGAGATTAGACGATCTCCAAGGAACTGACAAGTTTCACTTGTGTTTTTTCTATTAATTTTGCACCCTGCATAATCTGCATCTGAGAAACTAGTTAAATTGAAACTGGAATCCTTCGGATACCACAGTCCCACATTTTGAGTTTCCTTTAAGTATTTAAGAATACGTTTAGCAACAGTAAAGTGAGAGAGTTTAGGATTAGCCTGAAATCTGCCACAAGCACCAACAACAAATTGAATGTCTGGACTGCTAGCAGTTACATACAGCAAGGATCCGATGAGGCCTCTGTAAGCTGTTACATCGACACTTTGGCCACCTTCATCTTTATCCAATTTACTAGAAGAGCTCATTGGAGTAGCTGCTGTAGAACAGTTCTCTAAACCAAACTTCTTTAGCAGTTCTTTGGTGTATTTGGCCTGGTTGATAAGGGTTCCATTTTCTAACTGACGGACTTGAAGCCCAAGGAAGAATGTCAATTCTCCCATCATGCTCATTTCAAATCTGTCATGCATCAGCTTAGCAAACTTCTCACACAATTTGGGGTTAGTTGAACCAAAAATAATGTCATCAACATATATTTGAACAAGTAGAATATGAGAATCTTTAGTAAATCTAAACAAGGTTTTATCTACTGTCAAACAACAAAGTCATGATCAAACAAGAATTCAGTTAATGTGTCGTACCAAGCTCTAGGAGCTTGTTTCAGACCATACAATGCTTTTTCAAGCCTATAAACATGATTAGGTAGCACATGATCTACAAATCCAGGGGGTTGCTCAACGTATACTTCTTCACTTAATTTTCCATTTAGAAAAACACTTTTCACATCCATTTGAAAAACCTTAAAGTTCTTAAATGATGAATATGCTATGAAGATTCTGATTGCCTCTAGTCTTGCAACCGGTGCAAAAAACTCATCAAAATCAATACCTTCCTCTTGTCTGTATCCTTGAGCAACTAAACGAGCTTTGTTTCTAATGACTAAACCATCTTCACTAAGCTTGTTTCTAAAGACCCATCTTGTTCCTATAACTGACTTGTCAGTTGGTCTAGGAGTAAGATACCACACTTTATTTCTCACGAATTGGTTTAACTCCTCCTGCATAGCATTGATCCAATCTGGATCAACTATAGCTTCACCAATTTTCTTGGGTTCAATCTGAACAATAAATGCGGAGTTGGCCATTTCATCCATCAGTTGTCGTCTTGTCCTTCGAGGAGAAAAAATATTTCCGATTATCAGTTCTGGTGGATGATTTCTGTTTCATCTAAAGTTGGATCCAAGGGGATTGGTCATCTGAACTGGTGACTCCGCAACGTCTAAACTCTCAACTTCTTGTTGAACAGGAGTTTGTACGTCTAGTTGAACTTCAACCGGATCAACCACTAGATCAGATAGAGCCATCCGCTTATCCAAAGTTTCTTCTTCTTCACTTACAGACTCAAGACTAGTCGCTTTAAGTCTGTCAACAAGATCAATGGATTCATTGAATTTGCTCTCAACAGGCTCATCAAAAACTACATGAAGGGATTCTTTAACAGTCTGTGTTCTTTTGTTGTATACTCTATAAGCCTTGCTTACTAATGAGTATCCCAACATGAATCCCTCATCTGCCTTAACATCAAAAGCGGTCAAATAAACCTTTTCATTGTTATAAATAAAACATTTACACCTAAATATCTTAAAATAAGAAACTGTGAGAATTCTCCCATAGTACAGTTCATAGGGGTTTTTATCAAAACGTTGGTTAATTATTGACCGGTTTTGTGTATAGTAGGCAGTACTAATGACTTCTTCCCAGAACCTCTGAGGTACACCTGATTCAGCAAGCATAGATCTCGCTGCTTCCTTCAGAGTTCTCACTCTTCTCTCAACAATGCCGTTTTGCTGTGGAGTTATGGCACTAGACAATTCGTGCCTAATTCCAGTCTCCTCGAGATAAGATGATAGGTATCTGTTAGTGAACTCAGTTCCCTGATCACTTCTAATGCACGTAATATTTAAAGATTTCTAATTCTGAATTTCTTTAAATATCTAATCAAATTTTCAGCATTTTTATCTTTTGATGGTAAAAATGCAACCCATGTAAATCGAGAGAAATCATCAATAATAATTAGGGAAAATCTCATTCCTCTTATGCTTTTTACAGGAATTGGACCAAACAGATCCATATGTAAAAGTTTTAGGCAACGACTGGATTGTGATTTCCCTTTACTTTTGAACGATGATCTGCCCTGTTTGCCTAACTGGCAAGCAGTGCATATCTTGTCCTTTGAAAACTGAAGTTTGGGCAAACCAATAACTAAATTGTTTGAGCAAATGTTGTTGATGATTTTGAAATTTAAATGGTTCGAACGTTTATGCCATAACCATTTCTGGTCATTCTTGACAATCATGCACATAAGATCAGAAGACTCTTTTTGCCAATTCATTTTGTATGAGTTTCCTACTCTACTTCCAGTCAATAAAATGTTTCTATCTTGGTCTTTAACTAGACATGCATGATTTTGAAAATCTACTGACAAACCATTATCACATAATTGACTAATGCTGATCAAATTATAACACAGATTGTGAACAAGCAGCACGTCATTAATAGTTAGATTACCATGGATAATCTTACCCTTACCCATGGTCTTACCCTTCTTGTTGTCACCAAACGTGATCTTAGGTTCAGAGCAATCTGATATATCAGTGAAAAGCCGTCTATTTCCTGTCATATGCCTGGAACATCCGCTATCAAGATACCATACAGATTCCTCCAGTCCTTCGTTTATTTGTACCTACATAAATAAATATTCACAATCTTTTGGTACCCACTTTCAATTGGGTCCTCGATCAATCAGTCCCTTAGGAATCCATATTTGAGTTATTCTAATGAATATCCCATTTTGTGTTGTGATTAATGTATAAGATTTTGACTTAGTAGATGACTTCCTTCTAGCCACTGATCCTTTAGCTCTTGAAGAAGACTTTCTTTTAAAACTCATTGACTTAGAGTCAGGTTTTAGATTGCCAGACTTATTAGCTGCTTCTAGCTTATTCTTAAGCCAGCTAACAGTCGGCGGGACATAAATTATTTCATTTTTGAAAGCAACTTCCTCATGAATAGGATCATATTCAATGTCAATCATACTCCCTTTGACCAAAATTATTGGCTTAAGCTTGTCAGATGAGTTGGACTTTTTGCATGACAAGTTATGGCCATTGCTATCAAATCCCAATCCGGATCTAGATCCAGCAAGTTTTAACTTGCTGATCTGATATTTGACAACATCTCCTGATCTTGTCCATGCACTGACTACATAGTTTAATCTCTTGTTTTCAGATGAAAGAATTTGAATCTGTTCTCTGAGTATCTCATTCTCAGATGAGATCTATGTTAACTTTTCATCGAAAACGTTTGATTTAGATTCTTTGTTGGAGAAAATAACAGTTGATTCATATTTCACTTTCATTTCGTAAAAAGAGTCAGCTAACTTCTTGTACTCATTGGCCATACCATTGAGTGTATTAGTTAGCTCCTCGTTTGTAAATTCTGGTGCAAATATATCATTTACCTTAGATTGGTCATCTGCCATCAAACATGTAACTGCTTCATTCTCTTTTTCAGCAGGAGACTCCTCTGAATCGCTATCGGCCCATCTGGATTTGTTTTCATTGTACATGAACGCTTTTTGGTCCTTCTTCGCTTGAATACCTCTACTGTAGATCTGATTAAGCTTATCCAATATCTCTTTAGCAGAGGCACAAGACTTGATTTCATAGAACACATTCATGTTGATCGACTGATACAGAATGTTTCTAGCAACATTATCTAGGTTGTTGGTCATCTTATCTTCAGTAGTCCACTCACTTCTTGGATTCGAAATCTTTATGGGGCCATCAGTAATGACGCTCCACATATCACAGTCAAGAGCAGCCAAGTGAGCTTGCATTCTCATCATCCAATATTCGCAGTTGTCCCTTGACAGAACAGGGATCTCATTGATGATAGACACGCTTCAGGTTCTTGATGCTTGAGAATAGAAGCAAGGCTCTGATACCAATTGATAGGATCAGCTTTATCAATAGAGACGGGGGTCTGGCTATTGATGAAGGCTTATGAAAAACGGGTTGAAAGAAATCTTATTAAGGATTTGATTCGCTTTCTATTCTACGCAAACACTTGTAAACACTTGAAACAGATTCAAGGCGGAATTGTTTACTTGGGTTTGAAGCTCAAGATGAAAGATGAAAAGATAACAGAAATGAAAGAACACAACAGTTTGTTTATGGATATTTGGAGAAACTCTCCTACGTCACCCTTCTTCCAACCACCGGAAGGATTCACTATAATATGATTAGAATCAAATACAGTTTGCACACACTTAGCTCACTATTGAACAAAACACACTCTGTTCAATTTACAAGATGAAGAATATCACTCAGCTAAAGGTGTTTTTGATTCTAGCTCTCTCTTGATTCACACACAGTACAATTAGAAAAGCAGCTTCACAGTAATGGCTTGATTTCTCTCTCTAGAATATCAGCAAGCAAGATTGTTTGTTCGTAAGGCAGATTGTGAAAACTAGTTTTTCGTCCGTTGTCCTTAGAATCTGATAAATACTGGGCAGAAACTAACGGTCGAATCTTTTAGAATGATGCGTGACACTCTTTCATTGGAAAGCCTCCATTGTACACAGCAGGTTCTAAGCACAAGGATCGTGGCCGTACACCATTGGTAGTGCGCCGAATATTCCATCAGAGATGTATCTGCAAAACAAGTAATATGAGGAAAATTCTCTTACGTGGCATTCGTTGATTGGTTGCATATAGCTGTTGTACTGATCTTCACTAGAAAGTGGAGCAGGAGTATGGTACAGATATAACACGTGGGGTAGGAGGGTGCTAGCTTCAAGCATACTGCTTAAGCTGAGCATTAGACGTATTTCAGTTAGACTAGTCTAATGAAATTAAACATCCCCGTCTAAGATCAGAATCCATTAAACCGCATGGTCTAATAGGATTAGACTAACGTCTAATTACAATCACTTCAGACTTGTCTGAAGGAGTTAGACTCACGTCTAACTTTCACCAATTAGACTACACGTCTAATTGTTACAAACCATTAGACTGCACGTCTAACTCCACTGAGTTAGGCTGCACGTCTAATTCCAGTTCTACCTCAGACTAATCTGAAGGAGTTAGACTTACGTCTAACTTTCACTAATTAGACTACACGTCTAATCATTCACTAACCATTAGACTGCACGTCTAACTCCACTGAGTTAGACTGCACGTCTAATTCCGGTTCTACCTCAGACTAATCTGAAGGAGTTAGACTCACGTCTAACTTTCACCAATTAGACTACACGTCTAATTGTTACAAACCATTAGACTGTACGTCTAACTTCACTGAGTTAGACTGCACGTCTAAATCCGGTTCTACCTCAGACTAATCTGAAGGAGTTAGACTTACGTCTAACTTTCACTAATTAGACTACACGTCTAATCATTCACTAACCATTAGACTGCACATCTTACTCCACTGAGTTAGACTGTACGTCTAATTCTGGTTCTACCTCAGACTAATCTGAAGGAGTTAGACTTACGTCTAACTTTCACATTCCAATAGACTGCACGTCTAACTTCGCTGAGTTAGACTGCACGTCTAATTCTAAATATATTAGACTACACGTCTAACTCCGCTGAGTTAGACTGCACGTCTAATTCCGCAAATATATTAGACTGCATGTCTAATTTCATTAATTCATTAGACTGCACGTCTAATTCTATGCATTCATTAGACTACATGTCTAACTCCGTTGAGTTAGACTGCACGTCTAATTCTATGCATCTTATGCCAAAATCGGTCTAATGATCCTCATTAGAGCTAAATCTCATTGAAATATGATTTCGATACACCTGCATCAAAACGCATAAATCATTTCATCATCAAAATCTCAATGGTTAAATTATTTCAACACTTAGTCAAAATAATTTGACCAAACATAGAAAAAATTTCAATTTTTTTAGGAATGGTCAAAATCGAAAGTTTTATTGAAAACTTTCGCAAATACCCTGAGTCAAAAGCGAAAGTTTTTCAATAAACCTTCGCAATTACCCTATTTTCCAATCAAACATTTTCTATAATTTTCTCAAATAAAGACAAAACCAATAAATAAATGAAAAAAATTCATAAACCACATTAATAAACCAAAAGATAATAATAGATCATAATTTAAAGTACACCAAATCTTACATCAGTTCGAACCAAAAAGATTACACATAATAAATTAAACACTAAAATCTACTAATTAGTAGATGAAGGGGGAGGAGGGGGTGGTTGATTATGCTTCTTAAAATAATCAACTTGTTGTTCGAGATTCTCCAGTTTTTACTTCATTTTAGCATTATCCATTTTCAGTTCAGTAACCAATTGACCTCTTTCCGAGTCTCTCAATCGGATTTGCTCCAATTCCAACGATATTTGTCTCGCCAAAATGTATCATAAATTTAACAAAATCTAACAAATTCATATATATATATATATATTTAACAAACAAAATATAATATAAACTAACCTAACCTAAATCTAATCTAAACAATAACAAATTTAAATCAAACTACCAAACAAATAATCCTAACTAGCCTAAATCTAGATAATATAAAACTAACCGATAACAAATCTAAATCTAATAATTAACAAAAACAATATAAATCTAACCTGGATCAGCGACGAATGCGAGAAAAAGAAGGGAAGTGGCGGAGGCGGCTGCGGCGCGGGCGGAAGAGAGAGAAAGGAGAGAGGCGAATGAAAAAGAGATAAAATTTATATTTATAAAGGTAGTTACCGAAGGTTTTCATATTACTTTCGGTTTTGATATTAGTCAAAACCGAAGGTTTATTGAAAAACCTTCGGAAATAACCATCACCAAACTTAGAATTATTTTTAATTGTTTTGGGATGAGTCAAAACCGAAGGTTTATTGGAAAACCTTCGCAATTAAGAATTTCAGAAAAGGTAAAACCAAATGTTTTTTGAATAACCTTTGCAATTAATCATTCCCAAAATTATAATTATTTTCCATTTTTTTGGGATGAGTCAAAACCGAAGGTTTATTGGGAAACCTTCGTAATTAAAAAATTCAGGGAAGGTAAAACCGAAAGTTTTTTGAATAACCTTCGCAATTACCCAATTTCCAACACTTAGAATTATTTTGATTTTTTTAGGAAGGGAAAAACCGAAAGTTATGTGTATAACTTTCGGTAATAATTTGTAAACCCGAAGATTTTACACGACTCTCAGAATCTATTTTTAATACCGAAAGATTTGTTCCTCTTAGGATCAATTCCAAAGGATTTAGAAAACCTTCGGTAAATACCGTCGGTAAATGTCAATTTTTTACCAGTGGATGATGCTCTGAATCAGTTCCGTTTTAGGGAAGATTCGTGTGATCTCGCGAAGCAGCACGGTCGTCACGTGAAGCGGCATCGCATTACGCGAAGCGGTACGGTCGTCACGCAAAGGGCAGGCGTACGTGCTAGAACGGAGTTGTACTTAGATTTGTGTAAAACACCAAATTCGATTCCTATTGTTTTTCAGCAGAATGAAGAATGGTTTTCTTTGTTTTGTTTGATTAAAGAATATGTCATATGCTCATATTGAGGCATATTTGTCTGTCTTGCCTTATCAGTTAAGTTTCTAACTATGGTTGAGACTTTTGCTAAGGTTTACTTAGTATTTAAGGCTTTAATTTGGATAAGTTTAGGGTTATGCTGAATATTATGAACAAACATTGTATCTTCAACTCTATCAATCTTTTCTTTACTATGTTTTCGTCTTAGTCTATAGGTGTAAATCTCAATCGATTTGAGATTAATTTCAAATAAACTCATTTTCGAATTAAGAATCTATAACTTATAGTAATTAAGGTTATTTGAAAACAATCAAAAAATAATTGTCACAAAGATCAAATTTAAGATAATTCAACAATTGGATAATCATCAACTAAAACTAGTGAAAAAGATACAATAGGTGTATTATTAATCACCATAAACAATTGCATTTCTAGGCAATCTTAGAACATCAAAAGATGCAAAAACTTCCAACAAAATCCTAGTCAGAAGGTAAAACAAAACGCTCAAGGGATGACCCTTCGCGTGACCACTGTGCCGCTTCGCGTAACGCGATGGGACTTCGTATAACGATCGTGCCTCTTCGCGTGACTACCGTGCCTCTTCGCGTGACCACCGTGCCGCTTCGCGTAACGCGATGGGCCTTCGCTTAACGCGATGCCGCTTCGCGTGACTACCGTGTCGCTTCGCGTGACGACCGTGTCGCTTCGCGAGATCACACGAATCTTCCCTGAAACGATTCAGAGCATCATCTATAAATATCATCATCGGAAAAATGAACAATCGATTCATAACCTCAACCAACAAATTTGGCCCCATCGCGAAGGGACCCGTCGCGAAGGGACATTCCATCGTGAATATGAATCTTCCCTGAACATCAATATGCAAATATCAATATTATCATTATGAAGAATGAATTTGATCAACCAATATGAACAAGATGAACAAAATATCAACAAAATGAACATTAAGAACAACCTCATGATTTAGGATTTAGGGTTTGAAAATGAACGAAATAAGAACATAAATCGATTAGTAGGATGAACAATAAGATGAAGAAATGATATTATAACGGATTTTGGTCGTCAATCTGTATGATGTGTTCGTTTAGGGTTTCGCCGTCGTCGCCGTCGGTGACCGTCGCGTCGCGAGAGAGAGAATGCGGAGTAGAGAGAGAAGAGAGATAAAGAAAAATAATGAAATGAAAAAAATTAGAGTATTTATATGAAACCCTATTCCCTTGGCGAAACGCGAAGAACATTTGCGTTACACGATAAGGATATTTTCGTCCAAAAAAAAATAAAGTGACCATCATAGCAATAAAAATTATCGGATGACCACATATGCAAATATGACATTCTTTAGGGTCATTTCTTCAAATTTCCATTTAGGACGTTCAATCAAATATCTATTTAAGAAAAATAATTATATTAACATATTATAAACCTTAAAAATATGTATTTTGCTTGTTTTACATTATTAGACTAATAAGGATGAAAAGAAGGCTTATCATCCTATTTTATTTCAGTAATTTCTTTTATTACCATTCCTATTCCAGACTAGTTATATCATATTTAAATATATATATATATATATATATATATATATATATATATATATATATATATATATATATATATATATATATATATATATATATTTGTGATAGAATTATATTAATAAATTTTTTAATATTATATATATTAAAATTTTATATTATTACAAATAAATAAATTTAAAAGAAGAATAAATAAATATAATCGCTATGTTATATATTTATACTTAAAATAAAATAAAATTAAAACTAATTAAAGAAAAAACAATTTTCTCAAAATAATTCAAAAAATATTAACAAAAGATTGTTAATTTAAAAAAAAAGAAAAGATTAAGACAATGAAACGACGACGTCCAGAAGTTCCAACGGCGTGAAAGTTGCCGGATAATTTCCGCCATTGGAAGAGCTTACACGGCTGTTGAAAACGAATCCCAGATGCAGGCTGCGGTTTCTTCCTTCTCCAGCCACTCTCCTTACTATCAAACCCTAAGGCTAAGAGGCCGCCGCCTTCTATACGAATCCCTTTTATCCCCTTCTTCTAAGAGACCGATGGTCACAGGAACCAGCACTAGCCGCGGAGAATTCACGACGATAAAAGAAAGAATCACATTCGAACGGGAAATCAAGAAGAGTAAGTTCATCGCCATTTCCGGTCCCATCTTCGACGAACGCTCGGCACAGTCATTCATCAGTGAGGTCAGAATTTAGATTTAGTTTTCTAGGGTTTTGTTAAAGCTATAAACTTTCACCCATTTTCAGGTTCAAGATCCTCGAGCTACCCATAATTGTTGGGCGTACAAGGTATACTAAACCTCTTACAGCTATTATCATCACAAACTATGCATAATACTCTGTCTAGGTTGGAGATCAATTTAGGAGTAATGACGATGGTGAGCCGTCTGGTACTGCTGGTAAACCTATACTTTCTGCCATTGTTTCTTCTGGATTAGATAGAGTCATGGTTGTTGTGACCAGGTATGCTCTTTCTGGTTTAGATCTTCTGGTATCGTTTTTGTTACAATTTAGTTCTGTTCTTCTTATGTTTAGGTATTTTGGAGGTATAAAACTAGGAACTGGAGGTTTAGTTCGAGCATATGGTGGAGTTACATCAGAATGTCTCAGAAATGCACCAACTTGTCTTGTGAAGTCTAAAGTAATGAAAATCTTGTTTACTTACATTGTTGCGTGTTCTTGGAGTGTTGTTGAGCCAATGTTTATTTGCAGGTTCGGATGGGTATGGAAGTTTCATTTGATCTTTTGGGAGTTGTATATCATCAGGTAAACATATTAATCATTAGCTTCGAACTTGATTGAAGTTAGGATTATGTCTGTGGGATGCTGTTTACTTAAACCCCCTACTTTTTGAAAAGGTGTAGGATGAACTTGATGTACGAGGGATAGTAGATTTACAACTTCATTTTTGTTAGATTTCTGATGCAGATGTGAAACAGGGTGTATCGAAATTCATTGACAGTTGATGGATCATATATTTAGATTGTTTTTGATAGAATTTGGATAACTTTGCAGTTACAGAGCTTTAAAGCTGAAGAGATAACTCAGGATTATGAAACTGGAAAGGAAAATGTAACTATGGTTACTTTCAAAGTGGATTTTGATAAAATTGAGAGCTTGGAAGATGCCATTAAAGAAAATTGCAGTCGCCAGATCATTTTCTACAAGCGGTGATGATAGATAAATGGGACAATGTTCTTGTTTATTTTTTTGGCAAGTTTTAAAAAGTGTTATTATTTAGCTAAAGATGATGAGATCAATGGGAGAAAGAATATTTACAACATAGAATGAATGGAAATTGTACTTTGTTTGAAATATGCTTTTGTCTTTATTATTCTGATGCTTTGCTTTCTATTCAAACTTATACGGGAAACTGTTGTATTTTTTCTCCTTGAAGTTTAGGGATAAAGTTTGAACATAATCGATGTGATAACCGGCCAAACCAGTGTTAAATCACTCTAACCAAAGGTTGAAGAATTTGGAAACTGCAGCAACTGTTTTGATGATTTTTCAGTGAAAAAACAATACTGAAAAATCAATTCAACCAAATTGTTTATGCCCAAAATCTACATAATTATTCAATTTCTTTAAGGCTTAATTGACATTGTAATCAATCAAATCAAAACATAGGGTTGAAGTTTTAATAAAAGTGATGCCACATTGATTTTTTTTTATTGAAAAAACCGCCTCAACTAAACCGTTTATAGTCCTACGTTTATAGTCCTACGTTTAAAACAAACTCTCATCATGTGTTCTTGGACAAGATCAAACAATGTTCTAAGTTCTCAAAAGAGTAAAAATGCAGTATAAATGATCTAGTTTTTCAAAAAAAAATAAAAATAAATAAAAGTTACAATTAATATTTTTAATTAAATATATTATTAGCCAACAAAATTATGAATATTTCACTTATTAAACTTGCAGGTAGAAACAAATATGATTGTTTTTAGCACAACCCCTACATGACTTAATGGAAATCGAAAGTGATCTGATTCACAAATTGAAGGGCCAAAACCAAGGTCACAACTTCTGCAGAATCAGGGAAAACCAACAATGAAAAGAAATTTCACCCTTTAGTATTCAGAGACATAGAATTGACAAAAAAAAAGAAGATGAATTTAAGGTTAATAAACCCCTCTCAACATTAACTTGAATATGGTTTCATCATCATATAGACAACAAATTAAACCCCATAACAAAAGAACCAATTTGCATTCTCCAAAACTATAACCAAAGAGAATAATGCTTACAATTTTCCGTAGTTTTCATTTATTAGTTGTTGTAGAAGTAGAAGAAGTAGGAGGAGGAGCAATAGCCTCCCCCTTAAACACCTTCCAAGGACTATAGTAGAACTTAGGCTTCATCAATGGCACTATTTCTCCAGGATGCTCTTCCCAAAAGTTTTCCTGACATCAATTATATGAAGAAATAAAAGATAAGAGCAAGAAAATCATATAAATTCCATCATCAATTCATTGTACCTTGTAAAGTTGCTCTGTAACAGCTGATCCAATAACTCCAGTATAAAAAGCTAGGGTATAGAGACCTGCAAGAGGTATGAATGATTTGGGTCGCTTATATGGTTCAATCATGTCCCACAGGAGTGTTCTTTCCCATTTTGTGTGCAGATAATAAGCATACTTTCGCCATAAGTAGGTTACCATTACTTCAGCTGCATCAAGAACGAATGTTGTCAAATTGTTACAGTCTCCAGAAAACTCAAACAAATGAAGTAACATATGCAGGATTAGGTCAGAAGTTTTATGAAAGAAGAACATGTTGATTATACTGTTATTCGAATTGGGTTTTCAGAAACCAGTTGAATTGGCGAAGAAAATGATTAGATCGGGGAAGATAGACTCTAGATACTCAATGAATCCGATAAACGTGACATAAGAAAAGCTAGATTACTCTGAAATCGACGTCAAGAAGATGCAATTGGTTACGTACAGTTCAGGTGACGCTCGATTGAAGATTCTTTAACTCTCGTCGTCTTCTCCCAGATGAATGGTGGCCGTGGACGGCTGAACCCTGGCTACTTGCGAAAGTTCTAGAGAGAGTATACTGTATTGTAAGGTAATTTTAGGATTCTCCATTTAGGTCCCTCCAAAATCAAAATTTACAAAAATTTAACTAAGTCTTAGAAAACGTTTAAGTTGAAGGGTAGGTTAAGAATATATATATTTTTTATTTTACGCTTTTTTTTATAGCAACATTTATTTACAGTCGAGTGAAGTGACAAATATATAAATTAGAATTGAGGTATACTATTTTGGGTAGATTTAATAAAATAAAATAAAAATTAAGAATAAAAGGTATGGATAAATGTGTATTTGTCATTTTTTTTAATTAAAAAAATAAAAAATAAATTAAATTAATAAAAATTAAGAAATTAGAATTCAGGTCACATTTTATAACTTTGGATAAGTGAAGAATGAAGAAATTTTATGCTTATTTGCTAATAAACGAGTGAGTGCAGCAGTCATTTATATAAATTAGAGTTGGATATACTATTTTGGGTAGACTTAACCAAATAAAAGGAAAAATTAAGAATAAAATGTGTGAATAAATGTGTGTTGTCATTTTAGCTGAAACCACATGAACCCAATAATATATCCGCATAATAAAGGAATTTGACGAAATAATTATGATAACAAGGTTATTTTTAATAATCATGATAACAGGGTTATTTTCAAAAATAATAGGGGAAGTAAACTCCCAAATATAATAGGGGAAGTAAACTTTACAAAATTGATCTTTTGCCCCGACAAAAATGTCATTCTCTTCTTTATTTTTCCCTTCTCTTCGGCCACTCTATTCCCCTTTCTCTCTTCTTCTCCCTCAGCGCACAACAACGCAACGAGGGGCCACTCTACTCCCACTTTTCTCTTCTTCTCCCTCAGTGCGCAACGAGGGGACCGCAAACAAACAAACGTTTGCTTCTTTTGCTTCCCCTCCCGACGTCTGCTATCCCCATCGGCCGAACTGTGAGAATAAATATCACTACACTACAACTAGGGGCGGAGCCACACATGGGCTAGGGTGGGCTCCAGCCCCACCTAAATTAAAATCTTAAAACAGAACATTTTATATATATATTTGACAAATTACTCTTAGCCCAGTTGACTATAAGACTAAACCCTGACCTCACCTTTAATTTTAAAATATTATTTTTATCTAAAAATTAATTCATAATTATTTTATTTTATACTAACAATATTTTCTAATATACAAATATTTATAATAGTCCATAAATTTTAATTAATATATAAATAAGATTTATTTATATAAATAAAGTATAAAAAATAATATATAAAATAATGTAAATCATATAATAATATTATTTATTTTAAAATTATATTTATATAATAATTATACATTATTTTTTATTTATTTTAATATAATTAATAATACAAATTATTTATAAGGGTAAAATATAAAAATTAAAATAATAATAGTGTTTTATATTTCTTAATTTTAAACTATTTCAAAAATTTATAAGAAAATATAAATTAATATTAATAAACAAGTTAAAATAGTTACATTTGTTTGATTCGGTATTTAAATAAAGAATTTGATATCCCTGCTCAAAAACCTAACAAATCTCCTATAATTGATGTGAGTTTCTTAAACTTGATCCAGCATTACGTATTCCGATATGGAAATATCCTTTTAATAAAATGGATGAAATTAGACGAGCTCATATAAGATGATGTCATATCAACCTATTAAGGATGAGTACCCGCCGACCAAATTTAGAAATCAAAATCGACGGTTCCAAAGTCATTGGTTTAAGAAATTTACTTGGTTAGAATACTCTCCTTTGAAAGATGCTACTTTTTGTTTCCCATGTTTCTTATTTGAACATAAGCAACCCAAAAACCTACATTTACAATAGATGAATTCAAATATTGAAAGCGAGTTAATGATGGGGATAGATGCTCTTTTGTTATGTATATAAGATGTAATATTACCACATAATAGGGCAGTTGAATATCTTGATAATCTAATGAATATCCTTGTCATATTGACAAAGTACTGAATGCATAATATTCAGATGAAAAACAAAATAACAGATTACGACTTACAACAACTATTGAAAGCACTCGGTGGCTCACTTTGCAAGCGTGTGCATTGAGAGGGCATGAGGAGTCTCCATCTTTGAATAATCGTGAAAATTTTATTGAAAAAAAAACGAAGTATAGAAAGTTAAATCTGAGATGCAAGTTGGAGTCAGCCCCAGGTAATTTTTTATCCTGGCTCCGCCCATGACTACAACTACTTTACCAATATATTCGACGGATAGGGGATAGTCGTGGGAGAGGAAACAGAAGAAGCAGACGTTTGCTTGGACGACTCATTGCGGTCCCTCGTTGCCTCGTTGCGCCGTTACGCGCTGAGGGAGAAGAAGAGAGAAAGAAGAGTAGAGTGGCCGAAGAGAAGAAAAAGAGAAAGAATAGAAGAAAGAGATTTTTGTCAGGGATATATTGATTTTTGCCAGGGACAAAAGGTTGATTTTATAAAGTTTATTTTCCTTGTTATTTTTGAAAATAACCATGTTATTTCGTCAAATTTTCCGAGAATAAAAAGTGTTTAAAATATCAAAGTGCTCAAAATTAGAAAGTTCTAAGAGAGAGAGAGAGAGGTATACATGTATGGTAAGGTAGTGTTAGGATTTTCCATTTAGCTTCCTAAAAAATCAAAATTTACAAAAATTTAACTAAAGTCTATATATATTTAGGGTAGCTTATTTAGAAAATATTTAAGTTGATGGATAAGTGAATAGTGAAGAAATTTTAATTTAAGCATTTTCTAAAAGACCATGATAAGAGTATCTGAAAGACCTAACTTCTCTGAATGAGAAAGTTCTAGGAGTATGCCTGTATTGTAAAGTAGTTTTAGGATTCTCCATTTAGGTCCCTCCAAAATAAAAATTTATAAAAATTGAACTAAAGTGTATATATATTTAGGGTAACTTATTTAGAAAATGTTTAAGTTGAAGGGTAAGTGAATAGTGAAGAAATTTTAATTTATGACTTCTTTTTACCAGCAACATCAAAATTTATATACACGAATGAGTGCAATGAAGCAATATTTATATACACAGGTGGTGCAGTGATATATATATAATTTAGAGTTGGGTATACTCTCCTGGGTGGACTTAACCAAATAAAAAGGAAAATTAAGAATAAAAGGTGTACATAAATGTGTATTTATCATTTATTTTTAAATTTAAAAAATAAATAATAAATTAATAAAAAAAATTAAGAAATTAGAATTCATGTCATATTTTTAATTTTTTTAACTGAAATTATCTTGTAATTATGAAAATTTAACCTACCTTATTTTATAAATAATAATATTATTTTTAATAATATTAAAATAGTATTTTGAATTTTTTAATTCAAAATAACTAAAAAAAGAATTAAAACTAAATTAAGTGTTAATAATTGTCTAATTAAATCATAATTAAAAAATTAAATAAAAATTCAAAAATAATTTGATATTAAAATATTTTATTTATTTTATCAAAATTAAACCCAAGAAAGGGTTGAAATTATTTAATTAGGATTTAAACATAAATTATCTATAATTTATGGCTTAAAAATAATTAAATAAATACCCCAAATTTCTAAAAACACCAAAAATAAAATAAAGATGTGAACATAATTTTTATTATGTTTTCAGAAATAAATTTTGTGAAATTTTTGGTGAAAAAACGTAAGAAAGAAATTAAAAATCGATTTCAAATAACCCTTTTATTAAAAATTAAACTGATAATATGGTATAGCCGAAATTATGTTTAATAGGTTGCAATAGGACTCTCAGCCATCGGATCAACGCTGAATTTTCATCCAATACTCAAGAACGCGCCACATAGCCGGATGTAACAAAGCCAGCGCGCGCTCGCTCCACTAGATCAACTAACGAGATGGACTAACCCCGTTAGCTGAAATTGCTAAACGCGGACGAAACCCTTAACAAAGCCACGAAATGACACCATTTTTGGGTCTTCTTCACCAAACAGGACGCTCGCCGAAATCGCGACTCTCACTAGTGATTCTTTTAGAAGGGACAACTCAGACACATACGACCTTATCCCATCATTTTTTTACCCTTATCTTTTCCTTATCCTCGCCAGCACACCCCTATACCTATTGATCTCATCCTACCCTAGATTCAGGTTGTCACAATCGTAAATAAAATTAGGGATAAGCTTAAAAATCGACGAATTAGACTTGAATTCTTCTACCTCGACCGACCTAAAGCTAGTAAAAATAGTCTATAAGGGTTTCTTAATCAAATAATCAAACAATCACAACATATTACACTATAAATCGAAGAATCTAAATTCCGGCCAAGAACAGTTTTATAAAACTTTCTCTAGTGATCCCAATTTCGATCCAGGTATCTGGAAAGCTTCCAACACATCAAAGAGTATTTTCCAACTGATATGAATCAAGAACCTTTGTATGCGATTAATGATTGAGAATTTGAATTTTTTCAAAATTTAAAGTTTGATCGGTTTGATTTATTCTAGGGCTTGTTGATGTGTGTTCTTTGTTTAAAATCACTCCCTATATCATGTTTGAACTTTCAGTTGAAAGAGAATTGATCAAATCAACCTAAATCAAGAACCTTTGTATGCGATTTATGATTGAGAATTTGATTTTTTTTAAAATTTAAAATTTGATCGGTTTAATTTGTTCTAGGGATTGTTTATGTGTGTTCTTTGTTTAGAATCACTCCCTATATCATGTTTGAACTTTCAGTTGAAAGAGAATTGATCAAATCAATCTAAATCAAATATTTCGAAAATTTGAATTTAAAATCTTGATTTTTGAAAATTAATGTTCTTGATTTTTAGCTTTGTTTTTTGATTCAAATAGGTGCTAAACATGTTTATAAACATGTTGGGATGATTTCCCAATTACCGTAACATCGTTTTGATAATGTTTGATCAAACTGTATTTTTAAAATTTTTGAGTTTATATTTTATTTTTAAAAATCGTTGTAATGATGTTCTTGTTTTGGTTGTGTTCAACTATATTCATCATTTCAAAGTTAATGAAACAAAAATGAGACATTGAAATGACCTAATTTGAAAGATCCCAAATTTTGACCTAAAAATAGTTTTTAAAATCGATCTTTATAAAGATCCAATGATCGTGATTTATGTTATGACTTTTGTTCTCTATAATCATATGAAATAATTGCAACTTATAGATCAAGATTTCATTATCTGTATCAAAAGTTATGAGATATGCAATTTCTTCATACCAAATGAAGAACACTCGGTCCTAGGACCGAGTCCTGTATGACCGAGACTAAAGACCGATGTTCTTGAGTTAGGAGCGAGACCGATGACCGATGTTCTTGAGCTAGGACCGACAATGACGACCGATGTTCTTGAGGAAGGACCGAGCCCCAAGATCGTTACCCAAGACATAGGACCGTGAAACTCAACCGAGTTTTCTAACCCAGTACCGAGCACTCCCTCTAGCCTATGACCAATTTTTCTAACCTAGGACCGAGTTCCATCCTGACCTAGGACCGAAGACCTAGACCAATAAACTAGACTTGGGACCGAGCCTCCCAAGCCTAGGACCGAACAACCCAAGTTTGGGACCTAGCCTCCCGAACACAGGACTGAGCCCTCCGGTCCCTTGACCCATGCTCCCGAAACTTGGTCTAGACCACCTCGGTCTAGACCGAGCCCGTCCGAGCCTAGATCTCTAAAATCGAACCCAAACCCTAGGACTCCGATCCTAAGGCCGGTTTGGTTCCACTTTTCAAAATTCAAAATTATTTTTGTAATTTTGGAACCCCAATACATTTTCAAATTATCCCGAAAGGTCATAAAATGATATTTAAATATTTTCGGGATATTTCCTAAACTAATATTTTGGCTAAGGCCCTATTTGAAATTTATTTTTAAATTCTAACATTTCTGATATTTTTTAGGATTTTTATTCAGTATTATATCAACGCAATCGTAAGTACACCCTTTTAAATATTTTTGTATAATTATTTACGTAATTTATACATATCCTTGTTTAGGGTCATTGAACTACTAATTAAAGAAAATAAATATTATAAATAAATTTTAAATAGCCAGACTTTATTTATTTTAAAAATTTTAACTCGTGTTTTGACGGGCGCAAAAGATATAGTGCGAAAGCCCTTTCCCGAACTTAACCAAAAAACCAACCCCTTACAGAAATTCTGGTATAAATACGTTTATACACGTATCATTTTATTGATTTCCATAAAATTATTTAGCGACTCTAATTTCAAATAAATAATCTTTTTAAATTTGTTATGTTTAATTAATTTAAACCGGGTTTAAGCCAAATTGTTATTTGATCCTCAAATTATTAAAATTTAAACAAATTAATTATTTTTATATAATTAATTCTAAAGCTCCCAAGTATTATTTTAACTTTTTTTTAAAATAATGTTTTCTTTTAAATGAAATATGACACGTAAATCAAGGTTGAAGCGTATCGAACTTCGAGCCTTCATACGATATTCCCTTGTATTACATATATCTACGACACGTGCTAAGCTACTGTGGGGAGGAGAGATTCCTAGAGTTACACATCTAAATCCTTGAATAGATCTGCCTAATAAGAGTGTCTAAAAAAGTCCGACTACTCATAATGAGAAAGTTATAGGATAGAAGAGTATACCTGTATTGTAAGGTAGTTTTAGGATTCTTCATTTAGGTCCCTCCAAAATCAAAATATATATATATATATGGACCGTTTGGTACGTGGTATTAGTTATATATGTATTAGTTATAAGGAGTATAACTTGTACAAGGGTATTAGATTTGGTTGGAAGGATAAAAGAGGTATAAATTATATTGATTTTATAATTCGTGTTTGGTTGGTGGTATAAAAAAGTAGTAAAAAAATAATGACTATATTATCCTTTTATTTATATAAATTATTTTAATATTTATTTTATTAATTATAATTAAACTAATAAAAATACATATTTAATTAACATATAAATATTTTAAAAATAAATAATAATGCTATATGATAATATAATTATATATTACTTTTTATATGTTAATTCCTATGATTAAATACATATTTATCAATAATTAATTTATTAAATATATAATAACAAAATTACAAACAAATTAATGAACTTGAATTCTATTTTTTTTTATTAAAATAAATAATACAAATGAATTCGGTTTTCGGTTTGGTCTTCGATTTGAAATATCGACTCAAAAATCAATTCGAAAACCATAGTAAAATTCGAATCGTTTAAAATTTGATTCAAAAAACAAAAAATGAAATTCGAATTTAATGAATAAGAATTCAGTTCAGACTAAATATTCCGAAGATAAATAAGAATTTATTATGTTAATAGGTTAAGATAAAACTAAAATTTATTAAAACCAATTTGTCCTATTTAATTTAATTTAATTTAATGTAATGTGATCAAAGAAAAATGTAGATAATTAAGAAGTTATATGAGAGAAAAATAAATAGGATTAAAAAGGTTAAAAGGGGAAAGAAAAAATTATAATTTTTTATACTGATATATATATATATTTAACCAAAATCAATTAAAATTAACTGTAGATATTATTATTATATATCTACAGTTTTGTGCATCTAACCAAACGAAAGCTGAGTAGCTGACTTAAAAACGTTTAAGTTGAATGGTAAGTGAAGAATGAAGAAATTTTATTTTACGTTCTTTTACTAGCAAGATTTATACACGAGTGAGTGCAGTGACAAATATATGAATTAGAGTGGATTATTTTGGGTGGATTTAACAATATAAAAGAAAAATTAAGAATAAAAGGTGTGGATAAATGTGTATTGGTAACTTTTTTTAATTAAAAAAGTAAATAATAAATTAAATAAAAAATAAAAATTAGTGTCACATTTTTATAATTTTTTTGGCTGAACCTTAATAGATTTGTCTAATAAGAATGTCTAAAACACATTGCTATTCACAATGAGAAAGTTATAGGATAGATAAGTATAACTGTATTGTAAGGTAGTTTTAGAATTCTCAATTTAGGTCCCTCCAAAATCAAAATTTACACAAGTTAACTAAAGTCTATGTATATATTATTTTTTTATTAGCAAAATTTATACACGAACAAATATATGAATTAGTCATTGCACTGACTCGTGTATAAATTTTGTTAATAAAAATATATATATATATATATATATATATATATTATTTTGAGTGGAATTAACAAAATAAAAGAAAATTTATGAATAAAAGGTGTGGATAAATTAATGTGTATTTGTCATTTCTTTTTAAATTTAAAAAAGTAAAATAAATTAAATTAGAAAACACTGTGAAATCTGATTTTCACGGTGCTTTCACAGGGTTGGAAGTGTGATTTTAATGTACCATGAGATTCTTTGCCAGCTCTGGTTCCATCATTTTATGCAAGGTTTATGCAAGATCTGGGGTTGATTTTGACTTTAACTTTAACTTTTTGTTTGTTGACTGTCTATTTGGAATTATTACTTTAATCTTATGTTAATGTTAATATTTTTACTTAAAACATTAATTGTACTAGCAATATCTGCAGATATAAAAAAAATTAATAATAAAATGTTGAAATCAACCCACTATTATAGTTTGTGATAAAAATGTGTCTATTACACTACAAGTTACATGTTTGATTCATACAATAAAAACACTTTAAATTGAATGGAAATTATAATTATATATGATAAAAATGTTAGAAATAAATAGTATAAAAATATATTTATTTATAATATTAATATTTTTTATAAATCCACTATTGTGTAATTTGATAATTAAATTGACTATTATAAAAAAAACTTGTAATTTTATTTTATAATATATATATATATATATATTATTCATTTTAACATTTTATTATCTTTGACCAGGCTGAAGGATAGAACTTTTCAAAGACTTAGACAAATTTAGAATTTGTTTTTCTTTAGTCTAATAAAAGTTTATAATTATTATATTCATACTGGTAATAAATAAATATATTAATCAAATTGTTTCATGGTTTTTTTTCCAGCAAACTTGGTCCTCCAACCGGTTGAACCACTAGTTGAACAGGAATTTAATTATTTTTGTAGAGGTGAAACCAATAAATAAATAAAAAGAATTATTTAAAAGTAATATTAATAAATAACAATTGCAAACTTAACTATTATTATTTTTTTAACTTTAATTTATTATCTCTTCACGTATCATTTTCCCCAATATTGTCTCTCTCTAAGTATCATATTCTGACTGGAGATTTAAGGTTTTATATTGTTTGATCTTCTAGCAAAGGTAAGATTAGGCTCAATCTCCATCTTAGCTTAAGAGATTTATTAGACGAAAGATAAGATTAGACGAAGGAGAATACAGAGAAGACAAAGATCAACTAAACTTTAATAAATCTGATCAGACAAAGGCGACATAAAATCGATTAACGTTTAACATTTAACAGATCTGATAAGATGAAGGAGGATCGACTAACTTTGAACTAATCAGTGAAAACATATGATATTCTTAATGAAAAACAATTTGAGCTGAGATCGGAGCTGAGTTCTCCTCACATATCTATCAGAACAGTGGTTAACCTTTCTAACTGGAAATTTATGACTCTAATTTTCGGTCGAATTCGTCCGGTTAGCGTATATAAATCAAAAACCGATCTGCCTATTCCGCTTAAATTAATTAGATTTTAAATAAAAAAAACTAACTATATAAATAAAGAAAATATAAAAGACTAATTTAGTGAATTCAATCTAGTTTTGTGAGAATATATATATAGAAAAAAGAAAACAAAACATAAAAATAAGAAAAAAAATACAAAATCGTGGCAAAAACAGATTATCAAGTGAATTGAAACTCAAAAAGAAAACGATTATAGAATATTAATGACTATAAATTGTTTTAGAAGAATAAATAATATATTTATTTAAATACCGAACCAAATCAATACAACTGTTTTTAACTTTTTTTATAAATATTAATAAAAGTACTAATTTATAAAATTTTGAAATAATTTAAAATTAAGAAAGTTAAAAAAATAATTTACCCTTATATTTATATAAATTATTATTTAATTTTTATCTTATAATTAATTTATATTATTAATTATATTAAAATTAATAAAAAATAATATATAATTATCATATAAATATAATTTTAAAATAAATAATACTATATGATTTATATTATTTTATATAATTCCTTATACTTTAACTTATAAAATAAATCTTATTTATATATTATTATAAATATTTATTAGAAATTATTATTTGTATAAAATAAAATATTAATAATAATTATTTTATTAAAATTAAATTTGTATAATAAATTAAATTTTAAAATATAATAAGAAATTAAAATTATATTAATTTTTATAAAGAAAAGATAAAAAATACATGGATTGATGAAATGACCTCCCTTAAGTTCCAAACCCAACATGACAGAGACCTTTCTTAAAAAAAAAATATATATATATTCTTTTTAAAAAATTTTACCCTGAAGGGAGCTTGTTTGATGTGAATTATTTAGGACATTCAATAAAAATAATTATATATATAGAGAGGTTCTGCTAGTTTAAAGTTTGTTCTTTGTGTTTGTGTTTGATTATTGGTCATTTTTTTTTGTTGCTTTGAATTTTTAAATGTTTTTTTTTTTTTATATATTTTGTAACGTTTTTGTCGTTGAACTTAAACGATTTTCATTTACATCATTTTGCATTAACCATTTAATTTTTTTTTTGGATAGATGATTTAGAAAACGTTTAAAAATTGAAAGGGTAAGTGAAGAATGAAAAAAATTTTATTTTACATTTTTTTATCAGCAAGATTGATTTACTGGTGAGTGTAATAACAAATATATTAATTAGAGTTGTGTATAGTGAATTTAACAAAATAAAAAGAAAATAAAGAATAAAATGTGTGGATAAATGTGTATTTGTCATTTTTTTTAAATTAAAAAAGTAAATAATAAATAAATTTAAAAAAATTAGAATTAATATCATATTTTTATAAATTGTTTTTAGCTGAAACTCACTTAAACTCTTTAATAGATTTAGACAAGACAATGATAACAGTGTCTAAAAGACTCGTACACGATGTGTTGTGTATTTTTACTTAAAAGCCATCTTAGGTTTAAGAAGAAATCATGACTATGATATCTTAAATTAATTTCTTAAAAAAAATGTATATATACAAGAGGATAGCAAAGTTCTCCCAGCTGGTGATTATATATATATATATATATATATATATATATATATATATATTAATGTAATTATTTATTGATCTGATTCCAATTTAGTTTGATTCAATAATAGTATAAATTATTGTGTAATGGTTCCTTCTTCTTATTAATTATTATTTACTTTTTATTCTCCCATATTTTTTATTTTCAATATTCTTCCAAATGATGGAAACTTTTTAATTGTCCCATTTTTTAAAATACTTCTAATTATGTTTATGTATTAAACTTCTGATATGTATATCTCTAATATTATTAATTTTCATATATAATGTCATATAACTTTGCTGATAATTTCCTTTTTGTTTTAGATATTCTTTTTTTCAAATGATCTCTTATTTTAGTTAAGGGGCGAACTCACAAGATAAATATAATATTTATTAGAAGAAAAATCTATTTATTAGATTTAAAAAAAAATAGTCACCAAGTTGGAATCTTGTCCATATATGTAGCTAACAACGCCATCTCAACTGATTAAAATTTAACCCAGAATATCAAATTTGAATAGACCCTTGAATTTATTCTTGATAATTTAATTTACTAAATTATATTATGATTAATTACTAATTTTAATCATATTTTCTATTCATTCATCTAACAATTAAAACTTTTAATATTCAACCTTTACTATTTCATTTATTAATTATATATGATATGGTGCATCAAGCAACACATATAATATATATTCAACATATAATAACTTATAAAATCTCACAACCTATAACCGTTTCAATAATTTCAAATGTAACACATCAACATGTATTTCGCTTCTATTTTTTGAAGGAGACGGGACAAGTAAGTGATTGGAGGTAATGAACCTATAACCGACTTCAATAACTTCAAATGTAACACATCAACATGTATTTCGCTTCTATTTTTTGAAAGAGACAGGACAAGTAAGTGATTGGAGGTAATGAAAATCGGAATATTTGGAAAGGGGCGTAAAGTCGCATTTGGAATAAGAAATTGAGTAGGATTTGGCAAACTCGGGTAGTCATTTGTAGTGACTATTGGGATGTTAAGTGAGGATATATAAATTTATATGTTAATTTGAAGTGATGGGAAAACTATATGGGATTAGGGTTTTGTTAAGGGGATTCTAATAAGGTAGGGGTTGTTCACCAATATTATTACCATATGCTCATTAATTTATCAATTTCAATTGATACGTTTCTTCAAGTTTGTTGACCAATAAAACATAAAACCTTAAATTAAACTATAAAGTATCTCTTATATATATAGAAATCAATATCAATATGTATATTTTATTTTAAAGATTAGCTGCTAATATAGTTTGTCGCTACTTCGGCTTCATAAAAGTAATTCGTCGCTGAATAGATTTTACGCTGCTATATAAGCGTCGATAACATAATTACCATTCTCATAACCGTTCTCATAACCGTCACTGTTATTTGTGAAGCTTTTTCGACACTTCTTCTTTGGTGTTTTAAGCGTCGGGAAAGTTTTATTTTTCCTTTGTTCCAACCATTGTAAATTTTTGTATAGTGAAGGAAGCTCTCTCCAAAGACAAAATGCAAAACACACCATAACAATTATTTTCAACAAATTATCTTATTCAATCTATTTTATTTTTTAAAATTGTATTAGCTTACCATATTTATATTTTTCTAAGAATGAAAATAAAACACACTAGTTAAGTTTGTGATTAAATATTGACATGCAAATTAATTACATTGAAACCCAAATACTGTCTATGGGTCTAGTGTATGCACAATATCATGGTTCGTGGTGATAAATTGGCAACCAAACAGATTTGCTATTGTAGGGATATTTTGAAATAAGATAACAAGATGTAGGGAAATATATCTCCATGTGATAAACAAACAAACACTCAAAAGATCTAGATAGATACATGAACAACATGAATCATAATTAAAATATAGAAAACTACAATCCCAATTATAAATTAACCTATAAGGAGTATCATAAATCACACATACACAAACAAAAATATTATTACCACACAATATTTTAGTATAGGTATCTCTACTTTGATGGAGGCGGTGTGAGGAATGGGATCTTGGGTAGTGTGGCGGGTAGTGGGGGGAGGGTTAACTTAGGAAACGAGGGAATGACCGGAAGTGTTGGGTTTGGAAGTGCTGGAAATGAGTTTGGAAGTGGTGGCAATGTGGCGGGATTTGGAAAGTTGGGAAGAGCGGTTGGTAAAGTCGGCAAGGGGTTGTTTGGTAGCGAAGGAAAACCCGTTGGCAGAGGAAAGGTTGGGAGAGTGGTGGGAAGAGGTGGTAGAGCCACCTTGGGCAGGGTTGGGATGGGAGGGACCGTTTGGAGGAGTTGGCGAGCCGCATGACTTGTTTGAAGAGATAGAAGCAGAACCATTGAGAGAAGAACTACATATTTGGATGAAGGAAACATTTTTTTGAGGGATGGATCTAGATGAAGATTTAGATGGTTTGTATTGATGATTTCCTTTGAGAGCTAGCTAGCAATTTATAGGAGGAGAAATGAATGAAGATGGAGTAAAGAGATTTTGGTGTATGGAGAAGATGTGGTTGGAGAGAAGCAGCTGGTTGGTTCACCACCCACAACCTGATTAAATTAAGGTTGGAACTTGGGTGGTTTTGACTAACAACATTTCAATATGGGAAGGTATAGAAATTAATAATGTTGGGTTGAGTTTATTATGTTTGTTACTTCAAAGTTTACTACTTTTGTGAATTTGGTTTTGAAAGTTTACTAAACAAGGAAAATATGTGACAGAGAGCTAAATCTTTCTAAATTTTAGACTTTGAGAATCTTTTAACCAAAATTTTTAGAGAGGAAGGAGGTTTACACTTTTATCCTCAAAACCCGTCATCAACTCGATTGGGGATACACGAGACAAAACATGAAGGGGATTGTTTTAATAATGTACATGCAACATTCGACTGTGAAATAATGAAAAATAATCCCTTTATAAAATTAAAAAAAATCTCATTTACAAAAGTAAAGAATTTTTTTTATATAATTAACGTAATATTAACACTTTCACACTGTTAGTTTTAACTAACTATATTCTCAATTTTTTACGATCTAATCTAGTAATATTTTTTTGAAAAGTAGAGATTTTCAATTAAACTACAACAAACAAACGCGTCTAACAGTGCAATAATAATACACAAAGATAAACGCAATTTACAAAGTAAAAACATTATAAAAAAATAAAAAATGGTAGGGGAAATAAAAGTAATATATAGTTATATGATAAAAACACAATCAACTTCACAATTTCTTATCAACAACACTTACCGTCCTTTATGGTCATTCTAAAGAGAATGGATAGAGTGATTGATGTGCACATTTTTTAGTTGCTTATCTAACTTCTCTTTCCCTAGCGACAACAAATTATAATTATCCCCAGCCTCCTTGAGAGGTTCTGGGTTTGATCATAGTTAAATGGTTAAGTGTGTTTGCAGACTATGTGCTTAACCCCTCGTGGCTACATTTTGTTTAGTTGATATAAAGTAAAAATGAAGGATTAAAGAGTTTTGGGAATCCGAGATACATGGTTCAATAGATCTACTCTTAAAATGGTGCAACAAATTTGTTATCGAACAAGATAGTATGTATTGCGAGAATGATTAGAAACATGTAAAATTTTAATTGTTAGGATTTGAGTGTCAAAATTCAACCTGCTTGAAACGATTTATAAAAACGCAAGAAAAAATGAACACAAGAAGACACAGATTTATAGTGGTTCACTCAAAAAAGTTACACGTCAACTTCAACTGTCACCATATTTTACTATAAAGAAAAAAATATAAAGTTTTGCCTCACACTGTTTATCCATCTACAATTCTGTATTTCTCAATAAACCCTTAACAACAACATATTTATATGGTAAACATTAAAGTAATAAACCTAAATAACTCTTAGTTCATAACCAAGCCAAACACAATAAACTCTATAACTTATGTAGAGTTTATTACAAGTGTATGCTTCATAACTCAACAATCTCTCAATCAGTAGTGACTATTTATCTGGTGTCTTAACTAAGAAGGCTAACTGAAGTTGCGCACAAATTTAGTTTCTCGTTTATCACAACTTTCGTTAGCATATCAATTGGATTATCACTCCCATAAATCTCCTCAAATGCTAATACTCCAACTTCTAAAGCTGATCTAGCTAGATGAAATAACGAACTTGTATATATTTCGTCCTTTCATGATAAACCAGATTCTTTTCCAAATAAATGACACTTTGATTGTAGCATCACAACACACTTCAATCATAGTTTTGACCTAATTCTCGCAAAAAGGTTACAACCACATTATCTCCTTAACAATATTTGTCACAACAAGATACTCTGCCTCACAACTAGAAAGAGAAACAATCTTTTGTAGTTTTGAAACCCAACTAATTACAGTACCTTCTAAAGTATAGATGTACCTTGTTGTGCTCTTTCTACTATCAACATCACCACCGTTGTCAGCATCAACATATTCTTCCACCCCATGCTAGACTTTCGAAAACACAAAGAGAGAGCTATACTTTCTCTTAAATATCGCAATATCCACTTTACTACTTTCCAATGTTGTCTACCCAAGTTTCTCATTAACTTGCTAACAACTCCCATTGCATGTGTTATGTCTGGCCGTGTCCAAACCATCACATACATAATACAACCAATGACAAAGAAATATAGAATTATGGCCATGTAAATTTTCTCATTATCTGTTGAAGACGACTGCTATTTGGATAGTCTGAAGTGATTAGCTAATGGGGTAGTAACCGATTTTGCATCATACAAATTGAACATGCTGAGAACTTTCTTTACATATTCTTCTTGAGAAAGTTTGAGAACCTCTTTATCTCTAAAGATCCTCATCCCAATGATATGTTTTGTAACACCCAAATCATTCATTGAAAACTTCTTAGGACAACTCCTTTTAGCTTGTTAATCTCATACAAATTTGATCTAACAATCAATATATCATCAATGTGGAGGAGCATAATAATGTACGATTTATCAAATCTCTTGATATAGCAACAATGATCAATTTTACACCTTATAAAATTGTTACTTTTCATGACGTTATCAAATTTCTTACCATTGACTTAAAACATGTTCCAAATCATACAGAGTCTTCTAAAGCTTACAAACGACCTCATCTTTTCTTTTTATCTCAAACTTTGTGGCTGTTGCAAATAAATCTCTTCATCAATCACCGTGAAGAAAGAGGTTTTGACATCCATTTGTTGAAGATGAATGTCTTCTTTCACAAACCCAAAATAATTCTGATTGACATCAATTTGACCACTAGAGGGAAGATATCTTTATAGCCAATACCTTCCTTATGTCAAAATATTTATACAATCAACCTTGCCTTGTACCTCATACTTTTATCATGCTTTTATCATGTTTTCTTTCTCTTTGGTAGCTCAATGAACTGCCAAGTTTGATTCAACATCAAATAGTCCATCTCATCTTTCATCACATACTCCCACTTAACTAATTCATCTAATTGTATTGTTTCCTCGTAGTATTTAGGTACATCTCTATCTATTTATCAATAAGATGTAGTTCAGAGATGGGGACCACCTCTCAATTGGTTTTCGATTTCTCGACGATTTTCTCAACTATATAATCGATGTTTGTTGATTTTCCTTTAGGGCCACATTCTCAACAATTTTTATTTAACAACACGTTAGTATTCTTCAACATTCAGTATATATTCAGTTAAAAAATCTCTCAAATCGATCGTAGTAGACTCTTCCAATTTGGAATCACCATTTGATGTCATTCCCACACATTCTTTATAAAAAACATGTTCATTGAATATTACATTCCTACTATGAATGATCTTCCGATTTTGATTATACAGAAACGATAACTTAACTTGATATTACCACAACTAATGATTTTTTTTATATTAAACTTTGGATCAAAACTTGCTTTTATCACATTCGTTTATATACACATATGATAAACAACAAAACACTTTCAAATAAGAAATGTTTATTTTTTTATTGCTCCAAACTTTTTATGGAGTTCTGAATTCAAGAGGTATAGAGAGTCCTCTATTATCAAGTAGGAAACATTGTTGATAGCTTCTGCCCAAAAGGTTTTAGGTATTCCAACGTGCAAACTCATACTTTTAGCACGCTCGTTCAATGTCTGATTCATTCATTCAACTACTCTATTATTTTATGGCGTTTGCGGAACAATATCTACACTACATAAACCATTCACATCACAATATTCTCTAAAATCTAAATTGATATACTTACCTCTATTGTCGGATCTCAAACACTTAACCTTCTGATTTATTTCATTATCAACCAAACTTTTCCACTTCTTGAAAACAAGAAAAACATTAGACTTATTTTTCGTAAATTAGACTCATACCTTTCTTGTCGAATCATCTATAAACGTGATGTAATTATGTGATCCTCAAATAGAAGAAATAAATGCAAGTCCCCAAATAATAATGTGTATCAACTCTCGTAATTTTTCTTGAGATCTTTCCAAATCTTTAAGAAACTCTCACATTTCTATTTTCTAAATATGCATTTTCGTGTAACTAAGGCTCAATAGAGTTCAATTCTAGAATCTGACAATTCTTCAAAAGATTTTTGATCCCTTTTTCGCTCATATAGCATAACTTGTAATGTCATAACTCTAAGCTCTTCAAGCCATCAACAACAACAACCACTATGTCTCAAAGGTCACGAGTTCGATTCCATATGAAAATTATAGTTTAAGCATGAGACCATGGCTATGAGTGTCATGCTAGTTCTCCTTTAATTCTAAAAAAAACTACGTCTCTACATGTTGACGTCATGTAAAATGTTCCAGTTTTGTCATCTTGAGCGACAACTATTTCTTCTTTAGTCACCTTCTACACACTATTTCCATAAATGAAACTATGATCTTTGTAATTGAGCTATGTAACATAAATCAAATTGTGCATTAAACCCCCAGAATGTGTCTCACCTTATTAATCTTCCAAATAGAATCATTTATCATCTTCAATTTGATGTCCTCCACACCTACAATATCCACTAGCTCACCATCTGCGAGATAAACTTTTCCATAATTTCTAGTCATATAGTTCTCCATTAATTCTTTGTTGGAAGTGGTGTGAAAAGACGCTCTCGAGTCTAAAATCCACGAGTCTATATGGTTATCAACTAAAAGAAGCAACACATTAGTGATAGTTTTTGTAAGTACGTTGGCTGCATCATTTTTATCATCACTGTTCATCTTCGGTGTTTTATAGTTTCTCTTCAAGTGACCCTATTACCAAAATTCTATCAATTAAATGTTCGCCCACACTTGGACTAACTCCTTATGTTCCTCTACATAGATATTTCTTACCTCGATTGAAATATCTATAATTACCTTTGCCCTTATTTTCAACATTTAGAGTAGAAACTTTGAAATGTTTCAATAGAATCAATTTTATGAACGTCTTCAACAAGAATACGATCTTACTTCAATAAATTTTAATTTAGCATTTTCACTGAGTTACTAATGACTGCTCTGATAGGTTTCCAACTATTCGATAGTGATGCTAACGGGCACTAACTTCATCCCCTAAATCAATCTCAAAAGATAACAATTGATTCATAATTGTATTAAATTTATTCAAATGAATAATAACAGATGTATCATCAACCATTCTTCAGTTAAAGAGCCTTTTCATTAAATGTACCATTGTTGTTAGTTTATGGTTTCTCATACATATCAAAAAGTGTTTTTTTTATCAAACTCATGGTGGTCTTCTCTTTTTCTACGTTTTGAGTAATAGTCTTGATTAATGTCAATTGGACAACTCCCAAAACTTGTCTATCAAAGAGTTTTCATTCAGCTTTATCCATCTTCTCTAATTCTCACTCAAAGGAACATGAATCTTCTTTCTGTAGAGGTAATCTTCAATCCGCATCCTCCAAAATGCATAATCTATCATTTAATCTTCCAATGCCATGTCCTATACTATTCTCGTCTGTCATCGTTGCTCAGATTTAACATAACAACTCTAATACTAGTTGCTAGATTTGATGGTCGAAATCCAACTTGCTTGAAATGATATATAAAAACGTAAGAAAGTAAGAAGACACAAATTTATAGTGGTTCACTCAAAAGAGTTACGTCCACTTCAGCTGGCATCAAATTTCTCTATGAAAAAGAAGGAATACATAATTTTCTCTCACACTGTTTATTCATCTAAAATTTTGTCTTTTTCAATAAACCCTTAACAACAACATATTTATAGGGTAAACATTAATGTAATAAAACCTAAATAACTCTTAGTTCAGGTCCTAGTCCAAACTCAATAAATTTTTATAACTTTTGTTACAAGTGTAAGCTCTACAACTCAACATTAATTGGTCTAACTCGCTAAAAAGTCTATTCAACCCCATGATTATAACATTTAGAAATGTACTATTTTGTAGGTAAAGGTGTTTTCAAGCTTAATCAAGAATGATAGGCGATTTTTCATTGATCAGATTTTGAGAAAATGTGTTTGATTATTGTCTTTCTTGAGTCTCTCTATTGATTTGAAAAGGAGGTCACAGTCATGGAAATGTTCAATTCTCACTCTAGACTTTGTTAGTTGTCGTAGGAGAGAGTTTTTTCCATGTTAAATTGTTAAACGGGGGAATTGCTATGCTTTATTTGATAAGGTTGTCACTACTTTTTGTTGGGAGAAACTTACAAAGATTCTAAGGTTTCAACTAAAATATCGTTTGATTGACAGTGTTATTCAAAGATCTTGACTGTTATAACGGAACGCGTGAGAATGACGTAAACAATAAAAAGGATAGAGATTTAACGTGGTTCACCAAGATAGAACTTGGCTACGTCCACCCAGAAGAGAGAGATTATTATTAAAAAGATTGTTTATAGAGGGTTATAACATGAGTTTATATAACACCCGGTCCCCTGAAACCCTAATATATAAACCCTAACAAATAAAGAATTGGTCCGACCCATTAAGAGGGCCCAACTATTCAAGTTTATTCAACAAATCTCCACTTTGACTTGAATTCTCTCAAATGTCCCAGGTGCATTAGTCAATGCCCAGATCTCCCAAATACATTTGTCAATGTTAGATGGCCTAAATGCACTCGCCGGTGCCGGATGGCCCAAATGCACTCACCGGTGCCGGATGGCCCAGATGCACTCGCCGGTGCCAGATGGCCTAGATGTATTAATCAATACTAGATGGCCCAGATGCATTCGTCAATACCAGATGGCCCAGATGCATTAGTCAATGCCCAAATGCATTAGTCAATGCCCATATGACCTAGATATATTAGTCAATGCCCAGATGGCCCAGATGCATTAGTCAATGCCCATATATTCAATCTTCTCTATCTCTCTCTTCTAAAGTTTGCCTTAGGGTAACTAACAGTTTCTGACGTTAAGCAAGTCCAAACAATGTTGGAACTTGCTATGAGGAACTGGCTTGGTGAGCATATCAGCAGGATTGTCAGCAATTCCTACCTTTTTCACCTTTATCCTCTTCTCAGTCCTTAGGAAATGATATCGCACGTCAATATGCTTAGTTTGTTCATGATGAACTTGATCTTTGGCTAAGCATATAACATTCAGACTATCACAAAAGACAGTTGCTTGATCTTGATGTAGGCCCAGATCACTAATTAGTCCTTTCAGCCATATTCCCTCTTTAGCAGCTTATGTTAATGCCATGTACTCTGCTTATGTTGTAGACAAAGTCACAGTAGGTTGCAGAGTCGCTTTCCAACTAACAACTGAGCCCCCAAGAGTAAATACATAACCAATCATAGATCTCCTACTATCAACGTCTCTAGCATAATCAGAATCAGAATACTCAGTAATCAGACATTGTGTATCACCTCCATATATGAGACCAACATCAAAAGTTCCCCGTAGATACCTGAATATCCTCTTCACAGCTTGCCAATGCTTCTTCCCTGGTTGTACCATAAATCTGCTCACAACACTCACTGCCTGTGCCATATCTGGTCTTGTACAAATCATAACATACATCCGACTCCCTACTGCACTAGAATAAGGAACTCGAGTCATATACTTTTTCTCTTCATCTGTCTGAGGAGCAAACAAAGTAGTAAGATGAATATTAGCAGCAAAAGGTGTATCTATAGGTTTAGCTGATGACATCCCAAACCTTGACAACACCTTCTCAATATAACCTTTTTGTGATAAGAAAAGTTTCTTATGCCCTTTATCTCTAAGAATCTCCATTCCTAGAATTTTCCGAGCTGCTCCTAGATCTTTCATCTCAAACTCAACATTTAGAAGATCTTTTAACTTCTGAACATCTGTTTTGCTTTTTACTGCTACCAACATGTCATTTACATACAAGACTAGGTAGATGAATGAGTCATCCTTCAACTTGTTGTATTACACACAACAGTCATATGCACTCCTCTTGTAGTTAAGAGACATCATAAAGTTGTCAAACCTCTTATACCACTGCCTTGGAGACTGTTTAAGTTCGTATAAAGACTTCTTCAACTTGCAAACATATTTTTCCTTTCCTGGAACTTGGAAACCTTCTGGATGAGTCATGTATATTCCTTCCTCTAACTCTCCATGTAGAAATGTTGTTTTCACATCAACTTGTTCGAGCTCCAAATCTTGATGTGTCACTATTGCTAGTAACACCCTGATAGAAGTATGTTTGACTACTGGTGAGAAAATTTCGTTATAGTCTACTCCCTCCTTCTGATTGAACCCCCTTGCAACAACTCGAGCCTTAAACTTGACTCTTTCAACATCTATCATACCTTCCTTTTTCTTGAAGACCCATTTGCAGGTAATAACATTTCTCCCTGTAGGCAAAGAGACTAACTCCCAAGTATGATTTTTGTGAAGTGATTCCATCTCATCTCCCATTGTTGTGAACCACTACGCAACTTCAAACCCGGATATAGCTTCTTTGTAAGTGGATGGTACAGACGTATTCACTTCCTCCTCAACAATCTGTAGTGCATAACCAACCATATCTTCATAACCGTATCTCTGAGGTGGTCTAACTCCAATCCTCTTTAACCGACCTTCAACTACACTCTCATGAATAACTTCAGACGATTGAGAATCTAATTGTTCAGACTCTGGCAGTTGACCCTCAACGTGGGGTTCTTTTTCCTTTTATAAAGTAGTTTCTAACTCTACCTGTTTATTAGCACTACTGCTTTCTGCTACAGATTTCTCAATAGAGTTAAGTATAGAGTTCTCATCAAAGATGATGTTTCTACTCAGAATAACTCTTTTTTTCAGATGGAGACCATATTTTATGTCCTTTTACACCATCTCCATAGCCCACAAATACTCCTTTCTTCGCTCTTGGCTCTAGTTTACCGTCACTGACATGATAATAAACTGTGCAACCAAAGACTTTTAGACCCGAGTAATCAGCAGATTTTCCAGACCATACCTTGTAAGGTGTTTTTCAGTTAATTCTGGTGTGAGGCCCACGATTTATCAAATAACATGACGTAGTCACTACCGCTGCCCAAAAACTTTTATCAGGCTTTGCATTAGAGAGCATGCACATTGCTCTTTCTAGTAATGTCTGATTCATTCTTTCAACTATACTGTTCTGTTGTGGCGTATGCCTTACCGTGTGATGTCGAGCAATCCCTGCATCCTTGCAGAACTGATTGAAATCAAATGAACAAAACTCCAGATCATTGTCAGTTCGCAACCTTTTGATTTTCTTTCCAGTTTGATTTTCCACCAACGTTTTCCATTCTTTGAAGTATCTAAAGGCTTCTCCTTTATTTCTCATGATAAACAACCAAGTCATCCTTGAGAAATCACCAATAATTGTCAAGAAGTATCTCTGACCTCCAATAGATCCAACGCTAGCTGGACCCCAACAATCTGAATGAATATAATCAAGTGTGTCTTTTGTCGTGTGAATAGCCTTTGGAAACTTGTTGCGATATAGTTTTCCAAAAAACACAATGCTCACAGAAGTCAAGACTCGTGATATTGTGACCTCCAAGAAGATCCTCCTTTGCTAGAATTTGCATCCCCCTTTTACTCATATGACCAAGCCTCATATGCCAAAGTTTAGTCATATCATCCTTGTGATTCTCTGAGGATGCAACAGAAACAGAATCTGTGACAGTAGAACCTTACAAAACATATAAAGTGCCATTCTTGACACCTTTCAGAATAACATCAGAACCCTTGCAGACATTCAGAACTCCACTTTCACCGTTGAACTAAAATCTTTTACTATCTAACATACCTAGATATATCAAGTTCTTAGTGATAAGTGGAACATGCCTAACCTCATTTAGTGTACATAATCTACCATCGTGTTTCCTGATCTTGATTGAGCCAATCCCAACTGCCTTATAAACAGAACTATTAGCCATAGAAACACTGCCACCATCTACCTGTTTATATAATTCAAACCACTCTCTTCGAGGGAAAATATGATACGAAGCTCTAGAATCAAGAACCCATGCATCATTTTGATGGGTATGACCATCTACCACTAGAGCAATGTCATTGTCAAATAATATATTATCTTCTACAACACCTACAGAACCAGAATCAAATTTCTGTGGATTTTTCTTCAAAGGGCATTCATTCTTCCAATGTCCTTTCTCTTTGCAGTAATTGCCGATATCAGTCGGTTTAGGACCCTTTGAAGTAAATGACTTGTCACGCTTCTTCTCTTTTCCTCGCCCATTACTTCCGCTGGTAAACAACCCTGAAGCTTGACTATGTGTAATTGTACCAGATGCCATATGACGTAGATCCCTTGAATGAAGGGCAGACCTGACATCTTCCAAACTTACTGTATCTTTCCCAACAATGAAAGACTAGACAAAATTTTCATATGATGGGGGCAAATATACTAATAAAATTAATGCAACATCTTCATCATCAACCTTAACATCAATATTTCTTAATTCTAACATAATAGAATTTAATTGTTCCAGGTGTTCTCTGATTTGCATACCTTCCTGCATTCGTAGAGTGAACAAACGTTACTTTAGAAGCAACTTGTTGGTGAGTGACTTCATCATATAGAGACTCTCCAACTTCAACCATAACCTAGTGGCCTTCTCCTCCTTTGAGACCTCGATGATAACATCGTCTGCAAGACAGAACATTATTGTTGAATGCACCTTCTCCTCCAGAATGGCCATCTCAGCGGTTATATCTGCTCCTAATGACACTTTCAGTGCCCGCCATAGGCCCCGTTGTTTCAGCAAAGTCCGCATCTTGATCTGCCATATGCTAAAACTGTTTCTCCCCGTGAACTTGTCGATTTTAATGTTCACTGCTGTCATCTCAGTTGAAGAACAAATAATCGAATAGCCTGAAGCTCTGATACCAGTTTGTTATAACAGAACGCGTGAGAATGACGTAAATAATAAAAGGACAAAGATTTAACGTGGTTCACTAAGATAAAACTTGGCTACATCCACCTAGAAGAGAGATTATTATTGAGAAAATTGTTTACAGAGATGATATATCAAACTAGGGTTATAACGCGAATTTATATAACACTCGGTCCCCTAAAACCCTAATACAAAAACCCTAACAAATAGAGAATTGGGCCGGCCCATTAAGAAGGCCCAACTATTCAAGTTTATTCAACATTGACGAAGGATGAATGTATAAGAAATGACATGTCGATGTTGCAAGGATGTGTAGTCTGTCCTTCATCTTCTATTACATTGACATGTTGTGGAAGCTATTTGGAGCTTTTTTTTGGAGTCAACTAAGATTCAATGGGTATGCGAGGTCCATCAGATCAATGGGTTATATTGGGTCCATTGGTTGTGGTTGGAAAACCTGGATGGATGCAGGTTGGATGATGGGCTGAAACAATGACACCACCAGGATGGTAATTATAAGCTGCCTTACATTTTTTGATAAGATTTTTTCTAATAGAGGAGGGTTTTTCCGATTTGATTGGAAATGGGGAGATAATGATATTTGTGTATTCTGCCTCGAATCCGCCCTGATCTCATTCTCATTCTAATTCTAATTCTAATTCTGCTCCGAACACTAATAAATACAATTAAATATATAAAATCACAAATATATTTATTTATTCTTCATATTTTATATGAGTTTTAAGTTTATTTTTTTATAATAATATAAAATTTAAATATATATAATATTAAAAAAATTAATTTACAAAATTTTATCAAAGGTTTTTTTTTTTTTAGAGAATATGGTATAACAGTTCCCCACAGGAATTCCAAACGGGGCGGGATATATAAAAAAATCCCTGAAATAGAATGGGGCGGGGATGATAAAAGCATTTTCCGCCCGATCCACTCCCCATTGCCATCCTTAGAAACCACAATCGAAAATGAACAACATAACTTTGACTTTATTATGATATTTGACTAATGTCCAATATAGAAAATCCTTAAATTTGGTTGGGAACTCATTCATCTTTTGGAGGATCTTCATGGTCCATAACTTTATTGTTATGTTTTTCTCTTTTCAATTTCAATTTCCTTTTCCATGTTTAGGTTGTTTTACTTAAATAATTTCACTTACAAGAATATTTAAAAAAAATATAAAGTCAAACATAAGTTGATTCTATATCATAAATTTGGTCAATCCTCTGTTACTAAAAAATTTCTGTTCCCTCTCACATGGAGAGGAACAAAAATGTCCTTTTACAAAAAAAGAAAAAAAATAGTATACTTACGCTTTTGCCCCTTTCCTGTGAGAAGGATCAGAGGAACAAACAATATTTGGTAGCAGGTGTTGATAAATTTGTAGTTTAACTATTTGATTTTTGGTTTGATGTTTCATTTATTACCCTTATCTCATATCATGATTATTATATTATTTTTCTATAATTTTGTATTATTCTGATTTTATTTTCCGTTTATGAGCAAATATATTTGTAGATATTAATTTTTTTATCTTCGATTTATAATTTTTAAATAATCTTGAACCAATAAATTATTTCGAAAATATTTTAAATGAAAGGAAAAATAATAATATGTAGATAGAATCATCGGTTTTTTAGTATAATACTGCATTGCTTGTATAGATCCGGTTTCAATTGGGAATTATTTGAGGAAAAGCTCTAAAGTTTGTTGGAGCGAGGGCTTTCTTCGGTTTTAAGGATTATTTATATTACCAATATCAAATTATAAAAAACGTCGCTAATATCAGAATTAGATGCTAAAATTGTTTATCTTCAGCTTAAAAAAGTTAAAAAAACGTACCCTTATAAAGATAATGCAGAGATTTTATGTTTAAAATAAGCGTCTGAGAATTTTACCGGCGCATTCATCCCCCTTCACGACATTATTAGGAACTGGTTTTTAGGGCCGGTAAGATTGGTTAATTTTTATGCATCAGAAATGATGTTTTTTTCTTTATTTTATTTTTGTGCCGAAAGTTATAAAATTTATTGCAGTGAAGGATTCAATCTCCAAGGACAATTGTGATTCAATATCATTAAATTAAATCAAAACCAAATGTCAATAAACAAAACAGACTATTATACAAACATTTTGAATTAAGATAACAAAATCTAGTGAAATATATATCTCCACTTGTTGCTAAACAAACAAACACGGACCAAAGATCCAGATACAACAACATGAATCAGAATTCAAATATAGAAACCACTATCCCAATTATAAACCATTAAGCAAAATAATAAATCAAGCATGCTCAAACCTTTGACAAACAACAACACTAACACACAACAACGTAACAAGTCTATTTTGACGGAGGCGGTGTGAAGAATGGGATCTTCGGAAGTGTGGCGGGCAGTGGGGGCAAGGTTAACTTAGGAACCGAGGGAATGGGCGGAATTGTTGGATTTGGAAGTGCTGGAAGTGGCGGCAAGGCGGTGGGATTTGGAATGTTGGGAAGAGCGGTTGGTAAAGTCGGCAAGGGGTTGTTTGGAAGCGAAGGAAAACCCGTTGGCAGAGGAAAGGTTGGGAGAGCGGTGGGAAGAGGTGGTAGAACCACGTTGGGTAGGGTTGGGATTGGAGGGACCGTTTGGAGGAGTTGACGAGCCGCATGGCTTGTTTGGAGAGATAGAAGCAGAGCCAATGAGAGAAGAACTAAATATTTGGATGAAGGAAACATTTTTTCTCGAGGGATTGATCTAGATTAAGATTTAGATGGTTTGTACTGATGATTTCCTATGAGAGCTAGCTAGCAATTTATAAGAGAATTGAGACAAGAGATTATGGTGTATGGAGAAGCAGATGGTTGGTTAACCACCTCCAACCTGATTAAATCAAGGTTGGAACTTGGTTGGTTTTGACTAACATCACTTAAATATGGAAGATAATATAATTTAATAATCCTGGGTTGAATTTATTATGTTTGTTACTTCAAAGTTCACTACTTTTGTGAATTTAGTTTTTAAATTATACAATTATTGAAAACTTCTACCTTTTTTATAATATTTTTTTATATAATTATTGTTATTTCGTGTCTTGACTCTAATTGTTTACATGGCAATTGGGGAGGACACCAATACTTATGAGCAAAACGCAAAACCTCATGTTTTTCTCTCTTATTGTGGAGGAGCGAAAAAATGATGGAGACAATTGACAAAACAAGTAAAAGTCCCATGAATACAATCAATGCAGCTCTACATTGTATCAAGCCTTCACTAAATGGACAAGATATCGATATAAGAGGAGCTGGGAAACCTTATGAGGGAACTCTCAACTCTCAAGATGGTCTTAGCATGTGAAATGAGAGGGAGAACAAAATGCAATTGGAAGAGAAACTTGTGACAATGAGAGATGACCTTTTCCGAACCAGCGACGAGTAGTTCACGAGCTGGAAAAGTGAAAATCATTGAGTGGATTATTCGATGCTCTAAGAAAAAGGAAGAAAGAATCTTTAAACTAAGGCTCAATAGAGAAAAGCACAACTTTTATTCTTGTGTGAACTATGATGAGATAAAGGAGGATGTCCTGATCATGCTAGGGATGTTTCCACCATGAAAATTAAGTTTCTAGTTGATATCAACTCATTCAATTTGAAGTTTTGTGTGTTTCCTAAACTATTTATTTTTTATGTTTCATGCAGGTTGTATTCATTGTATATATAGGTAATCACGAATTTGATTGATTCCATTATTTGAATATTTATCAGTCCAATTATAAAATTGATACATGTATATTATATTAAGACTAAAAGTTCAACCTTATAAAAATCAATTAGACATATTGATAAACATAGTTTATAAATTAAAAACATCATAAAGCAAAAAAGAAATCGGGAGGAAAAAATAAAAGTAATTTAGTGATCATATTTTTTTTTCTTTTAAATTTTAGAAAATTAACACGATCTCTATATATTTGAGAAATCAACGTGAGACATTTGCTCTATTAGTAAATATTTTTACCACTTGAACAAACTTAACGAGTTATGTCATAAAAATACAAAATCAAAATAAGTTTTGATTGCGTTTCTATATCATCAATTTCTACTCTAATAACAAAGACTCGTTTTTTGTTTTCTTTCTATTTATTACACTTATCTCATGTTTATTTGATTTTTTCTGTAATTTTATTATTATTGTTATTATTGTCTTTGTTTATAAACAAATATTAACATGATTTGTTATTTATACAATTTCTTTTATGGTTTAAATAAATTCATTAAAGAAAAAGAAAATACATTGAAAAATATATTTCCAAGTGTAGCAATACAACGATCAATAAAAATTACCATGCAAGACCAACTTCAAATAAAAAATACCTTGTAAACCTCTAAGCACGATCTATATATCACGCAACAACAATATGAAAATAACATATCTATTTCCATGGAGGCTGTCCAAGTTCAAGTTTGTTTCTTTGGAAGTGCATTTGGAGTAAACTAATTTCTCCAAAGTTATCATTTTTATGTTGTCTCATCTTCCATAATGCACCAAATGTCGAGACTCCATAATGCCCCAAATGTCGAGACTCGCTTAATGAAGAAATGTGATGTTTTAGCTAGCCCCTGTGTGAATCCTTTGTAGAGAGGAAGAAGATAGTTTAATTACATGGTCCGTTTTAGTGATTGATCAGTTACTAAAAAATATCACTTCAAAAAAATAATATAAGTGTTCTTGATTCTTGTTTCCTTTATGTTACTTTTTCTTATAGCTTACTAAGAACAAAAATCAATCGGATCATGCAAAAGATACATATTAGTTTAAAAGAGGTAATATTTGTATTAGAAAGAAATAATAGACATAATTAGAATGAAATATATTTTCTTTTATATTTATCATTGGATGAGGTTTGATATATACAAGTTTCTTTGTCAAAATGATAAATACAAGTTTGAAAGTTGATAATAAAATTTATGATTTATTTTATTTTGATTATAAATAATTAATAATTTATGTATTTATAAAATTTCATTCAGTATTATTTTTGATTAAAATAATTAAACATTTATTTTTATCAATATTTGAAATAGATTTTATAGAAAATTTGTGAAAACGTCGCTACATATCAGATTTAGTTCGAAAGAGTTTGTCGCTAATTCCTCTTCGAAATGCTGAACGTCGCTTTCTTCTTCGAAAATATTAAACGTCGCTAATTATGCTCTTCGAAAATATTGAACATTGCTAAATAAGTATAATTACAAAGATTTTGCGTAGTAATATAAGCGTAGAAAAGTTTTCTGGCATATTTATCGTTCTTATGACCCTATCTTAGGTACTGTTTTTCCTTTTCTGCCAACAATTGTAAAATTTGTTGCAGGTTAACGTTTCAATCTCTAAGACGTATAATGGTTATATCAAGAATTTTTTTTATGCATGTAATTTTAGTTTTAATATATTTTTTTTTGAATTAAGGAGAACTAATATGACTTCCACTTTCATTTAAAACGTTTACAGTGAAAATTAAATCCGTGACATTTTAATTTATTAGATTTTTCACCGGTCACCTTGGTGGGTGCATATAATTTTATTTTTTTAACATTCTATGCATATTCTCAAAATGGGAAATCAAATACTAGCTATGATCATTGTGACATAATATCGTCTATTTAAATTGAAACCAAATGGCTGTGTCGTATATCTTGGTCTTCGTCTCTTAGCTATAAAGTGAAACAAAATGTAAACATTATACAGACATTTTGAAGTAAGATAACAAGATCTAGTGAAATTATATATATATAAAAATGTTGCTAAGCAAACAAATACTCCAATGATATAGATACAACAACATGAATCAGAATTCAAATATAGAAAACTACAATCCCAATTATAAATTGACCTCTAAGGAGTATCATAAATCACACATACACAAAGAACAACATTAACACACAAACGTAGAATCTCTACTTTGATGGAGGCGGTGTGAAGAATGGGATCTTGGGCAGTGTGGCGGGCAGTGGGGGCAGGGTTAACTTAGGAATCGAGGGAATGACTGGAAGTGTTGGGTTTGGCAGTGCTGGAAGTGGCGGCAAGGCGGTGGGATTTGGAAAGTTGGGAAGAGCGGTTGGTAAAGTTGACAAGGGGTTGTTTGGAAGCGAAGGAAAACCCGTTGGCAGAGGAAAGGTTGGGAGAACAGTGGGAAGAGGTGGTAGAACCACGTTGGGTAGGGTTGGGATCGGAGGGACCGTTTGGAGGAGTTGACGGGCCGCATGGCTTGTTTGGAGAGATAGAAGCAGAGCCATTGAGAGAAGAACTAAATATTTGGATGAAGGAAACATTTTTTCTCGAGGAATTGATCTAGATTAAGATTAAGATGGTTTGTACTGATGATTTCCTTTGAGAGATAGCTAGCAATTTATAGGAGAAGAAATAAATGAAGATTGAGACAGGAGATTATGGTGTATGGAGAATATGTGGTTGGGAGAAGCAACTGGTTGGTTAACCACCTCCAACCTGATTAAATTAAGGTTGTAACTTGGTTGGTTTTGACTAACATCACTTAAATATGGGAAGGTATTTGAATTTAATAATGTTGGGTTGAGTTTATTATGTTTGCTATTTCAAAGTTCACCACTTTTGTGAATTTAGTTTTTAAATTATACAATGATTGAAAACTTCTACCTTTTTTTAAAAATATTTTTATACAATTATTATTATTTCTGCTCTCAATGTGAAGGTGAAGAGGACGATCAATCCATCTACAAATCAATCTGGCTTTGATGATCAAAGCATCCCTTTCGTGATCATGGATGATGCAGTCTTGACTCTAATTGTGTACCTGGAAATTGGGGAGGACACCAATACTTATGAGAAAGACTTCATGTTTTCCTCTCCTATTGTGGAGGAGCGAAAAAAATGATGGAGTCATTTACAGAACAAGGAAAAGTCCATAATACAATTAATGCAACTCAACATTGTACCATGCCGGAGCTGAGAAACCTTACGAGGAAACTCCCAATGATGGTCTTAGTGTATGAACTGAGTGGGAGAACCAAATATAATCGGAAGAGAAACTTGTGACAATGAGAGCTAGGTATGATCATGACCTTTTGCGAAACCAATTAATGACGAGTAGTTCACCAGCTGGAAAAGAGAAAATTATTGACTGGATTATTGAGTTCTAAGAAAACGGAAAGAAAGAATATTTAAACCAAGGCTAAAAAAAGAGAAGCACAATTTGTATTGTTGTGTAAACTATGATGAGATAAAGGGATGAGGTTCTGATCATGCTATTGATGTTTCCACATAGAAAATTAAGTGTCTAGTTGATATAAACTCATTCAACTTGAAGTTTTGTGTTTTCCTAAGACTATTTATTCTTGATGTTTCATTCATTTTGTATTCATTGTATAGGTAATTGCGAATTAGATTGGTTCGGTTATTTGCATAAATATCAATCTAGTTATCTAGATTGATATATAAAACACAATGATGTAAAATTATACTAAACATAGTATATAAATCAAAAGCATCATAAATAAAACAGAAATCTGTAGGGAAATAAAAAGTAATTGAGTGATTATATTTTTTATTTTATTTTATAAACTTAGTACGATATCCACAATTATGTTCAATGCTTAAATTTAAGTTGTTTTTATACAGATTGTACATGAGACTTTTAATTATCTAAGAAAGACTTTTTGCTATTGAATTAATTTATTGGGTTATCATGTCTTAAAAACACAAAAATCAAACATAAGTTTTGAATGCGTTTCTATATCATCAATTTGTAGTCTAATAACAAAGACTTGATATTTATATTTTCTATTTATTAAGTTTGACTCATTTTATTTGATTTTTTCTTTAATTTTTTATTATTGTCCTCGTTTATGAACAAATATAACATGGTTTTTTTATTTATACAATTTTTTAAGGTATAAAGAATTCATTAAGGTAATAGAAATACAATGAAAAATATATTTCCAAGTGTAGCGATACAACAATTAATAAAAATTACAATACAGGACCATCTTCAAATAAAAACATACCTCGTAAACCTCTAAGCATGATGATATATCATGCAACAAACGATATCAAAATTTAAATATCGTATCTATTTCGAAGGAGGCAGTCGCTTAATGTGGAAGGGTGTTGTTTCAGCTAGCTGGTGTGTATCCTTTGTAAAGAGGAAGAAGTACATGGATCTTTTTTTGGTGATTGAGTAAACAAAAAATTATCATTTCAAATAAAATGTTCTTTGATTCTCCTTTTCTTTTTCTTATAGCTTACTAAGAACAACAACCAATCTGGCCAAGCAAAAGTTACATATATATTAGTTTAAAAGAGGTAATATGTGTATTGGAAAGAAATTATATACATGATTATAATGAAATATGTTTTCTCTTATGTTTATGGTTGGTTGAGGTTTGATATAAACAAATTTCTTTGTTGATAATTAAATTTTATAATTTATTTTATCTTCATTAAAGATAATTAGTACTTTATGTATTTATAAGTTTTCATTTAGTAATATATTCAATTAAAATAATTAAAAATTGTAATATTATCAATCTCTGAAATATATTTTTCACCAAATTAACGAAAGCGTCGCTAAACATGAAATTCAGCTGCTAAAGAGTGTCTCTAATTCCACTTCAAATATAAAAACGTCGCTAATTCAGTTTCGACGAAAATTATAAACGTCGATAAATTCTACTTTCTAAGAACATAATAAGTATATTTCCAGAGAATTTGCGTTGCAATATAAGCGTAGAGAACATTCCTGGCGTATTCATTCTTCTTATGACGCTTATGACGGGTTGCTAAAATCTGGCCGACTCTTCCTCCTTAGGTGCTGTTTTTAGACGGAAAGATTTTGGCAATTCTCTTGAGTTGCAAAATAATGTTTTTTTTTTTGTGGGACAACCAATGAAAATTTCAATCTCTAAGGACACCATTATGGTTATATCAAGATTTTTTTATGCATGCAATTTTTCTCTCTTTCTAAAATTGCTTTAATACTTCACAATTTAATTTCTAACATTTTATGCATATCGTCAAAATGAGAAATCAAAATACTAGTTATGATTGTGACTCAATATGTCAATTTAAATCGAAACCAAAATAGTCAATAGTTGTATGCACATATCATTCTGCTTGTAGCTATAATGTGGAAAAACACATAGCCATTATACTGAAATTTTCAAGTAAGATAACAAGATAATGAAATATATATATCTCCAAGTGTTGCTAAACAAATTAACAAATACTCGAAAGATGTAAAAACAACAACATGAATCTGAATTCAAATATAGAAAACTACAAACCCAATTATAAATTAACCTCTAAGGAGTATCATAATTCACACATACACAAACAACAACATTAACACACAAACTTAGAATCTCTACTTTGATGGAGGTGGTGTGAAGAATGGGATCTTGGGCAGTGTGGCAGGCAGTGGGGGCAGGGTTAACTTAGGAACCGAGGGAATAACCGGAAGTGTTGGGTTTGGAAGTGCTGGAAGTGGTGGCAAGGCACTGGGATTTGGAAAGTTGGGAAGAACGGTTGGTAAAGTCGGCAAGGGGTTATTTGGAAGCGAAGGAAAACCCGTTGGGAGAGCGGTGGGAAGAGGTGGTAGAGCCACCTTGGGTAAGGTTGGGATCGGAGGGACCGTTTGGAGGAGTTGGCGAGCCGCATGACTTGATTGGAGAGATAGAAGCATAGCCATTGAGAGAAGAACTAAAAATTTGGATGAAGGAAACATTTTTTCTCAAGGGATTGATCTCGATTAAGATTTAGATGGTTTGTAAATGACCTCCTTTGAGATATAGCTAGCAATTTATAGGAGAAGAAATAAATGAAGATTGAGACAAGAGATTATGATGTATGGAGAATGTGGTTGGGAGAAGCAGCTGGTTGGTTAACCACATCCAACCTGATTAAATTAAGGTTGGAACTTGGTTGGTTTTGACTAACAACAATTCAATATGGCAAGGTATTTGAATTTAATAATGTTGGGTTGAGTTTATTATAATTTTTTACTTCAAAATTTAACTATATTTTTGAATTTTGGTTTTTAAATTATACAATAGTTATATTTTGGATGTTAATTGGAAGTAGGCAAATATCATCCCTCTACTGAAGCTTTGTTGAAGCGGGATAATGCGTGTCTTGAATCCATTGTAGTTCTTTAACAATTGGGAAGGACACCAGTATTTTTTTTAGTAAGAATATAGTTAAGAACAATTTTTTTAAATGGTTAGTGCATTTTGATGAAAGTTTTTTTTAGCACAATAAGAAAAAAAGAAAGTAAAAGCACAAAACCCTAAAAGACTAATTGACACGGAGCTTCTCCCAACAAAGCAATGAGATTTTTTGCCCGAATTTACATGTTTTGTTGTATAATCGATATAACAGTCATAATAATGAGTGAATAATCTTTTATGAGATGACTTTGATTATTAAAAATTTTACGACTTTTCTCAAGTAAAAAAAATCACTAGAATATAACCTGAATATAAGTCTATTGTTTAATTAATGTCAATTTAAGCATAGTGTTAGGATTTGTATCTCCCAAATCCGTCCTGATTGAAAACAATCTGTAAAAAACACAAAAAGAAGAACATAAGAACACACAGATTTATAGTGGTTCACTCAAATTGAGCTACATCCACTTCAGCCACCACCAGATTTCACTATGAAGAAAAGAAGAAATACAGAGTTTTTTGCCTCACACTTTATCTCTCTAAAATTTTGTCTTAACAATGTAAACCCTTAATAATCACATATTTATAGGATAAACATTCAGATAATAAATCTAAATAACTTTGGTCAGACCCAAGCCCAAAACCAAAAAGAAAACCCAATAAACTCTAATTAACAATGTAGAGTTTATTATAAGTGTAGGCTTCATAACTCAACAATCTCCCACTTGGAGACTAACTTCATCATCTCTCGATCGGTAGTGGCTTTCCATTCGGTGTCTTAACGAAGAAGACTAACTGAAGTTGCACACAACTTCAGTTTCTCTTTTGTCACAGCTTTCGTCAACATATCAGCTGGATTCTCATTCTCGGGAATCTTCTCAAGAGCTAATACTCCATCTTCTAAAGCTGATCGGATGAAATGATAACGAACATGTATATGCTTCGTCCTGCCATGATAAACAGGATTCTTTGCCAAATGAATGACACTCTGATTGTCGCACCGCAACACACTTCCCTCGTAGTCTTGACCCAATTCTCGCAAAAAGGGTTGTAACCACATCATTTCCTTAGCAGCTTCTGTCACAGCAACATACTCTGCCTCACAACTAGAAAGAGTAACAATCTTCTGCAATTTTGAAACCCAACTGATTGCAGTACCTC